>NW_025408613.1:1200000-1501011 GCF_019456465.1 Bacidia gigantensis | reverse complement strand
CTTCCACAGCGCGCAAACTCTTCTGCAGCCTAGTCCTAGCTGCGTCCCTCGTTGCCATTGCCAGGGTCTCGCGGTGCTGGTCCATCACTGTCTGTGCTTCTTGCTACAGGCGTAGGGTATGAGGGTGATTGTGGGTCCCTGGGGGGGGGTTTGGGTACCATCTCTAGGGATAAGAGGCGGTGAGGTGAGAGGATGCTTGATTAGGGGAGGAGGTAGAAGGGAAATGTCCTGCAGCGCCCGTCGAGTTGGCGATGAGGATTTCTGTTCGGACGTCGTTATTACAGTCGGAATAGTGGCACGAAAGATTGATGGACGGATTCAGACGTAGGACTAGTGGGGATGCCCATCACCACGACAGTCTTATGCTTCTCTTTTGAGCTTGTAGGTCTGTGGCTGCTTTTGTCATGGACCCAATATCCGAAGCGTTGGAGGGAGAGGCATTGAGGAGCCTGGTAGGCGCCTCGGGTGATTTTGCGCGTGATGGAGAGTTTCTGTTTCGTTAGTTGATTGCGCGCTATCGCAGTTCTAGAGATATAGGTATGATGGGATTCTATGAGAGGAAGGAGGAGGGGCTGCAAGATGCTTGCGAGATCACCAGGCCCCTTGGTGCTACTAGAATCCCATGTTTCTGGTTCTAGCAAAATCTAGTCTGCTCTATCTTCTCACTTTCAAGATGAAATGAAACTCGTTCGCAGCTGCAAGGGACTGAAAGAAGATAAGTAAATACTTTCAAGTAAAAATTTGCATTGGAGAGAGGCGTGTTAGCTATCTGCAGACTTTGAAACAGGCAAGTTTAGTAGCACGAGCCAAGCCAGGGAAGAGGCTTTGGATTAGTACCCTCATAACCGTAAGATGTGCGAATGACGATGGTAAGTATTGGACGTAGTCCGAAGAGGAATATCAGCGAAATCGCTACTACGACTGGCATGAGGATTGACATTTCTTACCAGGTGCTTCGAGTCCACCATTAAGGGATGACCTATCGAATGATCAGAGGGTCCTGAAACACCGGCAACTTCGCTATATGATATACCGGAACCACACTTAATGACTCGGTCCTCGGGAACTCAGTGAATCAACCAGTGGTCGGAGAGATAATTGGATGATCGTGTTATGCTGCCGATCATCTATCATGATTCGTCGCACAGACGAAGTGTTCCCGTGTCTTGGCCTAAGTTTGCATCACCGTGCAGGAAGGCTTGCTCAATAAGGGTATGACCGCCTGTCGAGTGGTGTCCAACAGTCACTAGCATCTTCAGCATCGACGCTGAGTATGAGATGGTAGGGCAGAAAGGTCGATGTGGGAACAGGGCTTGATCCTTTATGCCCGTCATGGTTGTGGGATCACCATGCATACGGCCCGTTGCCCCCGGACAACCCTTCCCCCTTCGTCATCTTTGCATACGTGGTAGGTATTTCAACTATCGTGCCGCCTCTTTTGAAACATTTTCCACTTTCCAATCAACTTTGAATTCTCGTGAATGAGGCTTTAGATCCTGTCCGTCTGTGGTAGGTCTCATCTCGAAATGGCGGCACAAACCTACGTAGTTGTTGCTCCCACCGATGCTGCTCTACCCCCGCCGCCTGGAATCGTGCCCGACTTTCAAGACCCCTTCAGCCTGAGGCCGTATAGCAATGTCGCGGTCTCCCTGGGAATGATCTTTTCAGGCACATTTCTGGCCGCGAGACTGTACACAAAAGCCTGTATCATCAAAAGTTTCAGATGGGAAGATTGTAAGTATGGAATTTCCATCTTCAGTTACATTGCTAACACGATCGTGAGACATGTGCATCCTTGGTTTCGTGCGCAGTCATGAAATCCACCAAAGGAAGTGTTCTGACAAAAACAGCTGTTCTATTGTGTATGGGCAGCCATTATAGTCAAGGTCGTGAACGCAGGAGGGGGCACTCACCAATGGAACATCACATCTCAAGACCTCTCTGAGCAACTAAGAGTACGTTGATTGATGGTCCAAACCTAGATGCTGATACCAACGATGAATAGTACACCAACTACGAAGACATCATTTACAGCCCATCAGCATTGTTCACTAAACTCTCCATCATTCTTCTCGTACAACGTGTCTTCTGCCCCCAGGCCCGCGATCCATGTTACTGGACGCTACAAACCCTAAACGCCGTCAACATAGTTTACTACACCATCTACCTGATCATACCGATAGTGTCATGTAGTCCGCGACGGAAAATATGGCACATGGAGCTGCCTGGGAAATGTATGAACATCTACGTTCTCTATACAAGCTCTGCGACTTTCAATGCGCTCTCGGACATGGCAATGCTCTTTGTGCCAATGTGGCGAATCTGGCACTTGAATATTTCGCGATCGCGCAAGTTGGGGATATCGGGTATCTTCTTCTGTGGAGCCATGTAGGTGTTGATCTCCTGCTGCTTGGAACGTGCCCACTTGACTGACCTACCGTAAAGTGCCATAGCCGCCAGCATCTTCCGGCTCTTCTACATCATCATGCTCTTCCATGCTGTAGACTACTCCTATGTCAAGGAACAATCAGTGATGTGGTCACATGCAGAACTTGGATTCGGAATCATTTGCTCCTGCTTGTTCGTCTTACCTCGACTGTACCGCCACCTAGCATCGATTCCACCCTACGGTAGCGACGACTACGATGAATACCAGCGCAAGAAATCTGGAACCTGGGTAGCACATCAGTCGCAAAGCAGGGGAAGGAAAGTTTCAGCCAAGTCTCCTCATCTAGGTGGACTCGACAGTGATATTGAGAGACCGCCTGTACCGCCCAAGACGTGGCTTGGAGAAGAGACAAGAAGTCCTACCCGGGAATATATGCGCATGCTTTAGATCGCGTTATTCACTCAGGGCAAAGAAGAATGATCCCAACGCTCCGTCCGGTCAGGTGACGCTTATAACAGTCAAATCTACGCTGCTCCAGGCCAGAGAAGGAACCGTACCATGTTCTGCTCGATCGGATCATGCCAGCATTAGTGGCATCAAAGAGTACTTTCGAACGTCCTTCAGCCAGCAACTAGCGACTAACTTCAAAGATCGCGCAAGGCACCCCTGCTGCGAGGTCAAGGAGAGGCGAGCGCTCTCAAAGTGCCGCTGCTCATGAATAGCCCTTCTATCTTGGGCATCTAATCAGATGCCCAATCCTATCTTAGCACGTCGATCGATTAAGAGACTCTTGCTACTCGGCAAGAGGTCAAATACTGGGAGAAATGGTGGTGCTTTATGTCCATCAATGCATAATTGACCGATTCCACAACCTCGATGAGAGCACTAGTCTTCCCACCCAAATATCCCCAACTGTGGACTTTGTTAAGGCAACAAATCAGGAGTCCGCATGCGCTAGTCATGTCTTGTGCTCACCACTTTTTCATATCTCAGTAGCATCACTCCGCCAAATACCTCATTCTATCACAATTCCATCGAGCGACACCGGCTGGTCAGCTGCTTTGTAGAAACGGCCCAGGAGCTCTACCTCGGGCGTTGGGGGGCACGGTCTCCGGGTATACTGATATCCGAGCGGGCTTGGCACGGATCGGTTCCGTCGCACGAGACTCCAGTATTGTCCTCCATCACCTCAGCAACTTTGTGCATCTTTTATCATCTCTAAGTAGGACTCCAGCAATGAGAATATGGAGAAGGGCCTATTCAAGTGTATCGATGCAGATGGGTAGTAGTGTTGAAGGGGCCTATGGTCAGTATGTCATTCGTGAGGAATTAAAAGAAAACATGTGGCGGGCTCAGTGAGATGCTCCACCTTCATTACGCTCTGCGTTGCTCATTGCCTCTTGCAGAAGTTGCCTTACTCAGCAGAACGTCGTTGTCAAAAGCGCAGAAGACCATCTCCTCAACAAGGAGCGCAGGACACTCAGGCGTTTTGGTCACGTGCCATCTCTCCGTCGCTTGATCGACGAAGTCGCAGAGCCTCCGATGCTGGTGCTGGAGTATCTCGAGACAAATCTGCTCACTGAGTCTGGAGAGAAGAAGCTTCAGCCATCAGATGTCAAAATCGTTGCAAAAACTGTTCTCCAAGCTTTAGCTGCACTGCATGAAGAGGGGATTGTTCACACCGGTAAGTGGCATGCTGATGTTGCAGAGTTCGTCAGTTCTGAGACGAACTATCCCAGATATCAAACCTGACAATATACTCGTCAATCGTGGCGATCACAATCATCGTTTCAGCGACATTAAGTTGGCAGACTGCGGCGATAGCACACACATCGATGACGTCGTTGAAGACCACATCATCTGGACTGGGGGACTCCTACTGCCATCTGATCATTAGGAGCTACGGTATGGTTCCCTTTGACAATGATACATTGTTCTGCTAAAGACAAGTAGCTTATCAGTTTTATCTGGGGGGAGCATTTCCATATTTTCAAGCCGCGAAATGTCAAGGCGACAGAGCCGACATATGCAGCAGAGGTGATGCGAAATCAACACAAATTCTTCGGACCATTTCCCTTGAGCTATCAGAGTCTTTTGGATAGCGAACGAATCGAGATACTTTTCATGATCATGGAATTAGTGGAAGAATTACCTCTCGAGGGATGACAGAGAGTCTATTTGCAAGCTCATGAAGCTAGATCTAAAAGACAGACCCTCCGCCAAAGTGCTACTTCAGGATCCTTGGATTGCTGAATCAAAGCGTGAGAAGAGCGCAAATATGCACCACGCAAGAGCATGGCAGCAAGATAGCATCTCCACCCGCGCCAAACTATGTTACAGAGGCTGCCTCCACTTTTATCGTATATTCAATAATATGCCAATCACACCCTTTCACTAAAAGCCAAGCTTCCACTGCGCGCGAACACAACTGTGCTACAGACTTGAATCTTAGGATGTGAACCAGCGATCAGCCAAACGAAGAACGAAGGTGACGATTCAGAGTCACTAATGCAGGGTTTTGTCACTGCAGAAGCCGATTTTGGGCGACCACCAAAACGCCTTACCCTGTAATCCTGCACTTGGACTGAAGACTATGGAGAAAGTCTAGACGTCTGTGATGTGGTGTAACCAGAAATGCTTCAAGTGAGTACCAAAGAATGACACTTGGGCGCAGTTTTGATCTTGTGCAGAGCCTTTCGCGGCCACCTGAACTGTGAACACAGGCACAAATTGTTGGATTGATGGATGCTATTACCTATTGATTAGCATTTATTGGTCACGGGAAGAACATGGAAAATCTCCGGCAATGTGATGCACAGAGTCAGCGGTGTCTCTAGGAATAAAACCGAAGTCCCATCGGTGTAGTGCATTTTCAACAACCTGTAGCGTCGCAATTCAACCCTTGAGACGGCTTTGCGTTAAGAGCTTCCCCTTAAAGCGAGACCGAAAAACCACGATTGATAAAATAAAGATGCCTATGCCGTCGCAAGTTTTGTTTTTTGCCTTAAGCGAAAGCACATGCTGGGCTGCATCGATTGCGCCGTCATCTTTGTCTTAAGGCGATCGGGGGCCCTGTCCACACCTAAGTCGTTTCAGCTGATGTGCGATGATTCAAACGCCGAGAATATTGGCACATGTGGGGAGGCACTAGGGCCTACATCATGGATTCTGAAGAACGCTGGAGCATTTCTCATGCAGGGCGAGCCACATCGGGTGATCGGTGGAATTGTCAATACATCCGGTAAGTGACTGACTCAGGCTCGAGATCTAGGCCTTGGACTGCAGGGTGCACTTACCTGAAGACGCTACTGCACGCTCAGCATCTAAGTCAAGGGTGGTCGCGAAGCGAGCCGTGGTTTTCGTAAGGAGCCAGGTTTGCGAAGCTTACCTGGCAATTTCCGTCTGCAATCAATCTATTAGCAGTTAACGTGATTAGATACTGCAAGAAACTGAGAATCAAGAAACGTGGAAGGAGGGGATCCGGAGTTAGAATAATCATTGCTTCTAGGGGTCTTTTTCATCTACCGCATGCACATTTTCGACTCTAGCCTTGAGATTCCCACCGGCTGGCTGACAGAAGATCTGAGAGCATTGCTCATACCCTTTTCGTGTCGTGCGAGGCACAAAGCCATCGGCCATTGCGGAGCTGAACCACGTGCATGAATGGGTCTGGGTCGAGCGCCGCCCTGCATATATGCGCCAAGCCATTGCTCATCTCGTACCTTGGGTCATCTTTGCTGGCTCGGAGTAGGATTTCAGCTGATATTTTTTGTTCTTTAGCGCTCGACGATGCAAGATGCAAGCCACAACGCCATACTTTACCGTGAGAAAGGCAGATCAAGGCATCCATGTCAGCTGAATATGCCCTGCAACTGACTTACTTCGCCTGAGCTCGGTCTCTTCAGTCGTTGTAGCCTGATTATTTTGTCCACCAGATGCATTTACATCGCCCTGCAGGTAGTATATCAAAGACTTGGTCTTTCTCTCGCAAGCCTAGCGACTCTGCAAGCTCAAGGATCAAGTGCATGATTCATAAGCAGACCAAGATTGTGATCTCTCTCAGCTGGTTGCACCTATTCACCGGGCCCAGACAAAGCACCAAACTTCGCAAGAAGACCTCAATTTAACTATGATTCTGCTCATCTCGTTAAGTTTGAAGGAACGTGGCTGCAGATCGACCACGTACGAGATCAATAGTCTCAGTCCACCCTAAGATCCGACCGTAGTGAGTTTGGGTCTGCCCACAATGCTCGCAGCGTGATAACTCCGAGTCAAGAAGCGGCGTCATGACAAATCAGCATCCCACCCATATTGTTCTCGACCAACATATAAACTCTCTCAACTCCCATATCGCCCCACAAAACACCAGCACCCAAAACCCCGACCCCCCAAATTCGCACCAGCAAACCACAGCTCCCTCTATCCCCTTCACCATCTCAATAGCACCCAGCAGGCTCACTCTTCCCATCCATACCCAGCTAAAATGCAACTCTCCCTCCTCAACCTCCTCGCCCTATCAACCGTCCTCACAGTGTCGACCGCCACCCCTATCATCGAAGGCACCCCCGCCCTCGCTTCCCCGCTCAAAAAACGCGCCTGTCCCGCCGACTGCAACAACCAATACCCTCTCGCGCGCAAACTGGGCCAGCCATGCGGTGGCTCCTGCGACACCACATACCGTGCCGGGCCGGAGACTTGCTCGTGCAATTTGGGCGCTATTGTGAGTCCCCTCCCCCTCCCCTCCCCCCCTGCCTCCGTCCAGGAGAGTTGTGAGAATTGCCACGGACAGGGAAGGATTGGGAAGGCAAGGCTGATGTATCGTGTGTGTGTGTGACGTAGTTGTTGTGTAAAGACGGGTCCTGGCAACTAGTCGCCGATTGCGGCAAGACGGGCCAGGTCTGCTTTAATAACCAGCCTGGTAATCCTGCTGGAGGGAGGACTTGTAATCCGAAGTGAGGGGAGTTGGGTGGATTGCAGTGTTAGATGATCGGAGGGGGGGGGAGGGGATGCTAGTGGTCTGGTCTGGCTTGAGCGGGGTGGATTAGGTGTGGGAGGTTGGGTCAGCGTTAGTGATTGTTGGGGGTGTAGGCGGAAAGTTTAGGTGAGTTGAGAAGATGGTAGACTCAGTTGTCGGGGTGACATCGAGGTGTAAAAGTGTTACGAATGCATCGAAAATCTTGCCAGTTCTGTTTACTCATACCCGTCCTTGAGCCGAGTTTCTGATCCTGCTTCTCGAACACTGGCAAGAGGACTGCGAGCTGTCTGCATTGCTTCGGAGGCGTGATCGCAGGACCCATGCAGTTTAGGTCAGGAAAATTGATTGGAGACGCTCCCTGCGCCTCAAATTTGCTGATTCGGAGGAATTAAGCAGACAGAAGTAATAAAATTATCTGTGGTGCTGCTGGGGACATCTGTATTTTTCAATCCCATTAGAGACGCAAGCGAGGAAGCTAGTACGTCCCAATCCGTTAAATTAAATCACTATAATCCCTCAATCTATGTACGAATCTCCTCCACATCTCACAAAACTCTCAAAACTGATACCCATGCGCAGCCATCGGATCCTGCACCTTCTTCACCGCACTCCCCCTATCCCACCAGAACACGCAAATCAACGGCTTACCCATCACAGCAGCCGTAACGTCCTTGCCCTTCGGATCCGCCTGAAAGTCCGTCAAGCGCAACGCCCCGCTCTCTATCTTGCCCGTAACACAATGATTCGGCGTCGCCGCGTACCCCAGCCCGAACACCACACCAGTGGGCACTTTCGCCTTCGTCGTCAACGTCTTCACATCCACCACCGCATCGTCGTCGCCAACGAAATCTGCGTAGTGCTGCCGATCCCACACTTTGACCAGCGTCTCGATTTCTTCGGGGTTTACGCCTTTGGCCAAAGATTCCCCTACGGCTTGTGTGTTGCTGAGGTTCCAGTGCAGTCCCATCGCTACCACGGGGTTCTCGGCGAGCTGCGAAATTATGGTGGTGCGCGGGGATGGAGTGCCGGAAACGACGTTGCGGACGCGCCAGATGCTGGTTATGACGCAGTCGGTTTTGACGACTGCCTTGACCTTGCTGGGTTTGGTGGTAGATGTGGGCTTTGATGCGGGAGGAGGTTGAGTGGCTTGTGTTGGCTTTTGGGCGGGGGCTGGCTGGGAAGAGCTCGTGCTGTTTTTGGTAGTAGACGCGGGGTTAGTTGGGGGAGGAGGATTAGCTTGCGTTGGCTTCTGTGCGGGGGCTGGTTGGGAAGAGCTAGCTTGTGGTAGGGGAGTAGGAGCTTTAGACGGGCTTGGTTTTTGCGCTGGTGCTGCTGCGCTGGAGGACCCGGCTTGTCCAGGGGGCGGAGGAGGGGGAAGGCCAGACGGTGCGGGTTTTATCGGAGGAATGGGCTTGGAGGAGCTGGGCTTGGCCGCTGCAACGGTGGATGAGATGACTCCGTGCGCTATTGTTGTCCCTACTTGTGCTATGAGGCCTGCCCCAGTGGCCGGCTTTGATGGCTTCTGTGACATGATGATTAGACTTGAAGAATTGTTGTAGTTTTAATTCAACGGGTACGGCAGATGTAACTGGCGAGATACTTCGAAAATTCTTGGCTCAGAGGTCAAGAGATGTATTTGAGGCCGCTATATATCCCCAACCACAACGCAGGGCGGCTTTAGTCAGCTCGACGCATGAATGGAATCGCCCCTCGGCAAAGCCTTAGTCATGAGATATTTCCGCTGACAGGACTTCGATTGAAGCTTAAAGTAAGGCTTTATTTGCCAATCCGACGTCAGCATGCTCTACATTGCCTCCATTGTCAAGGAGAGCGAGTTAATTTACTTCCCTAGTGCAACCAGGGAGGACAGGTGACTCGATTTGTGCAGCATTTCCAGAGCAATGTCTCTCTCCAGCTCTCACTTATTAATAAAAACCGTGTAAGAGTCTTAGTGTTGTGGATATGACCCTGTAATTCAGAAAGTGGAAGGATAGCAAGCCAATTCCGCTAAGGCTAGCATTGACTTGAAGCTGACGTGCTGCATCTATTGAAGTCGTCGAGCTAGGAAAAGGATAAGATTCGAACCTTTGGTTATGTATTGTAGACGATTGAACATTTGAAATGGCAGACTAATTGATGAGATCTTACGTTTGGGACATAAATTATGTCGACCGGATGATTTGGCCGTCTAGGAACAAGCGCTGATATAATCTCGGAACTTTCTAGGATAACATTCTTCTTTGACAAATACTTTCCGAATATCCACTATCAGTGCTGTCCGTATTCTCCAACAATTCATTGCCATCCGGGTTCCGACTATGCTCAAATGCCGTCAAGTCGACCCCTCAGCAACATTCGCACCCGACTAATAGTCCATTATATTTCCGCACAGCTTATGACGACGGATAGTAAGGTCTATTGTCAAGAATGGCCTGTGAATTTCCATCACAAGAAGAGCATTGGTACATCTTTGTATTTGTCAGGGTTTCCACTTGGCGTGCCAGATCTTTGACCAGGGAAGCTCCGAATTCTGGTATTTCGCCGAGCACGCGGTTGAAGTCGGGGCACTTGAGGAAGTCGCTGATGTGTCGAACTGCAAGTTCCGTCATCATGTTCCGTAAGTCCCGTACTGCTGGATCTGAAGGAGGAGTATTATTATAAAATAACTTCGACCGCCTCCGAGAAATAGGCGATCTTGGAGGTGAACCTAGTCTCGCCCGGTTCGTAGGTCTGTTGAGATGAAAACTTTTCTTGGGCACGTTGTTTCAGATCCGGCAAGCCATATTTCTCAGCTATGACATAAACTTGGGCGTCGAACAGGAACTCAAATTCATAATCGTACGACTCAATGGCTGGCCGCTCGTAGTCCGCATAGTACATAAATTGTATCATGGCTTCAACTACGAATGAAACGTCCTCTTTAAGCTCGACCTCGCCTTGAGCGTTCTCCTATCGTGGTGTCAGCGGTCAGTAGGTAAGATCTCCAGAACTGTCGACGGACTTACCTTCCAATCACGCTGAAACATGCTGTTGAAGTAATCAGATTGCGAGGAGAGCACCGCTTTGTGTACTGGAAAGCGCATGTCTTGACAGCATATCACGAAGTCGCCTGACGTCTTGCTGGAGGCATACCATCTGCGAAGATCAGTATCTGGATTGACCTTGACTGATGGTCTGACTTACATTTTCATTCGAGCGCAGTGCGCTTCCGCCGGTGATGACATGTTATGGCAATGAATTGAGGCAAGAGACATTTAGTTGAAGATCAGGGTGGGAGAAGTTCAGCAAGGCCAGTGAATTGAATTTAAAGGGAGTGCATTGTAGTGGGCCCTGAGAGTATCGGATAACAATGCCTTTGATGAACAATAAGCCCCTGCGTACCCGGGGTCCAGGAGAACAAAGCGTATTTGACTCAATGATTGAGCCCCCGGAAAGCATTGACGAAACAGTATTGAGGTAGGTTGTACTGAGATTTGAGGTTTCGCGTCTGATTGTGCGATGTTCACTCGACACCATAGGCTTGAATATCTAAGACTGGCTTTACGAGCTGACGAAATCCGCCATCAAGAGACATAGGAGAAAGTGAGAGAGGAGAAAAGACATCTCAAATCAATACAAGGCAATGAGACTCAGAGGAAAATGCGTCTCGAATAAACATCATCGCGCAAGGAGACTCAGACTTCTTCACTTGTCTGCCCTCGAGGCTAGGAAGGCTTGCTACTAACGCAATTGAGTCGAGGAGCTTCCCATCTCCTAGGTGATACGTTGGGTAGAAAGAGCCTTGACATAGAGAAAGCGCGGCTTCCTCAAAGCTTTTCGTAGTCGCAACCTAGAGATAATCGTTCTGCCACTTAATTCACCGCATTACACCTAGACACGAGAGTCTCCTCTGAAACCTACTCCATTGGTTCGTCAGATCTTTAGAGCAGGTTCTCAGCTGAAAGAGTGCGAGAATGGATGCTGGATGATTTTCGGTCGCGTCACATTTTGTACGCGACGTGACAGTGACGTCATCCGTCACCAATAAAAGAGATCTTATCGATAAGATCTTTGTTTTGTCAACACTCGAGTAGCACAACGCAATCATCTTAGTCGAAATCAGCAAGCTGGTGATCATGTTCTGATGATGAAAAGTATCTGTACGGATAGTAAGACCTTACCGTATCTTTATACCCAGAGTCAAGTGGCTCGAGTGAGAAACTTGCGCTGCGCAATAAGACGGCGTCAATTGCTGTGTCCCACGAATTGCTAGCTGGAGAACCTGCTCCCCAAGGATGGCCCACTTCTATGATTCGTCATCCGATGAGAAAAGCGATGATGAACGTACGCCGCGAGACATCGTGAAAGACAACTTGCGCTATTGCATCAATAACGTTCATTCGACAGGGTCATTCGCGACCTTCGGTGTTGTAGAACGCTTTGCTAACCCTGGTATTTCTATCGATCCACTTGGCCTCATCAGGCTCCCGCTTTCAGAAGAAGATGCAAAGGCTATTGTCAGGGCGAGCAACAAGGCCCCGTTCGGTAAAGGTAACAAGACGCTGGTGGATGAGTCAATCAGGAAAACATGGCAGATAGATGCTGACAAAATACAACTTCTCAACGATGGCTGGCAGGAATGTCTGAACCGCATCGTTGAGCACGTATTGGGCGAACTCGGCGTCGCTTGTGCATTGACCAATGTCCGTGCAGATTTGTACAAGATGCTGCTCTATGAGGAAGGCGCAATGTTCAAGGAGCATAAAGAGTGAGTGACTTTTAATGCATCAAGATCTTTAGCTGACTGTCAAAAGCACTGAGAAAATCCCTGGAATGTTTGCAACTCTCGTCATCTGTCTTCCGTCGCAGCACACGGGCGGGGCTGTTCGACTGCGTCATGGGCAGAAATCGCTTCAGTTTGCCACAAGCGAGCGTTCAGCGTTTGACGCCACCTTCATTGCTTGGTATGTCTCTTATTTGTATGTCTCTGATTCATCGCTGAGTTCATGCACAGGTACAATGATGTAACTCATGAGGTATGCCGGCTCACACAAATTTAGCGTTCAGATGTAACTGACAGGTACTCTGGAAGATCGAGCCAGTTCAAGGAGGTCGTCGCTGGGTCTTGACATACAATCTTATCAAAATTAACCACCAGATCGATCAATCCGCTTCCATGCTCGATGCGCAGATTCAGCAAACGGAGTCGGTCTTGAGGCAGTGGTCAAGCTTAGACGATGCCCCTCAAGCCCTTGTTTATGCCCTAGAACACAACTACACAAACAGAGGACTGACTTTGGCTGGACTCAAAGGTGCCGACTATCACCGTGCCCGCCATATGACACAAAGCTGCGCTTTGCATGGCGACTTCTTCACCCTACTCGCTAACCTGGAGATGCATGTCACGGACATGAACGGAGAAGACTGCGAAGAGACCCAGTCTGAATATCTGCTTCCTCACATCGTGGACGTCAATGGAAATAATCTCTCAGTCCATAGATCTTTCAGGATACCAGACTCGCTCTTTCTAGATTTGCCGGCTTATAAAGACAGAGACCCAGACGTCCAACATGGTGGAAATTACACCGGGAACCAGTACGCGGAGATAGAGCAGTATTTCAAAGACAGTGTAAGTCTGTCCTCATAGACTATGCAACAGTATGACTAACGTTGCCCATAGGTGATGATTATTGTGCCAGCGCGTTTCATTGCCAGATTCTTGCTGACAAGCAAATATGGTCCTGGACCATTAGCCAACCTTGTAAAATCGCTTGTGTATAAGCTGAAACAGAACGATGACCAAGACCTGCGCAAAATGCTGCATCAAGTTTGTGAATGGCAATTATCCCGCAAATACAAAGGCAAAGGAGCCAACGATCAGTACCTTGGTACCATCGCTGTCGCTGCCGTCTCTCTTGAAGATCCAACACTTTTCACCAAAGTCGTGAACGAACTTACCGACAGCTTCTCTGAAAGCCTCTATGATCAATTGGGTGGTCTTCTTTGGCTTGATGACATGGTTGTGCCAGAAAAGGAGTGAGCTTCCCCAATTCGAACGTCTTACTGCCACTGATCCAGACAGCGTCATTGAATGTCTCACAAAATCTGGCAAGCTCTCTCAGATCAGCAAAAATATCGAAAGATTTCGTTTAGGGTATCTCCGAACAGATCCTGCCCCCTTAGACGAGCTTGAAAAGTCACGTCTACGGAGATGGGTGGACACAGTAGTGTTTGGTTGCTTGCACAAGATTGAGGATGTTCACGATGAAGATGCTACCACTTTGGTCGATATGATCGTAGGGCGCGAGGAGGAGCCCTTCAGTCAATTGTAAGAGCCCTTCCCTTTTATGGTAGCCCTGGCGGAACGTCCGCCCTTCGATTGCAGAGAACGTTGTATGAAGTATGAAGGAAACGGCAGCAACAACCCGTGGCTAAACCTCGAGGCTACAACGCCCTTCCGTGTTGCCAAATCATTTTCATTAGAAATTTGAGACATCGCTGACTCTAAACATAGTGTTCTCTATCAAGGCGCCAGAGTCTTCGCGGCATACTTTGCAAAGGACCTAACTTTCATGAACGCTTTGCTAGTAGAACTCTTGTATCGCCTAGCACAACCGTCCCAGTCCAACATCTATCTCGAAAGCCTTCTCCAGCGAATCTTGAGTCCAGCCTTTTCAACCTTCAATCTCAGCTACTATGCCTTATCAGTGAAAGCTCGCGATTCCCGTCTCAAAACACTTCAAATGGAAATCGCTGGTCCAGCCCAACAGCTCTACCAGCGCGCGACCGCCCATGAAGGGAAGTTGCCGTCACGATTCCTCAACAAAATCGAGGATCAAGTCCCCAAGCTCACCAACGAGCAAGTGAAAGAATTCCTCACCCCATTTCTGCACAAGATGATCAACGTCATAGACTCGTCTGCTCCACAGGCGCAAAAGACCGCCCAAATACTCGCCGCCACCTACATCCAGCGCTTTGTAGGAATAGAGCCCGCTAAGCCAACGGACTGGGCTCGACCCGAAGAGATCATGGACCCCACCAAATGCGACACCAAGAAACAGTGCAAAGAGTGCGCAGAAATGAACGCCTTCTTGAAGGACCCCGAGCAGCAAACTTTTCAGATCCCCACCAAGCCGTCCGGCGAAATCAGCAGCCACTTGCGATACCGATACGACTACTTCAAGAACTTCGAGCAAGAGAAGGGGGGTGGGGGTGGCTGGGAGGTTCGCTCTATTACGAAAACTCTGAAATGGTGGGAGAAGCGGCATACACAGTGGGAGGAGCGCGCGGCACAGGCTGTGAGTGCGCTGCAGAAGCTTCCGCAGCCGGGGCTTAAGGAGTGTTTGGGGAAACGGTATGATGAGATTGTGGAGTTGAGGGCGGTGAAAGTGGGCGCGATGGAGGATGTTGGTGAAGGGGGGGGGAAGGGGAAGGGGAAGGGGAGGGGGAAGGGGGCGTAAGCTTCGCTCGGGAGGGAATGTGGAGAGTGGTCAATAGAGGGTCTGCGTGGGGGCTGTGATTGGAGGCAAGGTGCTGCTGCTCTGTTCACGGTTTAGCGAGGGAGTTCTTGGTGGAGGAGCACAGTCTCTGGAGGTCCCGTCTTGAGTTTCTTGCTCATAAGATTAGAGCGTGCGGGTGCTTGTCGATGAGTGCCTGCATGGCATGCAGAATCAACTCCTTGATGCGAGTATTAGTAATAGAACTCGTAATATTGATGTTAGATATACATGGTGACTGCATCCCGTGTGCGACCCTTGGCCGTGGAATTCGTGTAATCTATTCATTCACGTGACCGGCTCTGAACGGCGTCGTGGTGGCTGCTGCGACTGAGGGCTCCGCCCGCTTGATATGGGGGTGGTAGGAGGAGTGGAGAAGAATCGTAAATTTCATGTGATTTGATAGTGCTACAGAAGGTGCGCTTTGGGCTCTTGAGCCTGTGTGGTATCTTCACTAACTTTCATCCATAGGTGATGTGGTGGCGATTCTGATATTTCCAGACGACAACTCAGGCCTTGATCTAGTTCTTCTGTGGCTATGGAGCATGTGCAGACAATGATACCACGAGCCAATCTCTTTGTGTGAAAAGTGCACGATGGCACTGGATATGCGGGAAGGAGTGTGACTATTCCTGCTCTGCGATCGGCTGTCGTTGATGGTGCACTTGGTGCCGGTATCGAAATCAGTAGTGCTCGTTTTTTGCGGATTTCAACGAATCGATTGGTGCATATCCCAATCACGACGATCTTGCTGTAGGAAATGTCATGTATCATGAAATATGTCCGGCCGTGCGTTGAGTCTGGCTGTCATTTCTGCCTAGTTCGAGATGGTCAATGGTGCCACGTTTGTTGCAAATCCTCGTGGTCTGGATCGATAGTGATTCAAAACGATTTCATGATCCCGGTGTTTAGGAAGACATTGTTGGAAGAGGTTGCAAAATGGTAAGATTACGTTTCGCGGCGTTCATACTCGGGGTCAAAAGAAGAAGGGAACGAGTGATTTTCGTTTCTCTATCATTGAATGAATCTTAAAATCACATGCCTTCCCTCCTAAGTGCATCAAGTTCCCGCCGACAGTGATTGGATTAATGTGAATGTCTGGATTATCGTCTCATCCTATGCTTCTCGATCCATGATGCCGAGGACGCACGCTGCGCAGACGTTTCTGTAGTGATCAAGATTCAGCTGGGTCTGATGATAAATGGCGTTCGGCCGCCAGCGAAGACGCATATCACATCGCCAGATTGAACTCGCTCGTCTGCTATTCCTATTTGCATTGTAATCGAAATAAAAAGCGCTCGGAGTCGCAAAAAGGCCGGTTTCAAGAAAATTTCGTCTTGATGTTCCTCCGAATATGACTCCCTTTTTTCTCCCAAGAAGGCGCCTGTGGTTCAACATTTGAAATCTTTTGCGTCGACTTTCGGCGGTTGCGTCTGCATAAATAAATCACCAAAAAGTCTCGAGATCGAGGTGCTTGCCCAAGCAAGCATATATACTCGCGAGTAGTCTGTTTATGAAGTCCGTTCTGCTGTCTGACATAGAATATTTGACGGGCTGTACGTGTTTCAATCTGGCAATTTCAATTCCAGACAGTATTAATGTATTTTCGTGTTCAAGCGAGGTCAAAGAAGTTTTACAGAGATTTCCAACGTCTTGAAGTTGTTCACTATGTGATCTATTTTTTAACGAAGGTAGAAAAACTTTCGAAGAACTGCTGGCATCGTAGAGCTGATCTTCAAACAAGACTCGTTTCTCAGGCTGCTTGCGCCAATCAATGCACCAGCTCGGGAAACTATTGTCAGCTTCGCGAGCTTCCTTGGTTTGTAACAGAGAGAGATTCTTATCAAGTTTGATGGTTAGTCTCATTGCGTCTAAAAACACTTCCTCTAAGCTTTTACTGTAGTCGATTGGGTTTTCAGATTCCTTGATTTGACTACAGAGCCCTGTCATTGCATATACCAAGTCTCGGGGATTACGTGCCTGTGTAGATTGATTAAGAATATGGAGACAGTGGCACATATTGGGATCCATTCTCATGAACGCCATGTCATGTAATCGTGTCGCAATTCTTGAGCCATGCAGGAGTTCCCCATGGTATTGAACGAGATATTCTACCCTACTACCCTCATAGTGTTCCATCTCAATGATCTTTGCAGCGCTTCATTGAAGTATTTGAGCGGAAAAGTAAGGCCACCACATCTCAAGGTGCAAGCGCCTCTAGAAGCAAACACTTCTTGCCAAACCCACACGCGGTAAAACCAAGACCGCTGGAAGAAAGCTCCGACTGCCGTTATAGCATGTTCAGGCTTAATATCTGTATGACATACCCAGGATAATCCGGACGATCTGGAGGCGGTATGATATGGATTAGATCTCCAATCAGTGAGCCTCTGGATGATCTTTATAGCCATTTCGGAGTCATCATATGCTGGACCCAGCCACGCAAGAACATAACATGCTGCATCGTAAATGTCTCTCATAATACGAACTTGACTGTTTCTCTCCGCAACGTTCGTTCTGGTCAATACAAATTGCATCAATCCACAGAAGGGTCGACTCGTGCACCTTGCGAATGTGATCAATTGCGCAGTGTAGGTTTTTTGTAACTGGAAGTGACCGATATATGACATTTCCATCGCTTTCATCTTTCGCAAAGACATCCTTGGGATCTTCTTCCGAGCCCCAGACGTAGGAGAGAGCAATATATGTTCCCTGGGCTTCGTCAAGGGGAAGCTGAGAAATGTTGTAGTTTACTGGGGTGCCTCTAGTACCCGATTGGATCTCCACCAAACGTATTTCATCGCGGCTTGCGTCAAGTGCGGCATAGGTGTATTGTGGCATCTTGTCGTCATGATATGGATGCTATTCAGACACTCATCGCCCCGCTTCACCGTCACCAAACACCCGGACATAAAGTGGTGTTAAGAATATAGTCTAGTACAGAAGAGGCAAGATCATTTTTACTAGCGTCCGTAACCTAAAATAAAAAACGCCTTTCGATTGTTGTCATGCTCCCTACACTCGCTCAGCTACAGCATTCATGATCTCCACATCGACTAGCACGAAAGAACCGAAGAACGAATCATACGACGCGCTCAGTCTAAAAGCCATTGAATTCTCAAGGATCAAAGTCAGCGCTTTGCCTTTGGCCACAACACTAAGCAGAAGTGCCAGAGTAATCAGAGCGACCTATGAAGAAGAAGCCATGGATGAAGTGGGTGCCGAGCATTCTACGGCCTGATTACACATGGCCTAGACCTACCGCCTTTGTAATCGCGACGTCAGTACCGCGGGATGCCTGGGTCGAAGGGCCGAGGGTACGAAGATTCTGGGGGTAAGTGCTGTTCCGTTCAGCCATCAGCACACTTTCATGACCACAATATATGCGTTTTCTCTCATTATGGCCGCTCAAAACAACAAGTATTCTTTGCTGACGATTCGCAATGCTCACAGTTATGTGCATCGATTCCTAGCCTGGTTCTCGAAGCACTATCAATCTTGGTTCGGCCTTGTCCCTGACACTGGCATCAGTCCACTACCATTTGGCCTCCTGCTGAAATGGCACGAGCACGTACGAGTCGAAGAGGCGTTCACAATGCGCTTGACTCGCGCCGCTGGTATGCCTGTACCTTACGTGCTTTGCTGTGGGGAACAACCACCACCACATTGGTATCCAGTCTCGATACTCATGACACGCCTGCCTGGCTTTGATCTAGCGAACTGCGGCGATCCTTTTATACCGGAAGATGAGGAGCCATGGATCAGCGAAGTTCAGCGCTGCGTCGACGCGATGCGCGCCTGGAGCAACCCATTTGGTCAGCGCATTTGCTCTGCGATGGGAAGCGCGATCGCGAGCCATCGTGTTCCATTTCACAAGATGGGTCCTTTGGAAAACGAAGCTGAGCTCAACAAAGTTCTTCTCGGCCCAGCTTCGAAGGAGACTTACATGTCAAAGGGAAACTACGAGGACGAGCTTGCTTTGGCACAGGAGATGGAGGATATCCCGCACGACATCGTTTTCACCCACGGGGATTTCAAAGCGCACAACCTTTTGCTTGATGAAATCCACGGGAAATGGCACCTCACCGGCTTCTTGGACTGGGAATGCGCTGGATGGTGTCCGGCGTATTGGGAATTCACAACGGTCCTGACGATGCATCGACGAACATGGTGGGGCGAAGCTGTACGTTATCTCGGTGGCGACCGCTATCAAAGAGAATACAGATGTGAGGAGGCACTACGGAGTCTGACAGTCGACTCTTATGTCGGTTGAATGCTATTGCTACGTTTGATCTGCCTTGCAAATTTACTCCGCTTTCAACTAAGAGATACATCCTTTCACCTCTCCTGCATGTAATCCCTTGCACTCGATGATAGTGTGAAGATTTCAGGTAATCTCGCAGGTGGTAGAGACTACCACCGGTCGTGGCTGCTCATTTTTCAGCGCGCTTGAGAAGTGATGGGCTCCAATAGTGCGACATTCTTCCTCCAGAGCATCGATACTCTTGCACCGGACCAACCCTGCTTCGACAAGTCGCTTCAGCACTGCCAGTAACCATATCCGACAACTCATGTTTGGTATTGTCGTGTGGGACTCGTCATACGATCGCATCACTGCGTCGAGCTGTGCCTCTTTACTGACCGGCACATGCGCAATCTGTATCACGGCGGTGAGGGCGAATGATCTGAAGACACCGTGTGTGCTTGCATGACCAGGGAGCCAGCCTTGTCCACCCGGTCCAGGATTTTGAAAGTGATACTTGCTGCCCAGTGCGTTCTTTCTATGATAGTAATAACCCCAATGGAAGTTAGATGGATCGTCCTGCTTTCGAAAGTGCATGATTATGTAGAGTGCACGGTCCGGGAGACTTGCAAGAGCAGCATCTTGAGCGGCTTTGATTTCTGCGCCCCTGTTCTTGGGTGGCATTTTGGATTTCGCGCGAGGATTTGTTTGGGCTTTAGCAATGTCAGCAGCGATCAAATGGGTCAGAAAGCTCCTTACATGCTTCAAATTCGTGGGATGTTATCAAGCAAAGAGAATAAGGGCCGT
The DNA here is from genome assembly GCF_019456465.1 of Bacidia gigantensis. Taxonomy (NCBI): domain Eukaryota; kingdom Fungi; phylum Ascomycota; class Lecanoromycetes; order Lecanorales; family Ramalinaceae; genus Bacidia; species Bacidia gigantensis. The sequence goes on along the minus strand of NW_025408613.1, from coordinate 1,481,122 downwards.
CACGAAAGTCTTATAGCCAAGTGCTCGGCGGGCAACGCGTGAAGGAAGAAGGCAATTGTTGCCAGCGTGGAAGTGATGTTCAAGTGAATTATTCTGGTTCAAATTCACTGTCGTCTGGTTCACTACCATTAGCGCACTCGGAAGCCTCGTCCAAGAGCCACTGGATCAGTCTGGGTCTCACTTTAGCGCTGTTGCCTAGAGACCTGGTCGAATAAGGCGGGTGCCAACCATGAACTCAACTGACATGCAACGGCGCTTAGCAAAGGGTATCGATTGACAGTGGGGTTCTTCAACCACATCCATCCATAATATAAGCCTTTCCCGTCCTCAGTCGAAGACCAAATGGTCAGAGTTGCGAGCTCCGCAACGATCGTGAGGCAGACGCACGTGCTGGCTCGGGAGCCAGTGGTGAATGAACTACACCGGATAATTCACTTTTGGCGTGACTGATGACAAGATTCACGCTCACAGCCTTGAATTGCTGCCTCGTCTTCTGAGATCGACCGAAAGCCACGTCACCGACGATGCAAATGACATGGTGCATTGTCGATCAACCGAGTCAAGTTTGGAGAGTCGAGCAGAAGGCCGCAGTTTGATATGAGAGAGAGAGCTCGTGTGGGAGCATTGTATTTAGGGAAAGCCATTTGCGAGAAATGCGTCAGGCTTGGCCGGGATTGTCGTCAATGGGTACTAGGTAACATTGTGCTTGGAATTGACAACTAGGCTTCCTGAGAGGGACGCTGCTCTCCTATGTGTTTAAATCTGAACTAACCACGCAGCAGACATACCTGTGAAGAATACCATGGCTCTGAAAGACGAATTACGAGAAAAACAGCCATTTCATGGTGACCGCAAATGATGATGCGGTGGCTGAACTGGAAGGCTGCTAGGAAGTACTCTGGTAGCGAAAGTACACAATGTATCCATTACCGTCTGTCAACGGCTTGATCGTAATAACCAGGACTACTGTCAATCCTGAAAGGTTACGAAAAGAGAAAGAAAAGACTGCAGTACCCTGCATATATGCTTGGTCAGGACATTCAAACATATTTGTCATCATAGAAATGCACACTGAGGACATGTCTAAGGTTCTGACCATGATGTTGGTTTACAGAATCACTGGATGACAATGGCATTTCGGCCTTAGCCCGTCACGGTCATTTAGACAATTTTCGTTAAGGCCGAGCCTAAATTTGCTCCTCATTTTTATTGATGACTGTAGCCTAAACTTATTCTATGCGTGTAAACCATGGGAGCTAAGGTTGGTGGTACCTGACCGTAGTACAATCCGGGGCACGCCACCACCTCCTTTAGCAACCCAGAGCCCCAATGAGGCGTCCAATGAGATGTTTTCATCTATCTGAGGTTCAAAAAGAGCAGAGATTTTTTGACACTGAAAGCGAGGCACCAACTCTTCGACCAGCCCGTTGGTCGTTGCGGTTTCCAACCTGATCATAAAGACTCGCAGCACAAATTCGTCTTGAACAATATGAATGTGAGGATGCACATTTCGAAGACATCGACTGCGTACGATCGCTGCGCCACAATCCAATCCAGCGCGCCGCATCAGGCCTCCGACCTTAAGATACTAGTGCTGCCTTAGGCGCCCTGTGTAATTTGAGCTACTCTACGAAAAATCTCATTTGGACTCGAATAGAATGACGATGATGATCGTCTTTAGTCTAGCTTAGACCTAGGGCTCGAGGCTGCTTACTCCAGGCGGCGCCGTACTCAAATAAGGCAACCTTAATATCGATGAAACAACATCTATACCAGAACTTGACTAGATCATCATAGATCATGCATCCATTCCAATCCCTCGTGGCCTACACGCTTGGGACACTGATGCTGTTGTACCTGACTGAGGATGTATATATTCAGAGTCAGAGAACTTGCAATGTACCATCTCCAAGTCTTCCTTCGGTGATAACAGCCAAGCATTCACTCCTCGACTTGAATTAGGCAGCCTCAACCTACGCGAGAATACATCAGGATGTCTTCCATTAGGGTTACATGCACATTGCTCTTAGCTCTCTGTACCACTCTGGCGAGGGCTGGATTGATTCAGAACATCCAAGATCCTAATGCCGTAGGGCCAAAGAGCAATCCTAACCCGATAGCGCCACAAACCAACAGTGCCTGCTCTCCCGGTCTAGTCGTCAAAATGGACGAGTCCTACGGTGCAGATAAATGTCCGCCTGTGAACAAGTTCGATGATGCCACACAATCGTGTCCAGCTTATCAGCAGGCAGATGATTGCGAGGCTTATTGTGAGATCAGACAGAGATTTTTCTATGATCAGGAGAAGCCGATTGCAAACTCGATCTGTCATGGGTCAGTCTGTTTGATACACTTCCCCGGTAACGTAGACTAATAAATTGTAGGCCGCTCACATGTACGGTGACTGAGATGCAGTCTGAGACATACACATACGATGTAGGATTCAACGCAGGGTTTTCCAATGGTCTCAGCCTCGGCATCACGGGCGGTCTTCACGCTGCCTACGCTACGACCAATATGCGACAAACATCAATTCCACTCGCAGATGGTGTCTGCGGATACTTCACGTTCCTCCCCGTCCTCCACGAGTCATGGTAGGACCGTTCTCTACGTCTTTGAAGCGACGTGAAAGCTAACATTGATGGGACGCAGCGGTACAGTAACCTATTCTGCAGGGAGTACGGATCATAATTGCAGGCCCGACACAGCCAAAAACGTAGGGAATGTTTGCGTCACGCAGCCTCACCGCACGGTAGACCTTAAGCAGGTCATGGGCACCATCGTTTTCGTGAAGATAAACTGCGCCGATCATTCGCGTCTCCCTATGGACCAGCAAGACCCGGCTTACCAAAAACCAGGCGTCGCGGCGCCCCAATCCGTCTACATGAGCTTCATCAATACTATTTCTGCCGGTATCCAGGCTGCTGCGGCCGCGGCCGATAAGTGCACACCGAGCCCCGAGTGCCAGCAACCAAGTGGTCCTTTTGTGAACAAGGCTTGCACATGTACTTGCAATGGTCAGAACGCTGATCTAAAAGATGACAGATGCAAGGGTTTTCAGGGTGCGCTACCCCCTAGGCCGCCCCGCGTCTGAAGGGAGCAAGAAGACTAGGGTAATGAGGGAGTGCCGATGCGGAGTACATATATGGAGGTCAATACTTGTCGACACAAGGTTCTTTAGTCTTTTTAATACATCAATTTACGTGGATTCTGGCTTTCTTTCTTCGCTTCCATAGTAACACAGGTGCCTCTCGGAAGTGCTTTGTATTGATAGCTGGTAACAAATTGAAGAATTGACTTCAAAAGACGGCTGAATCGTGGCCGCTCTTTGAATACGACGCACTACTCAAAAATCTTTGGCTATCGCGACAATTTCATAAGACTCTCAATATAGACCTTGTCACCAGAGATGTGGCTGCCGTGAAACCCTGCTGCCAGACTTGATACAGGTACTTGAATATGTCAATTAATTGAATAGACAGATCAGGAAACTGAGACATGTGCTCGAGTTGCCTCGAAAGAGTTTTTTCTTCCGAAAATGATGTCGCGTACCGGTACAAAAACACATACAAAACCTTTCACATCTCCACATTCCAAAATATGTAGCATCTAAACCCTTCATCCCACCAGGACCCCTTAACTTCGACTTCCATCAAACATCAAGCATCACCCTAAAACATCATGTCACCCGAACCACTCATTCCACTAGCCTTATCCGACAACGGACTCATAACCCCCGCCAAATGTTTCGCAAACCTGCCATGCGTATAATCAATCGGCTGCCCAACCACATGCCAGCATCCCTTCGCATCATACAACACCGTACTAATACTCCCATCCGTGCCCATCGGCACAAAGAACGCCTTCCGCATCCACGCATCCATCATCGTCCCAATTTCCACATCCCGCTGAAACCACACCGCCACTCGCGGCAACGGCACTATCGGCTCCTTCGAGCTTTGTCCCATCACACCGTGCGGCGTGATGTATACGGGTCGGTTCTTGCCGTTCACGGATTGGATCAGCACGGCGGCGGCCGCGGGGGTGGTGTCGAAGAGGAACCCATCGCGCGGGGCGGAGTCGGAGTCGGATTTCGTGAGGCCCGCGTCCCAGGAGGGGAGAGTGGCGGATTGCCCCTTGTCTACGCGGCGGTGGGGTGTGGCGAGCGCTATTTTGGCTATGTTAAGGCAGAATTAGTGACGTTTCGTGGAGAAGGACGAGTGAGTGGGCTGTGAGAGAAGACTGTGGGGTCTTACTTCCACTCGAAAAGCCTTGCGATGAAGCAGCCATTGCAAAGTCGTCTTTCAGTGTCACTTGGATGGAAGGCATGACGATATCGGAATGGGCGATGACCTAAGAATTGAGTGAAACAATCAGCCATTACACTGTGAGTGAGTGACAAGTGAGGATGGAGACCAGGCGCCTACGTTTGAGATGTGTTCGCCCGAGGCGCCTCGGATGACTCTGGCAAAGCAGAAGTGGTACTCATGTTGGGTGAAGTAGTCGACCCAGGTGTCGTCGATCTCTACGTTCAACGTGTACTGACCCATTCTTCCAGGGAATGGGAAGAGATCGTGAAGTCTCACACGTCGCGGTGAGATTTGTCTTCCTTGCCCAGATTCGGGCAGCTGAGAGGTAGATATGCTTGGGGATTTGCAGGCAAGAATCGGGATGGGGGATCCTGACTCTTGTGTCTCGGATGCTGTGAGAATGAGGAGTCAAGCTCGTGCCGAGTGATTGATGTCGTAAGCCTTTGTACTCGAGAAGAATATGTCGTAGCGTAAGAGTAGGAAGAAATCACGGTGGATGAGATGCCTGGCGAGGAGCAAATAAGCGAGGAGGAATCACTCTGGGTCTTGTTATCGAGCAGAAACACGCCCGCGACGTGGCCTCGTGAGTGTTTGATATATGATTGTTTCGGCAAGCAGCGCGCTTCTATTGCTTCCTTGAAACAACATGTTTCATATGTGTGGAAGCAGCTAGGCGCCATCCGCAGAGCCACCATTGGAGAGACGCCCATAGGCTGTAAGCGAAGCCTCGTCATGCGATGATGCGCAAGATGCGATAGCATTTTACTCGAAATCCAGGGTTGGGGAAGATCGAAACGGAGCCTAGAACGTTTGGTCTTAGATCGTTCCCTGCTGCTAGATCGGTCCCAGAGACGAGGTGCTGGAATTGAGGATGATATGCAGCATTCTTGAGATAGTTGCCGCTTGCGAAGCGATGATAGTGCATTGTTGCCTTCCCAGACTGAAACACATATGGTGCTGCCTCAAAGTCTCATCGACATATCAGACCACCATTTGATCTTCACTTCCACCTCAAGATCAACTTGGATCCTGTTGCCGACTGTTTGTGCGTTTTTGTGGTCGTTGTGGTTCAAATAACCAAAGGATCACGTCTTCGCCCTCCAAACAAAGAAAACACGCGACCACGAGCGGCTAAGGTCGGCCAACGAGACGCACTGGATCCCATGTCCCGGAATCCCAGGATTATTGATTACCCCTAGCGTGCTAGAGGATGCTTGAGGAGAGATGCGAGATCGAGTTGCGTAAGAGACTGCCATACAATTTCATGATGTCGTGTCCATTGGGCTGCAAATGGCACGATCTTCATCGCGCGGTCCATGGAAAGTCCATCCCCAGAGGTTCAGCACTACTCATGACGAGGCAACGATGAAATAGAAACTCGCGAAATTCATGTTGATATAAGATCCTGCTGTGGAGATACTAATAGCTTTATAGTAGCGTTTAAAAGAGCGCTTACGGGGGAGCATGGCCTCAATGAACTGGTAGATTCCCGTTGCACCCATAAAAAAAAGCATAAAGGTGAAAGCATGGTTCTCGTATGTATTGAGATATTCAATGCTTCCTGGACACAATTGAGATTGAATATCGTACCACGAGCTCTTGAGTGCAAAGTAGAGGAATTTGGGTACCTGATATGCGAGGGAGTCAATTGGTCCGTGCATGATTACCTCACGATTGATACTAAGACCGGGCATTCCATGTGGCGCAAAATTTTTCATGCAGATGAGCGCACGCACTCCGTGAGTAAGGTATGTTTCTTTTGCTGTTTCTTCCACTTTTATGATGTCTTATTTCACGCCTTCAGTACGATTGTTCCCAGGACATGCGTCCAGAGCTGCTTCCTCAGCTGTTATGGAGTCTCTAGTTTTGAGGGTATCTCTCGCAATGTAGTCTTATATTTGAACAAAGACTTCTGTCGCTCTCCTCGTTAGAGGCTTAGTCGTGCAAAAGCATCACCAGACTCGATAGACACAGATAGAGCACATTGAATGGTTGTTGGCCCAACAATCCACGCAGTGAGCGATAAAAGCTGTGTACGCTGAAACCTCAAAAGATCAGTAGCGCATGCGCTAGGTACATTGCATGCTCTGCGACGATTCCTGCTTTGTTGCACTATTAAGAAGCCTTCGAATGGAGTAGCCTAAATATCGACTTGGAGAAAAACCTTCGTGTTCGTTTCAAAACCATCGAAGCTCAGTGCTGAAATTGCAGGACCCATTTTGTAATCCTAAGGGGCGCTAGCCGCAGCACGCATCTCTTCTCCACTCCTTTCTAATCTTGCAAAATCGGCCTTGAAATCACTCGTTTGAATGATCTTATCGTCAGAAATCTTTTCGGGCGTATGTAGCCCCAGGTACTAGTCTCACATGTTTGGAAGTCAAGGATGTCCTTCGCAGGGGCCAAGTGTTGCACAAGCGTGCTGGACAGATTTCAGCTAATCTGTAGGACAGCCACCGCTGAAGTGATGAACGAGAATGGATCTCCATTGGCTCGTGTATGAATTCTTTACTTCTGCAAGTCATCGAAATCGACGTCGGGCTCATTGGCGGAAAGAATTAAATAGCAATCTCCGCGGAGGCAGATCCTGCGAGCCATGACAAGCTGGTTGCCTCAAGAAGTCTTACCCCGCTGGTGAAAATATGATAGCCAGTTAGGTGATATTCGTATTTAGCCCTGGCCAAGAATACTTTGACAGGCGAAATGGGTGGCAGGAGCTCCCTGATGACCATCGCAGCGATAAGCGTGATTAGGGTCGTCTCTTTAATTGGATCATGCCTCGCGGAGGTACATGCCAAGCAATCAGCTCCGATGAGAATCTTTGGTCTGCCTTGTGGGGTCATATGCAATAGAGCTGATCATTGAAGGTGAAGGGAGCTTGTAGCTTGGTCTTCATCATATCCTAGGAGAGATATGAGTGCCAACATTTTCTAACATGCATAGAGGCTGGGTGACTCGTCTTCAGAGGGTTCCTAGCGGAGTACAGTCCCTATCAATTTCCCTTGTTTGCTTTGAACTAAGTTCATCATCCATGTCTTTCAGCATTTCTTGACACCATCTTCCACCACTATAGCCAGCAGAATGCTTAAAATGACCTCGCAGTAGCATTAAAGTGGCGGACTATACATACACACTCGCAGCGTGCTGGGACAGTAAGTACTTATAAGTAACGCGAGGCCCACATGGATCAATAGTGAGAACTCCCAAATCATAGAATGGTGAAATCAAGGGGCAGATCCTGATCCATGACACCACCCTTCTCGTATTGCTGCAGTCAGCACACCCTTCCTGTTGAGCCAGCCATCGGGCCTACCTGCCAAGATTTTGGCTATGCAAGGATCGCTTGTCCAATCAGTATCCACACAACGAACTTCAGATTCCCCCGCACGCTCATTGTCGTAATTTCGACTTGTATCCTATCGCACAAACCGGTTTTTGAGTCGATAAGGAGCGCAGCGGTATTCGTCTTGTCACTTCGACTCACATCTCTGAACTCAGCCTTGCACACGTTCTGGCAGATAAAAAGTCCACTCCTTTCCTCTTTTGCGGAAGTAGCTCCGACACTCTAATTGCAGTCAAGAAGATCTACTCTCTTTCATTGAAGTCCGGAGCTTGAAACTGGACACTGACAAGGCCCACAAGTATGAATAAAACTCGCAAACTTCAAAAAACCATTGGAGGAGGTCAAGACCATGAAAAGCTATATATCCTCGTCATGGGTCTGACTGGAGCCGGAAAAAGCACATTCATTTCTATACTCACCGGGAATACAGATATTCCAATTGGCACAGCCGCGGAAATGGATGGAGGTTTGTTATGGCAACCCTGCAACCCTACCCTAAGCCGCTGACATGTCACAGTAACTCAAGAGGTCCAGGATTACATACTCTTCTACCGCCATAGAGGGCTGCTATATGAAATCCACCTTATCGACTCACCAGGCTTTGATGATGGGACCCTGGTAGATGCAGAAGTCCTGTCTCGGATCGCAGAGTATGTGAATATGAATTACCTGTTGAAAGAACGACTCGCAGGAGTTCTTTACTTACACGACATCACCAAAGGAAAAGTTGGAGGTGTTGGCCAGCGCAATCTCCGAATGCTAGAGGAAATGATTGGAGTCAAGGAATTCAAAAACGTCACACTCGTTACCACCAAGTGGGGCTGCACAAAGAGTCCAGACGATGAGCGACAAAGGGAACTTACTCTGAGCACCAACAAAAAGCACTTCGGTACCATGTTAGACAACGATGTAAATCAGTCGAACGCCACAATGGTACAATTCGATCCAAAGTCTAGAACCAAGGCGCACGAGATTATCGAGCCATTCTTAGGAAAGAGATTCACGACCCAGATCTCGAAGGAAATGGTAGACCCCAGAGGACCTAAACTACCACTTGGCGAAACACATGCTGGCAAGGTGGTTGTTGACAACCTTAAGCAATTGGAAGAGACGAAGGAACAGCTTCAAATGGTCCAGAAGGCACAGCATCTTCTCTCACTGAGATACGACGAAACCTTGTTTGATGAGTTCAAACGGAAGCGCAAATATCTCCGCCGCAAACATGGGATGCAGCGCTCCGGCCGATGGGTCATGCGCACATCTATTATTGGAGGTACTATCGCGGCAACGGTACTGACTTTGGGACCAGGCGCTGCGGGTTTTGCATTAGAGCCGGTCTATGAGCAGTCGGTTCGTGGACAGAGAAGGATGGAGAAGAGAGAGAAGGAAGATCTAGAGAAAGAGTTCAAGGAAAAGAGCAAGGATGCCAATCATCTGAAGCCTGTGGACCCACAATGGCTCTGGGACTCAAAAGTTCAGAAGATCGGCGATCTTGAGAGTCACAGCGTTAGGAGTGTCAGCTCCGAGGACGTGCTGGAAGTGGCCAGAAAGGGTGAGATGGTAGGATTCGCGGCTGATGGGGAGGATGATGAAAAGGCGCAGGAGGTTATCTTGAGCGAGTTGGTCACGGAAGCAGAGTCTGAATCAGATTGGGATAATTTAAGTAATATATAGGTCCGAATGCTACACGATCTCTAGCCAGTTTTAGTAGATATGGAAGGCAAAAAGAATAAACACATTTTAAAATAAAACTCTAACCCCTGGATTCCCTGCAATTAGCTTCAAATACGGCTGACTCTACTCAGGAAAGCATAAAGACCTTGAACTAGGGGCTATTCTTTAGCCTTTTACTTCACCCGTGACTAAGCGATCTGGGTGATCGAAGTGTCCCGATGATCCTTCACAGAAGTGAGAGAATGTTGCCTTGTCCCTCTGATTGAATCATATTGAAAGAGCCGCGAACCCCACGTGACTGCGTCGATCATAAAGCGGGGAAAGACAAGGCTGAGCGCAGATCTCTTCTCTCGACTCAATCATCGCTATTTTTATTCAAACATAAACAATATCTGAACGGCCGGTCACAGTTTTCGTGTATCTCTCCCGTCGCGAAGCGCTTCGTCAATACTCATATCCTCGCCATAAAGCATGTCGTGCGTGGGGACGAACAAAGATATGCGATTCTCTCGCATAGATGGGGTAATGAAGAAGTGACACTCCGTGATATGCAGGATCTGTCAAGACCTTCGCAGAAAAAGGGCTACAGCAAACTTCGAGATGCCTGTACTCAGGCTGCAAACGATGGTTATGAACGTTTGTGGGTAGATACATGCTGCATTGATAGGAGCAGCTGCGCGGAGGAAACTCAAATTATCAGCTCAAGGTATCGTTAGTACGGCTCTTCTGCTATCTGCTATACTTATCTCGCAGATGTTCAGGCCAAAGAGAATGGGCAAAATGCTGCGGCTGGGGATTACACAACTGAGAAAACGGATCTTAGACAGCGAGTGGTTCACTCGTGGCCGGACGCTGCAGGAGCTAGTTGCTTCCAAGAAGGTCATCTTTTACGATCAGCAGTGGCACTACTTAGGTACCAAGCAGAGTCTTAGCTCTGCTTTGACTGCTGGAACTGGTGTGCCAGACTTCATACTTCAGGGGGCGTCGCTTGCGAACTGTTCAATTGCGCAACGAATGTCGTGGGCAGGCAATAGGGAAACGAGTGTCCCCGAGATATAGTATATTGCCTCATCGGCATTTTTGACGTCAACATGCCTCTCATGTATGGTGAAGGTGTTGGGTGTCACGTAAGTCACATAGATGAGTGACATATTGCAAACGTGATACTTGCTCCTTTAAAAGTATAAGGAATTATAAAACTATATAATAATTGTCCTCCTATATATAGAATAATTCTTTAATTTAATAATAATAAAAATATAATTATTAAATTATTTTAAATCTATTAAATTATAAAGCTTAATTAATATTAATATATAGGCTAATATTATATTTATTATTATTATAATTAATAATAACTATATTACTACTTTAACCTTATTATTACTTAACTTATATTAATTATAAAAAACTTTTATTTAATAAGTTTAAAAATTTTAGAATAGGAAACTATAATATATAGTCTATTAATATAAAAACCTTATTAATTAAAAAAAAGGTATAGGGTATTATTTATAATAGGTATTAAAGTAAGAAACTTAAACTTTTAATATTATAAAATAGCTTATTATTATTAGTTAAAGCTTTTAATAATTTAATAAATAATAAATAAATTAATAATATTAAATAAGAAAATATAAATAATCTAACTTAAACTTTACTTATATAAAAGATTTATAATACTATTTGCTATTTCTTTAACTATAAAATTAGCTTTTTAATAATATAGTAGAAAGCTTAAAAGAAATATAATATTAAAAATAAAATTATATTAGTTAATAATAAGCTTATTACTATATAAATTATTAATATCTTTAGATATAAAAATATCTAAGAATATTAATTAAAAATTAAAAAGTATATATTTAAATTATATAACCTAAGAAAGATAATATTAGAAACTTAAATATTTATAGCTTTTTAAAAAGAATTAATAGTAACTTAATATCTTTATTTAATCAATATAATTAAAGGGGCTAAGCTAGGCAAATATATTCTTATTATAAATAAAATAATAAATACTTTTATAAATTAAAAGTATTATAATAAAAAAGGTATTTCCTATATAAAGGCTTTACTAATAAAAGTTAAAGGATATAGTAAATAAAATAAGCTAATAAATAATTAAAAAAACTAGAAGAAATACTATAGGTATAATCTTCTAAGTTATTTTATAAAAGATTATCTTTATTTATATATTCTATGCGGCTCAGGGTTAGGATTAGGTAGTGGTCCCGCAGGCAAAAAGGGCAGGCTTGGCGTGTGCGCTTTTCTCCCCCGCTAATTAACTGCTAGCGGGGAGTATAAATTACGCTACATCTTAACTACTAGGGCTCTAATTAATATAATTAAAAGCTTGTTTTAAAGCCTTAATTAAGCGCATTTTAATAATACTTTAATTATATTAATTAGACTATTATTAAGCTTAGAAACTAATATACTATTTTGTTATAAAGTAAGGCCTTTGCAGCTTGGCATACAACCTCTGCGGCTTAGCGTATATGCTTTTAGCTATTTATTAATTAGCTACTATAGGGAGGTTAAAAAACTATTAATATTTTATTTAATAATACTTTATTTTTTATAAAAAGTAGCTTATTTTAAAGCCCTTTTTAAGAGTAACTTAATAAGCTAAAAATTAAAGTAATTAGACTAATATTAAGCTCTAGAATAGGGATACTAGTTTCTTACGATTATAAGCTCTACTTATAATAATATTATAAAACTAATAGAATAAATATTTTAATAAATATTAAAAATAAAAGAATAATTAAAGTTTTATTAAAAAGCCTTTTCTTAGAGTTATAAAATAAGCTCTTTTTTTTAAATTAAAGTAATATTAAGCTTAGAATTTAAAGTGCTAGATTCTTAGTATTATATACTTTAAAAGTTATATTATTTAGATATTATATATTAAATATCTTAACTAATAAAAGATAAAAAACTTTAATTAAAACTTTATTTAAAAGCTCTAAACTAGGGCTTTTAAAAGAAGTTTAAGAAAAGTTTATAACTTTAATATTAGTTAAAATATTTAAGTTAGAAACTTTTTTAAAATAGTAAATAAAAGCTTAGTATATTACTTTATTGCAAGTACTTAAAAATCTTAATAACTTATTTAATATTTAAGCTTTTTAAAAATTTAAAAAAATTTATAGAACCTTAGAGACTAAAGATTAAATAGAAAATTTAAAATTTTTAAATATTTAACTAAATAGTATTAAGTTTTAATATTTTAATATTTTATTATTTATATATATTATTATATATATTATTATATATATAATTATTTTTATTTATTAATATATTATTATTATTATTATTATTATTATTATTATTATTATTATTATTATTATTATTATTATTATTATTATTATTATTATTATTATTATTATTTTAATAATTTAATTATATTTATATATTATTATTATTATTATTAATAATTTAAAAATAATAATAATAAAATTTTTTAAAAATTTAAAATAAAACTAATAATATTTTATATATTAATTTAATAAAAAGATTTTATATATTATTTTTATAAATAAATTTAATTTTTTTTTAATAGTCTTTATTTTATTTTATAAATAATAAATTAATTTTTATATATTAATTTTTTTAAATAAATTTTTAAATATTAATTTTTAACTATTAATTTTTAATTATATATAAATTTTTTAATAATATTTATAATTTTAAATATAAAATTTTTAAAATAATAAAATTATATATATAAATATATTAAATAAAATTAAAATTTAAATTTAAATATTATTTTTATATTTTTATAATAAATTATTTAAAATTAAAAATAATAATTTATAAAATAATTAAAAAAAAAAAATAATATATTTAAATTATTAAATTTAATTATAATAAAAGATTTATTAAAATTTAATTAAAATATTTTTATAAATTTTAATTATATAAATTAAATTATTATTAAATTTATAAATTAATAATTAATTTTATATAAATAAAATCTTATATAACTTATACATATAAATATAAATATTATAAAATATTAATTATTTAAAATTAAATTATAAATTATTTATAAATATATTTTAAAATTATAATAATAAAAATATTTAAAATATAAAAAATTTATATAAAATAAAATAAAAGAAAAATAAATAAAATAATTAAAATAATAAATAAATAACTTAAGATTAAAAAAAAATAAATATTAATTTATAAAAAATAAATAAAATATAAATTTAAATTAATAAATTTTAATAATTAATATAATAACTTAATAAAGAAATTAAAAAATAATCTTATTAATATAACTAATATATTTATTAATAATAATTAATATATAATTTTATTAATATTAATTATATAAATAAAATTATATAATAAATTAATAAAAAACTAAATAAATAATATAATTATATAATAAAGATTTTATATAAAAAATATAATTAAAATATATAATTATTAATAATAAACTTATTAAATAATTATAAAAAATTTAAAAATTAAATTATATTTTAATATTAATTTAAATAATATAATATAAAAAAAATTAATAAAATTATATTAAATATATTTTAAATTTTAATTATATAAATTAAATTAATTAAAATATAAAATTTATAAAAATTTAAATATTTATAAATAAAATTAAAATAATAAATATATATATTAAATATTATAATATATATTTTATATTATATTAAATATTAATATTTAATAATTTTATTATTTAATTATAAATAATATATTATTATTAATATTTAAATAAAATATATAATTTTATAATATTAAATATTTAATTATAAAATTTATATTTACATTAAATATATTAATAATATATAATAAATAATTAAAATAATATTAATATATTTAATTAATAATAATTATTAAATTATAAATTATATTATTATTTTAATAATATTTAATTTTAATTATTTAATATTTAATTTAATTTAATAAAAATTATTTAAATTATATATAAAAATTTAATTTTATTTAGTATATTTTTATTATTTAAATATTTATATTATTTATTATTATTTAATTTATAATATTTATATAAAAATATATTTAAAAAAAATATTTAAAATTTTTTAATATTTATAATTTTTATATAATAAAAATTTTTAAATTATATTATATTATATTTTTTTTATTAATATTTAATTAAACTTAATATTATTAATTAATATATAATTTTTAATAAAGAAATAATTATTAAATTTAATAATAAAAAAGCTATAAATCTTTTTAAATTATTTATTAAAAATAATAAAATAATATTTATATATATAGTTTTTATTAATATAGTTAATAGTTTTATTTTTAAAAAGAATTAAACTATTATTATTAATAAAAAATTAAAAATATTATTTTAAAAAACTAATAATATATTATTAATTTTAAAATATATATTAATATATTTATATATTAATTATTATAGTTTTATTTTTTCTAATTATATATATTTTTTATTTTTAATAAGTTGTTTTTTAATTATTAATTTTATTCTTTTTAAAATTAATTTAAAAGTATAATAATAATAAATAAAATATATATAAATTAGCTAAATAATAAAAATTATATTAAAAAATAAAAAAACTTTAATTTTATTTTTATAAATAATTATAAATAATTTTTATTAAATTAAAATTAAATAATAGCTATAGCTATTAAAATTTATAAGTTATTATTATTTAATAAAAAATATAATTTCTATAATTTATATAATTATTATTAAGTTAACAAAATATTAATATTTAATTTTAATTTATTTTATTATATTATTATTAATAAAAATAATAAAAAAATAAAATAAAATCTTTTATAATTAAATAATAAATAATATAAAATTATATATTTATATTTAAACTATTAATAAATAATATAATAATTATTAATTAAATAATAAAATTATTAAATATTATTATATTTAATGTAATATTTTAAAACTATATATTTTATAAAATTATTTAATTATATATATTTATTATTTAAATAAAATATTTATTTATAAAATATTTAAAAATATTTTAATAAATATTTATAAGAAATAAAATTTTTAATTAATTTAATTTTATATAATTTTTAAAAAATGAAAAATAAAGTATATAAATAATTTTATTTAATTTTTTTTATATATATAATATTTAAATTAATATAAAAATATAATTAATTTTTAAAATTTTAATAATTATTAAAAAAAGTTTATTATTAATAAAGTTATTATTTTAATTATAATTTATAAAATAAAATATTTATATATAATAAAAAAAATTATTTATTTAGTTTTTTATTAACGTATTATATAATTTTATTAAAATAAACTTAATATTAATAAAATTAATATATTAATTATTATTAATAAAATAAAATACTTATATATAATAAAAAAGAAATTATTTTTTTAATTTCTTTATTAAGTTATTATATATAATTATTAAAAAAAATTTATTAATAATAAATTTAATATTTTAATTATTTTTTATAAAATAAAATATTTATATAAATATAATAGAAAAAAAGCTATTTATTTAATTATTTTAACTTTAATTAATTATTTATTTTTCTTTTTGTATTATTATTTTATTATAAAATTTATTTTATACTATAAATATTTTTATTATTATAATTTTAAAATTAAATATTTTTAAATTAATTTATTATTTTAATTTTAAATAATAATAATATTTTTTAATAATAATTCTTATATTTATATATAATAAAAGTTAATAAAAATATTTTTAATTTTTAAAAAAAAGAACTTTTAATTATTATAGTTTATATATTTAATAAAATTTAAATAATATAAACTTTTAATTTTATAAAAAAATATAATTTATACTTTTATATATAATCTGTTATTAAAATAAAATAAAAATTTAAATATTAAGAAAAATTTTTATTAAAAGAAAGAATAATTATATATAGTTTTATAATAAATTAGTTATTATTTTTATATTTTATTCTATATTAAAAAAAGCTTTTATTAAAATAAAAAAATATAAAAATAATATTTAAATTTAAAATTACTAATATTATTATTATTTTTATTATATAATTTAATATATAAATATTTTATTATTTTTAAGATTATTATAATAAAAATTATTAATATTATTAAAAAAGTTTATATATAATTAAAGATTAATAAATAAAAATTAATATTTAAAAACTTATTTAAGAAAAATTAATATATAGAAATTAATATATTATTAATAAAATTAAAATAAAAAGACTATTAATAAAAAAAATTAACTTAAAAATAAAAAGACTATTAAAACTATTTATAAAGAAACTTAATATATAAAATCTTTTATTATTAAATTAAAATATAAAAAATTTTATTATTTTTATTTTAAATTTTATTAAAAAAATTATTATATAAATATATTTAAATTATTAAATAATAATAATAATAATAATAATAATAATAATAATAATAATAATAATAATAATAATAATAATAATAATAATAATAATAATAATAGAAATTATAATAATAATAATAATATATATAAATAATAAAATATTAAAATAACCTTAACTTAATATTATTTAGCTAAAAATTTAAGAATTTTAAACTTTTGATTTAATCTTTAGTTTCTAAAGTTTTATAAATTTTTTTAAATTTTTAAAAAGCTTTAATATTAAATAAGTTATTAAGATTTTTAAGTATTTGCAATAAAGTAATATACTAAGCTTTTATTTACTATTTTAAATAAAGTTTCTATTTTAAATATTTTAACTAATATTAAAGCTATAAACTTTTTTTAAACTTCTTTTAAAAGCCCTAGTTTAGAGCTTTTAAATAAAGCTTTAATTAAAGTTAACTATCTTTTATTAGTTAAAATATTCAATATACAATATCTAAATAATAAAATTTTTATAGCTTATAATATTAAGAATCTAGCACTTTAAATTCTAAGCTTAATATTACTTTAATTTAAAAAATAAAAATCTTATTTTATAGCTCTAAGTAAGGGCTTTTTAATAAAACTTTAATTATTCTTTTAGTCTTAATATTTACTAAGATTTCTATTCTATTAGTTTTATAATATTATAGTAAGTAAAGCCTATAATAGTAAGAAACTAGTATCCTTATTTTAAAGCTTAATATTAGTTTAATTACTTTAATTTTTAGTTTATTGGGTTACTCTTAGTAAGGGCTTTAAAATAAGCTACTTTTTATAAAAAATAGAGTATTATTAAATAAAATATAAATAGTTGTTTAACCTCCCTACGGCAGCTAATCAGTAGATAGTTAAAAGCGCACGCGCCAAGCCGCAGAGGTTGTACGCCAAGCTGCAGAGGCCCTGCCAAACAACAAAATAGCACATTGATTTTTGAGCTTAATAATAGTCCAATCAATATGATCAAAGTATCGTTGGAATGCGCTTGATTAGGGCTTCAGAACGAGCCTTTGATCATATTGATTGGAGCCCTGGTGGTCAAGATGCAGCGTGATTCATACTCCCCCGCTGGCGGCCAATTAGCGGGGGAGAAAAGCGCACACGCCAAGCCTGCCCTTTTTGCCTGCGGGACCACTACCTAATCCTAACCCTGAGCCGCATAGAATATATAAATAAAGATAATCTTTTATAAAATAACTTAGAAGATTATACCTATAGTATTTCTTCTAGTTTTTTTAATTATTTATTAGCTTATTTTATTTACTATATCCTTTAACTTTTATTAGTAAAGCCTTTATATAGGAAATACCTTTTTTATTATAATACTTTTAATTTATAAAAGTATTTATTATTTTATTTATAATAAGAATATATTTGCCTAGCTTAGCCCCTTTAATTATATTGATTAAATAAAGATATTAAGTTACTATTAATTCTTTTTAAAAAGCTATAAATATTTAAGTTTCTAATATTATCTTTCTTAGGTTATATAATTTAAATATATACTTTTTAATTTTTAATTAATATTCTTAGATATTTTTATATCTAAAGATATTAATAATTTATATAGTAATAAGCTTATTATTAACTAATATAATTTTATTTTTAATATTATATTTCTTTTAAGCTTTCTACTATATTATTAAAAAGCTAATTTTATAGTTAAAGAAATAGCAAATAGTATTATAAATCTTTTATATAAGTAAAGTTTAAGTTAGATTATTTATATTTTCTTATTTAATATTATTAATTTATTTATTATTTATTAAATTATTAAAAGCTTTAACTAATAATAATAAGCTATTTTATAATATTAAAAGTTTAAGTTTCTTACTTTAATACCTATTATAAATAATACCCTATACCTTTTTTTTAATTAATAAGGTTTTTATATTAATAGACTATATATTATAGTTTCCTATTCTAAAATTTTTAAACTTATTAAATAAAAGTTTTTTATAATTAATATAAGTTAAGTAATAATAAGGTTAAAGTAGTAATATAGTTATTATTAATTATAATAATAATAAATATAATATTAGCCTATATATTAATATTAATTAAGCTTTATAATTTAATAGATTTAAAATAATTTAATAATTATATTTTTATTATTATTAAATTAAAGAATTATTCTATATATAGGAGGACAATTATTATATAGTTTTATAATTCCTTATACTTTTAAAGGAGCAAGTATCACGTTTGCAATATGTCACTCATCTATGTGACTTACGTGACACCCAACACCTTCACCATACATGAGAGGCATGTTGACGTCAAAAATGCCGATGAGGCAATATACTATATCTCGGGGACACTCGTTTCCCTATTGCCTGCCCACGACATTCGTTGCGCAATTGAACAGTTCGCAAGCGACGCCCCCTGAAGTATGAAGTCTGGCACACCAGTTCCAGCAGTCAAAGCAGAGCTAAGACTCTGCTTGGTACCTAAGTAGTGCCACTGCTGATCGTAAAAGATGACCTTCTTGGAAGCAACTAGCTCCTGCAGCGTCCGGCCACGAGTGAACCACTCGCTGTCTAAGATCCGTTTTCTCAGTTGTGTAATCCCCAGCCGCAGCATTTTGCCCATTCTCTTTGGCCTGAACATCTGCGAGATAAGTATAGCAGATAGCAGAAGAGCCGTACTAACGATACCTTGAGCTGATAATTTGAGTTTCCTCCGCGCAGCTGCTCCTATCAATGCAGCATGTATCTACCCACAAACGTTCATAACCATCGTTTGCAGCCTGAGTACAGGCATCTCGAAGTTTGCTGTAGCCCTTTTTCTGCGAAGGTCTTGACAGATCCTGCATATCACGGAGTGTCACTTCTTCATTACCCCATCTATGCGAGAGAATCGCATATCTTTGTTCGTCCCCACGCACGACATGCTTTATGGCGAGGATATGAGTATTGACGAAGCGCTTCGCGACGGGAGAGATACACGAAAACTGTGACCGGCCGTTCAGATATTGTTTATGTTTGAATAAAAATAGCGATGATTGAGTCGAGAGAAGAGATCTGCGCTCAGCCTTGTCTTTCCCCGCTTTATGATCGACGCAGTCACGTGGGGTTCGCGGCTCTTTCAATATGATTCAATCAGAGGGACAAGGCAACATTCTCTCACTTCTGTGAAGGATCATCGGGACACTTCGATCACCCAGATCGCTTAGTCACGGGTGAAGTAAAAGGCTAAAGAATAGCCCCTAGTTCAAGGTCTTTATGCTTTCCTGAGTAGAGTCAGCCGTATTTGAAGCTAATTGCAGGGAATCCAGGGGTTAGAGTTTTATTTTAAAATGTGTTTATTCTTTTTGCCTTCCATATCTACTAAAACTGGCTAGAGATCGTGTAGCATTCGGACCTATATATTACTTAAATTATCCCAATCTGATTCAGACTCTGCTTCCGTGACCAACTCGCTCAAGATAACCTCCTGCGCCTTTTCATCATCCTCCCCATCAGCCGCGAATCCTACCATCTCACCCTTTCTGGCCACTTCCAGCACGTCCTCGGAGCTGACACTCCTAACGCTGTGACTCTCAAGATCGCCGATCTTCTGAACTTTTGAGTCCCAGAGCCATTGTGGGTCCACAGGCTTCAGATGATTGGCATCCTTGCTCTTTTCCTTGAACTCTTTCTCTAGATCTTCCTTCTCTCTCTTCTCCATCCTTCTCTGTCCACGAACCGACTGCTCATAGACCGGCTCTAATGCAAAACCCGCAGCGCCTGGTCCCAAAGTCAGTACCGTTGCCGCGATAGTACCTCCAATAATAGATGTGCGCATGACCCATCGGCCGGAGCGCTGCATCCCATGTTTGCGGCGGAGATATTTGCGCTTCCGTTTGAACTCATCAAACAAGGTTTCGTCGTATCTCAGTGAGAGAAGATGCTGTGCCTTCTGGACCATTTGAAGCTGTTCCTTCGTCTCTTCCAATTGCTTAAGGTTGTCAACAACCACCTTGCCAGCATGTGTTTCGCCAAGTGGTAGTTTAGGTCCTCTGGGGTCTACCATTTCCTTCGAGATCTGGGTCGTGAATCTCTTTCCTAAGAATGGCTCGATAATCTCGTGCGCCTTGGTTCTAGACTTTGGATCGAATTGTACCATTGTGGCGTTCGACTGATTTACATCGTTGTCTAACATGGTACCGAAGTGCTTTTTGTTGGTGCTCAGAGTAAGTTCCCTTTGTCGCTCATCGTCTGGACTCTTTGTGCAGCCCCACTTGGTGGTAACGAGTGTGACGTTTTTGAATTCCTTGACTCCAATCATTTCCTCTAGCATTCGGAGATTGCGCTGGCCAACACCTCCAACTTTTCCTTTGGTGATGTCGTGTAAGTAAAGAACTCCTGCGAGTCGTTCTTTCAACAGGTAATTCATATTCACATACTCTGCGATCCGAGACAGGACTTCTGCATCTACCAGGGTCCCATCATCAAAGCCTGGTGAGTCGATAAGGTGGATTTCATATAGCAGCCCTCTATGGCGGTAGAAGAGTATGTAATCCTGGACCTCTTGAGTTACTGTGACATGTCAGCGGCTTAGGGTAGGGTTGCAGGGTTGCCATAACAAACCTCCATCCATTTCCGCGGCTGTGCCAATTGGAATATCTGTATTCCCGGTGAGTATAGAAATGAATGTGCTTTTTCCGGCTCCAGTCAGACCCATGACGAGGATATATAGCTTTTCATGGTCTTGACCTCCTCCAATGGTTTTTTGAAGTTTGCGAGTTTTATTCATACTTGTGGGCCTTGTCAGTGTCCAGTTTCAAGCTCCGGACTTCAATGAAAGAGAGTAGATCTTCTTGACTGCAATTAGAGTGTCGGAGCTACTTCCGCAAAAGAGGAAAGGAGTGGACTTTTTATCTGCCAGAACGTGTGCAAGGCTGAGTTCAGAGATGTGAGTCGAAGTGACAAGACGAATACCGCTGCGCTCCTTATCGACTCAAAAACCGGTTTGTGCGATAGGATACAAGTCGAAATTACGACAATGAGCGTGCGGGGGAATCTGAAGTTCGTTGTGTGGATACTGATTGGACAAGCGATCCTTGCATAGCCAAAATCTTGGCAGGTAGGCCCGATGGCTGGCTCAACAGGAAGGGTGTGCTGACTGCAGCAATACGAGAAGGGTGGTGTCATGGATCAGGATCTGCCCCTTGATTTCACCATTCTATGATTTGGGAGTTCTCACTATTGATCCATGTGGGCCTCGCGTTACTTATAAGTACTTACTGTCCCAGCACGCTGCGAGTGTGTATGTATAGTCCGCCACTTTAATGCTACTGCGAGGTCATTTTAAGCATTCTGCTGGCTATAGTGGTGGAAGATGGTGTCAAGAAATGCTGAAAGACATGGATGATGAACTTAGTTCAAAGCAAACAAGGGAAATTGATAGGGACTGTACTCCGCTAGGAACCCTCTGAAGACGAGTCACCCAGCCTCTATGCATGTTAGAAAATGTTGGCACTCATATCTCTCCTAGGATATGATGAAGACCAAGCTACAAGCTCCCTTCACCTTCAATGATCAGCTCTATTGCATATGACCCCACAAGGCAGACCAAAGATTCTCATCGGAGCTGATTGCTTGGCATGTACCTCCGCGAGGCATGATCCAATTAAAGAGACGACCCTAATCACGCTTATCGCTGCGATGGTCATCAGGGAGCTCCTGCCACCCATTTCGCCTGTCAAAGTATTCTTGGCCAGGGCTAAATACGAATATCACCTAACTGGCTATCATATTTTCACCAGCGGGGTAAGACTTCTTGAGGCAACCAGCTTGTCATGGCTCGCAGGATCTGCCTCCGCGGAGATTGCTATTTAATTCTTTCCGCCAATGAGCCCGACGTCGATTTCGATGACTTGCAGAAGTAAAGAATTCATACACGAGCCAATGGAGATCCATTCTCGTTCATCACTTCAGCGGTGGCTGTCCTACAGATTAGCTGAAATCTGTCCAGCACGCTTGTGCAACACTTGGCCCCTGCGAAGGACATCCTTGACTTCCAAACATGTGAGACTAGTACCTGGGGCTACATACGCCCGAAAAGATTTCTGACGATAAGATCATTCAAACGAGTGATTTCAAGGCCGATTTTGCAAGATTAGAAAGGAGTGGAGAAGAGATGCGTGCTGCGGCTAGCGCCCCTTAGGATTACAAAATGGGTCCTGCAATTTCAGCACTGAGCTTCGATGGTTTTGAAACGAACACGAAGGTTTTTCTCCAAGTCGATATTTAGGCTACTCCATTCGAAGGCTTCTTAATAGTGCAACAAAGCAGGAATCGTCGCAGAGCATGCAATGTACCTAGCGCATGCGCTACTGATCTTTTGAGGTTTCAGCGTACACAGCTTTTATCGCTCACTGCGTGGATTGTTGGGCCAACAACCATTCAATGTGCTCTATCTGTGTCTATCGAGTCTGGTGATGCTTTTGCACGACTAAGCCTCTAACGAGGAGAGCGACAGAAGTCTTTGTTCAAATATAAGACTACATTGCGAGAGATACCCTCAAAACTAGAGACTCCATAACAGCTGAGGAAGCAGCTCTGGACGCATGTCCTGGGAACAATCGTACTGAAGGCGTGAAATAAGACATCATAAAAGTGGAAGAAACAGCAAAAGAAACATACCTTACTCACGGAGTGCGTGCGCTCATCTGCATGAAAAATTTTGCGCCACATGGAATGCCCGGTCTTAGTATCAATCGTGAGGTAATCATGCACGGACCAATTGACTCCCTCGCATATCAGGTACCCAAATTCCTCTACTTTGCACTCAAGAGCTCGTGGTACGATATTCAATCTCAATTGTGTCCAGGAAGCATTGAATATCTCAATACATACGAGAACCATGCTTTCACCTTTATGCTTTTTTTATGGGTGCAACGGGAATCTACCAGTTCATTGAGGCCATGCTCCCCCGTAAGCGCTCTTTTAAACGCTACTATAAAGCTATTAGTATCTCCACAGCAGGATCTTATATCAACATGAATTTCGCGAGTTTCTATTTCATCGTTGCCTCGTCATGAGTAGTGCTGAACCTCTGGGGATGGACTTTCCATGGACCGCGCGATGAAGATCGTGCCATTTGCAGCCCAATGGACACGACATCATGAAATTGTATGGCAGTCTCTTACGCAACTCGATCTCGCATCTCTCCTCAAGCATCCTCTAGCACGCTAGGGGTAATCAATAATCCTGGGATTCCGGGACATGGGATCCAGTGCGTCTCGTTGGCCGACCTTAGCCGCTCGTGGTCGCGTGTTTTCTTTGTTTGGAGGGCGAAGACGTGATCCTTTGGTTATTTGAACCACAACGACCACAAAAACGCACAAACAGTCGGCAACAGGATCCAAGTTGATCTTGAGGTGGAAGTGAAGATCAAATGGTGGTCTGATATGTCGATGAGACTTTGAGGCAGCACCATATGTGTTTCAGTCTGGGAAGGCAACAATGCACTATCATCGCTTCGCAAGCGGCAACTATCTCAAGAATGCTGCATATCATCCTCAATTCCAGCACCTCGTCTCTGGGACCGATCTAGCAGCAGGGAACGATCTAAGACCAAACGTTCTAGGCTCCGTTTCGATCTTCCCCAACCCTGGATTTCGAGTAAAATGCTATCGCATCTTGCGCATCATCGCATGACGAGGCTTCGCTTACAGCCTATGGGCGTCTCTCCAATGGTGGCTCTGCGGATGGCGCCTAGCTGCTTCCACACATATGAAACATGTTGTTTCAAGGAAGCAATAGAAGCGCGCTGCTTGCCGAAACAATCATATATCAAACACTCACGAGGCCACGTCGCGGGCGTGTTTCTGCTCGATAACAAGACCCAGAGTGATTCCTCCTCGCTTATTTGCTCCTCGCCAGGCATCTCATCCACCGTGATTTCTTCCTACTCTTACGCTACGACATATTCTTCTCGAGTACAAAGGCTTACGACATCAATCACTCGGCACGAGCTTGACTCCTCATTCTCACAGCATCCGAGACACAAGAGTCAGGATCCCCCATCCCGATTCTTGCCTGCAAATCCCCAAGCATATCTACCTCTCAGCTGCCCGAATCTGGGCAAGGAAGACAAATCTCACCGCGACGTGTGAGACTTCACGATCTCTTCCCATTCCCTGGAAGAATGGGTCAGTACACGTTGAACGTAGAGATCGACGACACCTGGGTCGACTACTTCACCCAACATGAGTACCACTTCTGCTTTGCCAGAGTCATCCGAGGCGCCTCGGGCGAACACATCTCAAACGTAGGCGCCTGGTCTCCATCCTCACTTGTCACTCACTCACAGTGTAATGGCTGATTGTTTCACTCAATTCTTAGGTCATCGCCCATTCCGATATCGTCATGCCTTCCATCCAAGTGACACTGAAAGACGACTTTGCAATGGCTGCTTCATCGCAAGGCTTTTCGAGTGGAAGTAAGACCCCACAGTCTTCTCTCACAGCCCACTCACTCGTCCTTCTCCACGAAACGTCACTAATTCTGCCTTAACATAGCCAAAATAGCGCTCGCCACACCCCACCGCCGCGTAGACAAGGGGCAATCCGCCACTCTCCCCTCCTGGGACGCGGGCCTCACGAAATCCGACTCCGACTCCGCCCCGCGCGATGGGTTCCTCTTCGACACCACCCCCGCGGCCGCCGCCGTGCTGATCCAATCCGTGAACGGCAAGAACCGACCCGTATACATCACGCCGCACGGTGTGATGGGACAAAGCTCGAAGGAGCCGATAGTGCCGTTGCCGCGAGTGGCGGTGTGGTTTCAGCGGGATGTGGAAATTGGGACGATGATGGATGCGTGGATGCGGAAGGCGTTCTTTGTGCCGATGGGCACGGATGGGAGTATTAGTACGGTGTTGTATGATGCGAAGGGATGCTGGCATGTGGTTGGGCAGCCGATTGATTATACGCATGGCAGGTTTGCGAAACATTTGGCGGGGGTTATGAGTCCGTTGTCGGATAAGGCTAGTGGAATGAGTGGTTCGGGTGACATGATGTTTTAGGGTGATGCTTGATGTTTGATGGAAGTCGAAGTTAAGGGGTCCTGGTGGGATGAAGGGTTTAGATGCTACATATTTTGGAATGTGGAGATGTGAAAGGTTTTGTATGTGTTTTTGTACCGGTACGCGACATCATTTTCGGAAGAAAAAACTCTTTCGAGGCAACTCGAGCACATGTCTCAGTTTCCTGATCTGTCTATTCAATTAATTGACATATTCAAGTACCTGTATCAAGTCTGGCAGCAGGGTTTCACGGCAGCCACATCTCTGGTGACAAGGTCTATATTGAGAGTCTTATGAAATTGTCGCGATAGCCAAAGATTTTTGAGTAGTGCGTCGTATTCAAAGAGCGGCCACGATTCAGCCGTCTTTTGAAGTCAATTCTTCAATTTGTTACCAGCTATCAATACAAAGCACTTCCGAGAGGCACCTGTGTTACTATGGAAGCGAAGAAAGAAAGCCAGAATCCACGTAAATTGATGTATTAAAAAGACTAAAGAACCTTGTGTCGACAAGTATTGACCTCCATATATGTACTCCGCATCGGCACTCCCTCATTACCCTAGTCTTCTTGCTCCCTTCAGACGCGGGGCGGCCTAGGGGGTAGCGCACCCTGAAAACCCTTGCATCTGTCATCTTTTAGATCAGCGTTCTGACCATTGCAAGTACATGTGCAAGCCTTGTTCACAAAAGGACCACTTGGTTGCTGGCACTCGGGGCTCGGTGTGCACTTATCGGCCGCGGCCGCAGCAGCCTGGATACCGGCAGAAATAGTATTGATGAAGCTCATGTAGACGGATTGGGGCGCCGCGACGCCTGGTTTTTGGTAAGCCGGGTCTTGCTGGTCCATAGGGAGACGCGAATGATCGGCGCAGTTTATCTTCACGAAAACGATGGTGCCCATGACCTGCTTAAGGTCTACCGTGCGGTGAGGCTGCGTGACGCAAACATTCCCTACGTTTTTGGCTGTGTCGGGCCTGCAATTATGATCCGTACTCCCTGCAGAATAGGTTACTGTACCGCTGCGTCCCATCAATGTTAGCTTTCACGTCGCTTCAAAGACGTAGAGAACGGTCCTACCATGACTCGTGGAGGACGGGGAGGAACGTGAAGTATCCGCAGACACCATCTGCGAGTGGAATTGATGTTTGTCGCATATTGGTCGTAGCGTAGGCAGCGTGAAGACCGCCCGTGATGCCGAGGCTGAGACCATTGGAAAACCCTGCGTTGAATCCTACATCGTATGTGTATGTCTCAGACTGCATCTCAGTCACCGTACATGTGAGCGGCCTACAATTTATTAGTCTACGTTACCGGGGAAGTGTATCAAACAGACTGACCCATGACAGATCGAGTTTGCAATCGGCTTCTCCTGATCATAGAAAAATCTCTGTCTGATCTCACAATAAGCCTCGCAATCATCTGCCTGCTGATAAGCTGGACACGATTGTGTGGCATCATCGAACTTGTTCACAGGCGGACATTTATCTGCACCGTAGGACTCGTCCATTTTGACGACTAGACCGGGAGAGCAGGCACTGTTGGTTTGTGGCGCTATCGGGTTAGGATTGCTCTTTGGCCCTACGGCATTAGGATCTTGGATGTTCTGAATCAATCCAGCCCTCGCCAGAGTGGTACAGAGAGCTAAGAGCAATGTGCATGTAACCCTAATGGAAGACATCCTGATGTATTCTCGCGTAGGTTGAGGCTGCCTAATTCAAGTCGAGGAGTGAATGCTTGGCTGTTATCACCGAAGGAAGACTTGGAGATGGTACATTGCAAGTTCTCTGACTCTGAATATATACATCCTCAGTCAGGTACAACAGCATCAGTGTCCCAAGCGTGTAGGCCACGAGGGATTGGAATGGATGCATGATCTATGATGATCTAGTCAAGTTCTGGTATAGATGTTGTTTCATCGATATTAAGGTTGCCTTATTTGAGTACGGCGCCGCCTGGAGTAAGCAGCCTCGAGCCCTAGGTCTAAGCTAGACTAAAGACGATCATCATCGTCATTCTATTCGAGTCCAAATGAGATTTTTCGTAGAGTAGCTCAAATTACACAGGGCGCCTAAGGCAGCACTAGTATCTTAAGGTCGGAGGCCTGATGCGGCGCGCTGGATTGGATTGTGGCGCAGCGATCGTACGCAGTCGATGTCTTCGAAATGTGCATCCTCACATTCATATTGTTCAAGACGAATTTGTGCTGCGAGTCTTTATGATCAGGTTGGAAACCGCAACGACCAACGGGCTGGTCGAAGAGTTGGTGCCTCGCTTTCAGTGTCAAAAAATCTCTGCTCTTTTTGAACCTCAGATAGATGAAAACATCTCATTGGACGCCTCATTGGGGCTCTGGGTTGCTAAAGGAGGTGGTGGCGTGCCCCGGATTGTACTACGGTCAGGTACCACCAACCTTAGCTCCCATGGTTTACACGCATAGAATAAGTTTAGGCTACAGTCATCAATAAAAATGAGGAGCAAATTTAGGCTCGGCCTTAACGAAAATTGTCTAAATGACCGTGACGGGCTAAGGCCGAAATGCCATTGTCATCCAGTGATTCTGTAAACCAACATCATGGTCAGAACCTTAGACATGTCCTCAGTGTGCATTTCTATGATGACAAATATGTTTGAATGTCCTGACCAAGCATATATGCAGGGTACTGCAGTCTTTTCTTTCTCTTTTCGTAACCTTTCAGGATTGACAGTAGTCCTGGTTATTACGATCAAGCCGTTGACAGACGGTAATGGATACATTGTGTACTTTCGCTACCAGAGTACTTCCTAGCAGCCTTCCAGTTCAGCCACCGCATCATCATTTGCGGTCACCATGAAATGGCTGTTTTTCTCGTAATTCGTCTTTCAGAGCCATGGTATTCTTCACAGGTATGTCTGCTGCGTGGTTAGTTCAGATTTAAACACATAGGAGAGCAGCGTCCCTCTCAGGAAGCCTAGTTGTCAATTCCAAGCACAATGTTACCTAGTACCCATTGACGACAATCCCGGCCAAGCCTGACGCATTTCTCGCAAAATGGCTTTCCCTAAATACAATGCTCCCACACGAGCTCTCTCTCTCATATCAAACTGCGGCCTTCTGCTCGACTCTCCAAACTTGACTCGGTTGATCGACAATGCACCATGTCA
This sequence comes from Bacidia gigantensis, assembly GCF_019456465.1. Taxonomy (NCBI): domain Eukaryota; kingdom Fungi; phylum Ascomycota; class Lecanoromycetes; order Lecanorales; family Ramalinaceae; genus Bacidia; species Bacidia gigantensis. The sequence goes on along the minus strand of NW_025408613.1, from coordinate 1,452,248 downwards.
TTTGCATCGTCGGTGACGTGGCTTTCGGTCGATCTCAGAAGACGAGGCAGCAATTCAAGGCTGTGAGCGTGAATCTTGTCATCAGTCACGCCAAAAGTGAATTATCCGGTGTAGTTCATTCACCACTGGCTCCCGAGCCAGCACGTGCGTCTGCCTCACGATCGTTGCGGAGCTCGCAACTCTGACCATTTGGTCTTCGACTGAGGACGGGAAAGGCTTATATTATGGATGGATGTGGTTGAAGAACCCCACTGTCAATCGATACCCTTTGCTAAGCGCCGTTGCATGTCAGTTGAGTTCATGGTTGGCACCCGCCTTATTCGACCAGGTCTCTAGGCAACAGCGCTAAAGTGAGACCCAGACTGATCCAGTGGCTCTTGGACGAGGCTTCCGAGTGCGCTAATGGTAGTGAACCAGACGACAGTGAATTTGAACCAGAATAATTCACTTGAACATCACTTCCACGCTGGCAACAATTGCCTTCTTCCTTCACGCGTTGCCCGCCGAGCACTTGGCTATAAGACTTTCGTGACGGCCCTTATTCTCTTTGCTTGATAACATCCCACGAATTTGAAGCATGTAAGGAGCTTTCTGACCCATTTGATCGCTGCTGACATTGCTAAAGCCCAAACAAATCCTCGCGCGAAATCCAAAATGCCACCCAAGAACAGGGGCGCAGAAATCAAAGCCGCTCAAGATGCTGCTCTTGCAAGTCTCCCGGACCGTGCACTCTACATAATCATGCACTTTCGAAAGCAGGACGATCCATCTAACTTCCATTGGGGTTATTACTATCATAGAAAGAACGCACTGGGCAGCAAGTATCACTTTCAAAATCCTGGACCGGGTGGACAAGGCTGGCTCCCTGGTCATGCAAGCACACACGGTGTCTTCAGATCATTCGCCCTCACCGCCGTGATACAGATTGCGCATGTGCCGGTCAGTAAAGAGGCACAGCTCGACGCAGTGATGCGATCGTATGACGAGTCCCACACGACAATACCAAACATGAGTTGTCGGATATGGTTACTGGCAGTGCTGAAGCGACTTGTCGAAGCAGGGTTGGTCCGGTGCAAGAGTATCGATGCTCTGGAGGAAGAATGTCGCACTATTGGAGCCCATCACTTCTCAAGCGCGCTGAAAAATGAGCAGCCACGACCGGTGGTAGTCTCTACCACCTGCGAGATTGCCTGAAATCTTCACACTATCATCGAGTGCAAGGGATTACATGCAGGAGAGGTGAAAGGATGTATCTCTTAGTTGAAAGCGGAGTAAATTTGCAAGGCAGATCAAACGTAGCAATAGCATTCAACCGACATAAGAGTCGACTGTCAGACTCCGTAGTGCCTCCTCACATCTGTATTCTCTTTGATAGCGGTCGCCACCGAGATAACGTACAGCTTCGCCCCACCATGTTCGTCGATGCATCGTCAGGACCGTTGTGAATTCCCAATACGCCGGACACCATCCAGCGCATTCCCAGTCCAAGAAGCCGGTGAGGTGCCATTTCCCGTGGATTTCATCAAGCAAAAGGTTGTGCGCTTTGAAATCCCCGTGGGTGAAAACGATGTCGTGCGGGATATCCTCCATCTCCTGTGCCAAAGCAAGCTCGTCCTCGTAGTTTCCCTTTGACATGTAAGTCTCCTTCGAAGCTGGGCCGAGAAGAACTTTGTTGAGCTCAGCTTCGTTTTCCAAAGGACCCATCTTGTGAAATGGAACACGATGGCTCGCGATCGCGCTTCCCATCGCAGAGCAAATGCGCTGACCAAATGGGTTGCTCCAGGCGCGCATCGCGTCGACGCAGCGCTGAACTTCGCTGATCCATGGCTCCTCATCTTCCGGTATAAAAGGATCGCCGCAGTTCGCTAGATCAAAGCCAGGCAGGCGTGTCATGAGTATCGAGACTGGATACCAATGTGGTGGTGGTTGTTCCCCACAGCAAAGCACGTAAGGTACAGGCATACCAGCGGCGCGAGTCAAGCGCATTGTGAACGCCTCTTCGACTCGTACGTGCTCGTGCCATTTCAGCAGGAGGCCAAATGGTAGTGGACTGATGCCAGTGTCAGGGACAAGGCCGAACCAAGATTGATAGTGCTTCGAGAACCAGGCTAGGAATCGATGCACATAACTGTGAGCATTGCGAATCGTCAGCAAAGAATACTTGTTGTTTTGAGCGGCCATAATGAGAGAAAACGCATATATTGTGGTCATGAAAGTGTGCTGATGGCTGAACGGAACAGCACTTACCCCCAGAATCTTCGTACCCTCGGCCCTTCGACCCAGGCATCCCGCGGTACTGACGTCGCGATTACAAAGGCGGTAGGTCTAGGCCATGTGTAATCAGGCCGTAGAATGCTCGGCACCCACTTCATCCATGGCTTCTTCTTCATAGGTCGCTCTGATTACTCTGGCACTTCTGCTTAGTGTTGTGGCCAAAGGCAAAGCGCTGACTTTGATCCTTGAGAATTCAATGGCTTTTAGACTGAGCGCGTCGTATGATTCGTTCTTCGGTTCTTTCGTGCTAGTCGATGTGGAGATCATGAATGCTGTAGCTGAGCGAGTGTAGGGAGCATGACAACAATCGAAAGGCGTTTTTTATTTTAGGTTACGGACGCTAGTAAAAATGATCTTGCCTCTTCTGTACTAGACTATATTCTTAACACCACTTTATGTCCGGGTGTTTGGTGACGGTGAAGCGGGGCGATGAGTGTCTGAATAGCATCCATATCATGACGACAAGATGCCACAATACACCTATGCCGCACTTGACGCAAGCCGCGATGAAATACGTTTGGTGGAGATCCAATCGGGTACTAGAGGCACCCCAGTAAACTACAACATTTCTCAGCTTCCCTTGACGAAGCCCAGGGAACATATATTGCTCTCTCCTACGTCTGGGGCTCGGAAGAAGATCCCAAGGATGTCTTTGCGAAAGATGAAAGCGATGGAAATGTCATATATCGGTCACTTCCAGTTACAAAAAACCTACACTGCGCAATTGATCACATTCGCAAGGTGCACGAGTCGACCCTTCTGTGGATTGATGCAATTTGTATTGACCAGAACGAACGTTGCGGAGAGAAACAGTCAAGTTCGTATTATGAGAGACATTTACGATGCAGCATGTTATGTTCTTGCGTGGCTGGGTCCAGCATATGATGACTCCGAAATGGCTATAAAGATCATCCAGAGGCTCACTGATTGGAGATCTAATCCATATCATACCGCCTCCAGATCGTCCGGATTATCCTGGGTATGTCATACAGATATTAAGCCTGAACATGCTATAACGGCAGTCGGAGCTTTCTTCCAGCGGTCTTGGTTTTACCGCGTGTGGGTTTGGCAAGAAGTGTTTGCTTCTAGAGGCGCTTGCACCTTGAGATGTGGTGGCCTTACTTTTCCGCTCAAATACTTCAATGAAGCGCTGCAAAGATCATTGAGATGGAACACTATGAGGGTAGTAGGGTAGAATATCTCGTTCAATACCATGGGGAACTCCTGCATGGCTCAAGAATTGCGACACGATTACATGACATGGCGTTCATGAGAATGGATCCCAATATGTGCCACTGTCTCCATATTCTTAATCAATCTACACAGGCACGTAATCCCCGAGACTTGGTATATGCAATGACAGGGCTCTGTAGTCAAATCAAGGAATCTGAAAACCCAATCGACTACAGTAAAAGCTTAGAGGAAGTGTTTTTAGACGCAATGAGACTAACCATCAAACTTGATAAGAATCTCTCTCTGTTACAAACCAAGGAAGCTCGCGAAGCTGACAATAGTTTCCCGAGCTGGTGCATTGATTGGCGCAAGCAGCCTGAGAAACGAGTCTTGTTTGAAGATCAGCTCTACGATGCCAGCAGTTCTTCGAAAGTTTTTCTACCTTCGTTAAAAAATAGATCACATAGTGAACAACTTCAAGACGTTGGAAATCTCTGTAAAACTTCTTTGACCTCGCTTGAACACGAAAATACATTAATACTGTCTGGAATTGAAATTGCCAGATTGAAACACGTACAGCCCGTCAAATATTCTATGTCAGACAGCAGAACGGACTTCATAAACAGACTACTCGCGAGTATATATGCTTGCTTGGGCAAGCACCTCGATCTCGAGACTTTTTGGTGATTTATTTATGCAGACGCAACCGCCGAAAGTCGACGCAAAAGATTTCAAATGTTGAACCACAGGCGCCTTCTTGGGAGAAAAAAGGGGAGTCATATTCGGAGGAACATCAAGACGAAATTTTCTTGAAACCGGCCTTTTTGCGACTCCGAGCGCTTTTTATTTCGATTACAATGCAAATAGGAATAGCAGACGAGCGAGTTCAATCTGGCGATGTGATATGCGTCTTCGCTGGCGGCCGAACGCCATTTATCATCAGACCCCAGCTGAATCTTGATCACTACAGAAACGTCTGCGCAGCGTGCGTCCTCGGCATCATGGATCGAGAAGCATAGGATGAGACGATAATCCAGACATTCACATTAATCCAATCACTGTCGGCGGGAACTTGATGCACTTAGGAGGGAAGGCATGTGATTTTAAGATTCATTCAATGATAGAGAAACGAAAATCACTCGTTCCCTTCTTCTTTTGACCCCGAGTATGAACGCCGCGAAACGTAATCTTACCATTTTGCAACCTCTTCCAACAATGTCTTCCTAAACACCGGGATCATGAAATCGTTTTGAATCACTATCGATCCAGACCACGAGGATTTGCAACAAACGTGGCACCATTGACCATCTCGAACTAGGCAGAAATGACAGCCAGACTCAACGCACGGCCGGACATATTTCATGATACATGACATTTCCTACAGCAAGATCGTCGTGATTGGGATATGCACCAATCGATTCGTTGAAATCCGCAAAAAACGAGCACTACTGATTTCGATACCGGCACCAAGTGCACCATCAACGACAGCCGATCGCAGAGCAGGAATAGTCACACTCCTTCCCGCATATCCAGTGCCATCGTGCACTTTTCACACAAAGAGATTGGCTCGTGGTATCATTGTCTGCACATGCTCCATAGCCACAGAAGAACTAGATCAAGGCCTGAGTTGTCGTCTGGAAATATCAGAATCGCCACCACATCACCTATGGATGAAAGTTAGTGAAGATACCACACAGGCTCAAGAGCCCAAAGCGCACCTTCTGTAGCACTATCAAATCACATGAAATTTACGATTCTTCTCCACTCCTCCTACCACCCCCATATCAAGCGGGCGGAGCCCTCAGTCGCAGCAGCCACCACGACGCCGTTCAGAGCCGGTCACGTGAATGAATAGATTACACGAATTCCACGGCCAAGGGTCGCACACGGGATGCAGTCACCATGTATATCTAACATCAATATTACGAGTTCTATTACTAATACTCGCATCAAGGAGTTGATTCTGCATGCCATGCAGGCACTCATCGACAAGCACCCGCACGCTCTAATCTTATGAGCAAGAAACTCAAGACGGGACCTCCAGAGACTGTGCTCCTCCACCAAGAACTCCCTCGCTAAACCGTGAACAGAGCAGCAGCACCTTGCCTCCAATCACAGCCCCCACGCAGACCCTCTATTGACCACTCTCCACATTCCCTCCCGAGCGAAGCTTACGCCCCCCTTCCCCCTCCCCTTCCCCTTCCCCTTCCCCTCCCCCTTCACCAACATCCTCCATCGCGCCCACTTTCACCGCCCTCAACTCCACAATCTCATCATACCGTTTCCCCAAACACTCCTTAAGCCCCGGCTGCGGAAGCTTCTGCAGCGCACTCACAGCCTGTGCCGCGCGCTCCTCCCACTGTGTATGCCGCTTCTCCCACCATTTCAGAGTTTTCGTAATAGAGCGAACCTCCCAGCCACCCCCACCCCCTTCTCTTGCTCGAAGTTCTTGAAGTAGTCGTATCGGTATCGCAAGTGGCTGCTGATTTCGCCGGACGGCTTGGTGGGGATCTGAAAAGTTTGCTGCTCGGGGTCCTTCAAGAAGGCGTTCATTTCTGCGCACTCTTTGCACTGTTTCTTGGTGTCGCATTTGGTGGGGTCCATGATCTCTTCGGGTCGAGCCCAGTCCGTTGGCTTAGCGGGCTCTATTCCTACAAAGCGCTGGATGTAGGTGGCGGCGAGTATTTGGGCGGTCTTTTGCGCCTGTGGAGCAGACGAGTCTATGACGTTGATCATCTTGTGCAGAAATGGGGTGAGGAATTCTTTCACTTGCTCGTTGGTGAGCTTGGGGACTTGATCCTCGATTTTGTTGAGGAATCGTGACGGCAACTTCCCTTCATGGGCGGTCGCGCGCTGGTAGAGCTGTTGGGCTGGACCAGCGATTTCCATTTGAAGTGTTTTGAGACGGGAATCGCGAGCTTTCACTGATAAGGCATAGTAGCTGAGATTGAAGGTTGAAAAGGCTGGACTCAAGATTCGCTGGAGAAGGCTTTCGAGATAGATGTTGGACTGGGACGGTTGTGCTAGGCGATACAAGAGTTCTACTAGCAAAGCGTTCATGAAAGTTAGGTCCTTTGCAAAGTATGCCGCGAAGACTCTGGCGCCTTGATAGAGAACACTATGTTTAGAGTCAGCGATGTCTCAAATTTCTAATGAAAATGATTTGGCAACACGGAAGGGCGTTGTAGCCTCGAGGTTTAGCCACGGGTTGTTGCTGCCGTTTCCTTCATACTTCATACAACGTTCTCTGCAATCGAAGGGCGGACGTTCCGCCAGGGCTACCATAAAAGGGAAGGGCTCTTACAATTGACTGAAGGGCTCCTCCTCGCGCCCTACGATCATATCGACCAAAGTGGTAGCATCTTCATCGTGAACATCCTCAATCTTGTGCAAGCAACCAAACACTACTGTGTCCACCCATCTCCGTAGACGTGACTTTTCAAGCTCGTCTAAGGGGGCAGGATCTGTTCGGAGATACCCTAAACGAAATCTTTCGATATTTTTGCTGATCTGAGAGAGCTTGCCAGATTTTGTGAGACATTCAATGACGCTGTCTGGATCAGTGGCAGTAAGACGTTCGAATTGGGGAAGCTCACTCCTTTTCTGGCACAACCATGTCATCAAGCCAAAGAAGACCACCCAATTGATCATAGAGGCTTTCAGAGAAGCTGTCGGTAAGTTCGTTCACGACTTTGGTGAAAAGTGTTGGATCTTCAAGAGAGACGGCAGCGACAGCGATGGTACCAAGGTACTGATCGTTGGCTCCTTTGCCTTTGTATTTGCGGGATAATTGCCATTCACAAACTTGATGCAGCATTTTGCGCAGGTCTTGGTCATCGTTCTGTTTCAGCTTATACACAAGCGATTTTACAAGGTTGGCTAATGGTCCAGGACCATATTTGCTTGTCAGCAAGAATCTGGCAATGAAACGCGCTGGCACAATAATCATCACCTATGGGCAACGTTAGTCATACTGTTGCATAGTCTATGAGGACAGACTTACACTGTCTTTGAAATACTGCTCTATCTCCGCGTACTGGTTCCCGGTGTAATTTCCACCATGTTGGACGTCTGGGTCTCTGTCTTTATAAGCCGGCAAATCTAGAAAGAGCGAGTCTGGTATCCTGAAAGATCTATGGACTGAGAGATTATTTCCATTGACGTCCACGATGTGAGGAAGCAGATATTCAGACTGGGTCTCTTCGCAGTCTTCTCCGTTCATGTCCGTGACATGCATCTCCAGGTTAGCGAGTAGGGTGAAGAAGTCGCCATGCAAAGCGCAGCTTTGTGTCATATGGCGGGCACGGTGATAGTCGGCACCTTTGAGTCCAGCCAAAGTCAGTCCTCTGTTTGTGTAGTTGTGTTCTAGGGCATAAACAAGGGCTTGAGGGGCATCGTCTAAGCTTGACCACTGCCTCAAGACCGACTCCGTTTGCTGAATCTGCGCATCGAGCATGGAAGCGGATTGATCGATCTGGTGGTTAATTTTGATAAGATTGTATGTCAAGACCCAGCGACGACCTCCTTGAACTGGCTCGATCTTCCAGAGTACCTGTCAGTTACATCTGAACGCTAAATTTGTGTGAGCCGGCATACCTCATGAGTTACATCATTGTACCTGTGCATGAACTCAGCGATGAATCAGAGACATACAAATAAGAGACATACCAAGCAATGAAGGTGGCGTCAAACGCTGAACGCTCGCTTGTGGCAAACTGAAGCGATTTCTGCCCATGACGCAGTCGAACAGCCCCGCCCGTGTGCTGCGACGGAAGACAGATGACGAGAGTTGCAAACATTCCAGGGATTTTCTCAGTGCTTTTGACAGTCAGCTAAAGATCTTGATGCATTAAAAGTCACTCACTCTTTATGCTCCTTGAACATTGCGCCTTCCTCATAGAGCAGCATCTTGTACAAATCTGCACGGACATTGGTCAATGCACAAGCGACGCCGAGTTCGCCCAATACGTGCTCAACGATGCGGTTCAGACATTCCTGCCAGCCATCGTTGAGAAGTTGTATTTTGTCAGCATCTATCTGCCATGTTTTCCTGATTGACTCATCCACCAGCGTCTTGTTACCTTTACCGAACGGGGCCTTGTTGCTCGCCCTGACAATAGCCTTTGCATCTTCTTCTGAAAGCGGGAGCCTGATGAGGCCAAGTGGATCGATAGAAATACCAGGGTTAGCAAAGCGTTCTACAACACCGAAGGTCGCGAATGACCCTGTCGAATGAACGTTATTGATGCAATAGCGCAAGTTGTCTTTCACGATGTCTCGCGGCGTACGTTCATCATCGCTTTTCTCATCGGATGACGAATCATAGAAGTGGGCCATCCTTGGGGAGCAGGTTCTCCAGCTAGCAATTCGTGGGACACAGCAATTGACGCCGTCTTATTGCGCAGCGCAAGTTTCTCACTCGAGCCACTTGACTCTGGGTATAAAGATACGGTAAGGTCTTACTATCCGTACAGATACTTTTCATCATCAGAACATGATCACCAGCTTGCTGATTTCGACTAAGATGATTGCGTTGTGCTACTCGAGTGTTGACAAAACAAAGATCTTATCGATAAGATCTCTTTTATTGGTGACGGATGACGTCACTGTCACGTCGCGTACAAAATGTGACGCGACCGAAAATCATCCAGCATCCATTCTCGCACTCTTTCAGCTGAGAACCTGCTCTAAAGATCTGACGAACCAATGGAGTAGGTTTCAGAGGAGACTCTCGTGTCTAGGTGTAATGCGGTGAATTAAGTGGCAGAACGATTATCTCTAGGTTGCGACTACGAAAAGCTTTGAGGAAGCCGCGCTTTCTCTATGTCAAGGCTCTTTCTACCCAACGTATCACCTAGGAGATGGGAAGCTCCTCGACTCAATTGCGTTAGTAGCAAGCCTTCCTAGCCTCGAGGGCAGACAAGTGAAGAAGTCTGAGTCTCCTTGCGCGATGATGTTTATTCGAGACGCATTTTCCTCTGAGTCTCATTGCCTTGTATTGATTTGAGATGTCTTTTCTCCTCTCTCACTTTCTCCTATGTCTCTTGATGGCGGATTTCGTCAGCTCGTAAAGCCAGTCTTAGATATTCAAGCCTATGGTGTCGAGTGAACATCGCACAATCAGACGCGAAACCTCAAATCTCAGTACAACCTACCTCAATACTGTTTCGTCAATGCTTTCCGGGGGCTCAATCATTGAGTCAAATACGCTTTGTTCTCCTGGACCCCGGGTACGCAGGGGCTTATTGTTCATCAAAGGCATTGTTATCCGATACTCTCAGGGCCCACTACAATGCACTCCCTTTAAATTCAATTCACTGGCCTTGCTGAACTTCTCCCACCCTGATCTTCAACTAAATGTCTCTTGCCTCAATTCATTGCCATAACATGTCATCACCGGCGGAAGCGCACTGCGCTCGAATGAAAATGTAAGTCAGACCATCAGTCAAGGTCAATCCAGATACTGATCTTCGCAGATGGTATGCCTCCAGCAAGACGTCAGGCGACTTCGTGATATGCTGTCAAGACATGCGCTTTCCAGTACACAAAGCGGTGCTCTCCTCGCAATCTGATTACTTCAACAGCATGTTTCAGCGTGATTGGAAGGTAAGTCCGTCGACAGTTCTGGAGATCTTACCTACTGACCGCTGACACCACGATAGGAGAACGCTCAAGGCGAGGTCGAGCTTAAAGAGGACGTTTCATTCGTAGTTGAAGCCATGATACAATTTATGTACTATGCGGACTACGAGCGGCCAGCCATTGAGTCGTACGATTATGAATTTGAGTTCCTGTTCGACGCCCAAGTTTATGTCATAGCTGAGAAATATGGCTTGCCGGATCTGAAACAACGTGCCCAAGAAAAGTTTTCATCTCAACAGACCTACGAACCGGGCGAGACTAGGTTCACCTCCAAGATCGCCTATTTCTCGGAGGCGGTCGAAGTTATTTTTAATAATACTCCTCCTTCAGATCCAGCAGTACGGGACTTACGGAACATGATGACGGAACTTGCAGTTCGACACATCAGCGACTTCCTCAAGTGCCCCGACTTCAACCGCGTGCTCGGCGAAATACCAGAATTCGGAGCTTCCCTGGTCAAAGATCTGGCACGCCAAGTGGAAACCCTGACAAATACAAAGATGTACCAATGCTCTTCTTGTGATGGAAATTCACAGGCCATTCTTGACAATAGACCTTACTATCCGTCGTCATAAGCTGTGCGGAAATATAATGGACTATTAGTCGGGTGCGAATGTTGCTGAGGGGTCGACTTGACGGCATTTGAGCATAGTCGGAACCCGGATGGCAATGAATTGTTGGAGAATACGGACAGCACTGATAGTGGATATTCGGAAAGTATTTGTCAAAGAAGAATGTTATCCTAGAAAGTTCCGAGATTATATCAGCGCTTGTTCCTAGACGGCCAAATCATCCGGTCGACATAATTTATGTCCCAAACGTAAGATCTCATCAATTAGTCTGCCATTTCAAATGTTCAATCGTCTACAATACATAACCAAAGGTTCGAATCTTATCCTTTTCCTAGCTCGACGACTTCAATAGATGCAGCACGTCAGCTTCAAGTCAATGCTAGCCTTAGCGGAATTGGCTTGCTATCCTTCCACTTTCTGAATTACAGGGTCATATCCACAACACTAAGACTCTTACACGGTTTTTATTAATAAGTGAGAGCTGGAGAGAGACATTGCTCTGGAAATGCTGCACAAATCGAGTCACCTGTCCTCCCTGGTTGCACTAGGGAAGTAAATTAACTCGCTCTCCTTGACAATGGAGGCAATGTAGAGCATGCTGACGTCGGATTGGCAAATAAAGCCTTACTTTAAGCTTCAATCGAAGTCCTGTCAGCGGAAATATCTCATGACTAAGGCTTTGCCGAGGGGCGATTCCATTCATGCGTCGAGCTGACTAAAGCCGCCCTGCGTTGTGGTTGGGGATATATAGCGGCCTCAAATACATCTCTTGACCTCTGAGCCAAGAATTTTCGAAGTATCTCGCCAGTTACATCTGCCGTACCCGTTGAATTAAAACTACAACAATTCTTCAAGTCTAATCATCATGTCACAGAAGCCATCAAAGCCGGCCACTGGGGCAGGCCTCATAGCACAAGTAGGGACAACAATAGCGCACGGAGTCATCTCATCCACCGTTGCAGCGGCCAAGCCCAGCTCCTCCAAGCCCATTCCTCCGATAAAACCCGCACCGTCTGGCCTTCCCCCTCCTCCGCCCCCTGGACAAGCCGGGTCCTCCAGCGCAGCAGCACCAGCGCAAAAACCAAGCCCGTCTAAAGCTCCTACTCCCCTACCACAAGCTAGCTCTTCCCAACCAGCCCCCGCACAGAAGCCAACGCAAGCTAATCCTCCTCCCCCAACTAACCCCGCGTCTACTACCAAAAACAGCACGAGCTCTTCCCAGCCAGCCCCCGCCCAAAAGCCAACACAAGCCACTCAACCTCCTCCCGCATCAAAGCCCACATCTACCACCAAACCCAGCAAGGTCAAGGCAGTCGTCAAAACCGACTGCGTCATAACCAGCATCTGGCGCGTCCGCAACGTCGTTTCCGGCACTCCATCCCCGCGCACCACCATAATTTCGCAGCTCGCCGAGAACCCCGTGGTAGCGATGGGACTGCACTGGAACCTCAGCAACACACAAGCCGTAGGGGAATCTTTGGCCAAAGGCGTAAACCCCGAAGAAATCGAGACGCTGGTCAAAGTGTGGGATCGGCAGCACTACGCAGATTTCGTTGGCGACGACGATGCGGTGGTGGATGTGAAGACGTTGACGACGAAGGCGAAAGTGCCCACTGGTGTGGTGTTCGGGCTGGGGTACGCGGCGACGCCGAATCATTGTGTTACGGGCAAGATAGAGAGCGGGGCGTTGCGCTTGACGGACTTTCAGGCGGATCCGAAGGGCAAGGACGTTACGGCTGCTGTGATGGGTAAGCCGTTGATTTGCGTGTTCTGGTGGGATAGGGGGAGTGCGGTGAAGAAGGTGCAGGATCCGATGGCTGCGCATGGGTATCAGTTTTGAGAGTTTTGTGAGATGTGGAGGAGATTCGTACATAGATTGAGGGATTATAGTGATTTAATTTAACGGATTGGGACGTACTAGCTTCCTCGCTTGCGTCTCTAATGGGATTGAAAAATACAGATGTCCCCAGCAGCACCACAGATAATTTTATTACTTCTGTCTGCTTAATTCCTCCGAATCAGCAAATTTGAGGCGCAGGGAGCGTCTCCAATCAATTTTCCTGACCTAAACTGCATGGGTCCTGCGATCACGCCTCCGAAGCAATGCAGACAGCTCGCAGTCCTCTTGCCAGTGTTCGAGAAGCAGGATCAGAAACTCGGCTCAAGGACGGGTATGAGTAAACAGAACTGGCAAGATTTTCGATGCATTCGTAACACTTTTACACCTCGATGTCACCCCGACAACTGAGTCTACCATCTTCTCAACTCACCTAAACTTTCCGCCTACACCCCCAACAATCACTAACGCTGACCCAACCTCCCACACCTAATCCACCCCGCTCAAGCCAGACCAGACCACTAGCATCCCCCTCCCCCCCCCCCTCCGATCATCTAACACTGCAATCCACCCAACTCCCCTCACTTCGGATTACAAGTCCTCCCTCCAGCAGGATTACCAGGCTGGTTATTAAAGCAGACCTGGCCCGTCTTGCCGCAATCGGCGACTAGTTGCCAGGACCCGTCTTTACACAACAACTACGTCACACACACACACGATACATCAGCCTTGCCTTCCCAATCCTTCCCTGTCCGTGGCAATTCTCACAACTCTCCTGGACGGAGGCAGGGGGGGGGGGGAGGGGGAGGGGACTCACAATAGCGCCCAAATTGCACGAGCAAGTCTCCGGCCCGGCACGGTATGTGGTGTCGCAGGAGCCACCGCATGGCTGGCCCAGTTTGCGCGCGAGAGGGTATTGGTTGTTGCAGTCGGCGGGACAGGCGCGTTTTTTGAGCGGGGAAGCGAGGGCGGGGGTGCCTTCGATGATAGGGGTGGCGGTCGACACTGTGAGGACGGTTGATAGGGCGAGGAGGTTGAGGAGGGAGAGTTGCATTTTAGCTGGGTATGGATGGGAAGAGTGAGCCTGCTGGGTGCTATTGAGATGGTGAAGGGGATAGAGGGAGCTGTGGTTTGCTGGTGCGAATTTGGGGGGTCGGGGTTTTGGGTGCTGGTGTTTTGTGGGGCGATATGGGAGTTGAGAGAGTTTATATGTTGGTCGAGAACAATATGGGTGGGATGCTGATTTGTCATGACGCCGCTTCTTGACTCGGAGTTATCACGCTGCGAGCATTGTGGGCAGACCCAAACTCACTACGGTCGGATCTTAGGGTGGACTGAGACTATTGATCTCGTACGTGGTCGATCTGCAGCCACGTTCCTTCAAACTTAACGAGATGAGCAGAATCATAGTTAAATTGAGGTCTTCTTGCGAAGTTTGGTGCTTTGTCTGGGCCCGGTGAATAGGTGCAACCAGCTGAGAGAGATCACAATCTTGGTCTGCTTATGAATCATGCACTTGATCCTTGAGCTTGCAGAGTCGCTAGGCTTGCGAGAGAAAGACCAAGTCTTTGATATACTACCTGCAGGGCGATGTAAATGCATCTGGTGGACAAAATAATCAGGCTACAACGACTGAAGAGACCGAGCTCAGGCGAAGTAAGTCAGTTGCAGGGCATATTCAGCTGACATGGATGCCTTGATCTGCCTTTCTCACGGTAAAGTATGGCGTTGTGGCTTGCATCTTGCATCGTCGAGCGCTAAAGAACAAAAATATCAGCTGAAATCCTACTCCGAGCCAGCAAAGATGACCCAAGGTACGAGATGAGCAATGGCTTGGCGCATATATGCAGGGCGGCGCTCGACCCAGACCCATTCATGCACGTGGTTCAGCTCCGCAATGGCCGATGGCTTTGTGCCTCGCACGACACGAAAAGGGTATGAGCAATGCTCTCAGATCTTCTGTCAGCCAGCCGGTGGGAATCTCAAGGCTAGAGTCGAAAATGTGCATGCGGTAGATGAAAAAGACCCCTAGAAGCAATGATTATTCTAACTCCGGATCCCCTCCTTCCACGTTTCTTGATTCTCAGTTTCTTGCAGTATCTAATCACGTTAACTGCTAATAGATTGATTGCAGACGGAAATTGCCAGGTAAGCTTCGCAAACCTGGCTCCTTACGAAAACCACGGCTCGCTTCGCGACCACCCTTGACTTAGATGCTGAGCGTGCAGTAGCGTCTTCAGGTAAGTGCACCCTGCAGTCCAAGGCCTAGATCTCGAGCCTGAGTCAGTCACTTACCGGATGTATTGACAATTCCACCGATCACCCGATGTGGCTCGCCCTGCATGAGAAATGCTCCAGCGTTCTTCAGAATCCATGATGTAGGCCCTAGTGCCTCCCCACATGTGCCAATATTCTCGGCGTTTGAATCATCGCACATCAGCTGAAACGACTTAGGTGTGGACAGGGCCCCCGATCGCCTTAAGACAAAGATGACGGCGCAATCGATGCAGCCCAGCATGTGCTTTCGCTTAAGGCAAAAAACAAAACTTGCGACGGCATAGGCATCTTTATTTTATCAATCGTGGTTTTTCGGTCTCGCTTTAAGGGGAAGCTCTTAACGCAAAGCCGTCTCAAGGGTTGAATTGCGACGCTACAGGTTGTTGAAAATGCACTACACCGATGGGACTTCGGTTTTATTCCTAGAGACACCGCTGACTCTGTGCATCACATTGCCGGAGATTTTCCATGTTCTTCCCGTGACCAATAAATGCTAATCAATAGGTAATAGCATCCATCAATCCAACAATTTGTGCCTGTGTTCACAGTTCAGGTGGCCGCGAAAGGCTCTGCACAAGATCAAAACTGCGCCCAAGTGTCATTCTTTGGTACTCACTTGAAGCATTTCTGGTTACACCACATCACAGACGTCTAGACTTTCTCCATAGTCTTCAGTCCAAGTGCAGGATTACAGGGTAAGGCGTTTTGGTGGTCGCCCAAAATCGGCTTCTGCAGTGACAAAACCCTGCATTAGTGACTCTGAATCGTCACCTTCGTTCTTCGTTTGGCTGATCGCTGGTTCACATCCTAAGATTCAAGTCTGTAGCACAGTTGTGTTCGCGCGCAGTGGAAGCTTGGCTTTTAGTGAAAGGGTGTGATTGGCATATTATTGAATATACGATAAAAGTGGAGGCAGCCTCTGTAACATAGTTTGGCGCGGGTGGAGATGCTATCTTGCTGCCATGCTCTTGCGTGGTGCATATTTGCGCTCTTCTCACGCTTTGATTCAGCAATCCAAGGATCCTGAAGTAGCACTTTGGCGGAGGGTCTGTCTTTTAGATCTAGCTTCATGAGCTTGCAAATAGACTCTCTGTCATCCCTCGAGAGGTAATTCTTCCACTAATTCCATGATCATGAAAAGTATCTCGATTCGTTCGCTATCCAAAAGACTCTGATAGCTCAAGGGAAATGGTCCGAAGAATTTGTGTTGATTTCGCATCACCTCTGCTGCATATGTCGGCTCTGTCGCCTTGACATTTCGCGGCTTGAAAATATGGAAATGCTCCCCCCAGATAAAACTGATAAGCTACTTGTCTTTAGCAGAACAATGTATCATTGTCAAAGGGAACCATACCGTAGCTCCTAATGATCAGATGGCAGTAGGAGTCCCCCAGTCCAGATGATGTGGTCTTCAACGACGTCATCGATGTGTGTGCTATCGCCGCAGTCTGCCAACTTAATGTCGCTGAAACGATGATTGTGATCGCCACGATTGACGAGTATATTGTCAGGTTTGATATCTGGGATAGTTCGTCTCAGAACTGACGAACTCTGCAACATCAGCATGCCACTTACCGGTGTGAACAATCCCCTCTTCATGCAGTGCAGCTAAAGCTTGGAGAACAGTTTTTGCAACGATTTTGACATCTGATGGCTGAAGCTTCTTCTCTCCAGACTCAGTGAGCAGATTTGTCTCGAGATACTCCAGCACCAGCATCGGAGGCTCTGCGACTTCGTCGATCAAGCGACGGAGAGATGGCACGTGACCAAAACGCCTGAGTGTCCTGCGCTCCTTGTTGAGGAGATGGTCTTCTGCGCTTTTGACAACGACGTTCTGCTGAGTAAGGCAACTTCTGCAAGAGGCAATGAGCAACGCAGAGCGTAATGAAGGTGGAGCATCTCACTGAGCCCGCCACATGTTTTCTTTTAATTCCTCACGAATGACATACTGACCATAGGCCCCTTCAACACTACTACCCATCTGCATCGATACACTTGAATAGGCCCTTCTCCATATTCTCATTGCTGGAGTCCTACTTAGAGATGATAAAAGATGCACAAAGTTGCTGAGGTGATGGAGGACAATACTGGAGTCTCGTGCGACGGAACCGATCCGTGCCAAGCCCGCTCGGATATCAGTATACCCGGAGACCGTGCCCCCCAACGCCCGAGGTAGAGCTCCTGGGCCGTTTCTACAAAGCAGCTGACCAGCCGGTGTCGCTCGATGGAATTGTGATAGAATGAGGTATTTGGCGGAGTGATGCTACTGAGATATGAAAAAGTGGTGAGCACAAGACATGACTAGCGCATGCGGACTCCTGATTTGTTGCCTTAACAAAGTCCACAGTTGGGGATATTTGGGTGGGAAGACTAGTGCTCTCATCGAGGTTGTGGAATCGGTCAATTATGCATTGATGGACATAAAGCACCACCATTTCTCCCAGTATTTGACCTCTTGCCGAGTAGCAAGAGTCTCTTAATCGATCGACGTGCTAAGATAGGATTGGGCATCTGATTAGATGCCCAAGATAGAAGGGCTATTCATGAGCAGCGGCACTTTGAGAGCGCTCGCCTCTCCTTGACCTCGCAGCAGGGGTGCCTTGCGCGATCTTTGAAGTTAGTCGCTAGTTGCTGGCTGAAGGACGTTCGAAAGTACTCTTTGATGCCACTAATGCTGGCATGATCCGATCGAGCAGAACATGGTACGGTTCCTTCTCTGGCCTGGAGCAGCGTAGATTTGACTGTTATAAGCGTCACCTGACCGGACGGAGCGTTGGGATCATTCTTCTTTGCCCTGAGTGAATAACGCGATCTAAAGCATGCGCATATATTCCCGGGTAGGACTTCTTGTCTCTTCTCCAAGCCACGTCTTGGGCGGTACAGGCGGTCTCTCAATATCACTGTCGAGTCCACCTAGATGAGGAGACTTGGCTGAAACTTTCCTTCCCCTGCTTTGCGACTGATGTGCTACCCAGGTTCCAGATTTCTTGCGCTGGTATTCATCGTAGTCGTCGCTACCGTAGGGTGGAATCGATGCTAGGTGGCGGTACAGTCGAGGTAAGACGAACAAGCAGGAGCAAATGATTCCGAATCCAAGTTCTGCATGTGACCACATCACTGATTGTTCCTTGACATAGGAGTAGTCTACAGCATGGAAGAGCATGATGATGTAGAAGAGCCGGAAGATGCTGGCGGCTATGGCACTTTACGGTAGGTCAGTCAAGTGGGCACGTTCCAAGCAGCAGGAGATCAACACCTACATGGCTCCACAGAAGAAGATACCCGATATCCCCAACTTGCGCGATCGCGAAATATTCAAGTGCCAGATTCGCCACATTGGCACAAAGAGCATTGCCATGTCCGAGAGCGCATTGAAAGTCGCAGAGCTTGTATAGAGAACGTAGATGTTCATACATTTCCCAGGCAGCTCCATGTGCCATATTTTCCGTCGCGGACTACATGACACTATCGGTATGATCAGGTAGATGGTGTAGTAAACTATGTTGACGGCGTTTAGGGTTTGTAGCGTCCAGTAACATGGATCGCGGGCCTGGGGGCAGAAGACACGTTGTACGAGAAGAATGATGGAGAGTTTAGTGAACAATGCTGATGGGCTGTAAATGATGTCTTCGTAGTTGGTGTACTATTCATCGTTGGTATCAGCATCTAGGTTTGGACCATCAATCAACGTACTCTTAGTTGCTCAGAGAGGTCTTGAGATGTGATGTTCCATTGGTGAGTGCCCCCTCCTGCGTTCACGACCTTGACTATAATGGCTGCCCATACACAATAGAACAGCTGTTTTTGTCAGAACACTTCCTTTGGTGGATTTCATGACTGCGCACGAAACCAAGGATGCACATGTCTCACGATCGTGTTAGCAATGTAACTGAAGATGGAAATTCCATACTTACAATCTTCCCATCTGAAACTTTTGATGATACAGGCTTTTGTGTACAGTCTCGCGGCCAGAAATGTGCCTGAAAAGATCATTCCCAGGGAGACCGCGACATTGCTATACGGCCTCAGGCTGAAGGGGTCTTGAAAGTCGGGCACGATTCCAGGCGGCGGGGGTAGAGCAGCATCGGTGGGAGCAACAACTACGTAGGTTTGTGCCGCCATTTCGAGATGAGACCTACCACAGACGGACAGGATCTAAAGCCTCATTCACGAGAATTCAAAGTTGATTGGAAAGTGGAAAATGTTTCAAAAGAGGCGGCACGATAGTTGAAATACCTACCACGTATGCAAAGATGACGAAGGGGGAAGGGTTGTCCGGGGGCAACGGGCCGTATGCATGGTGATCCCACAACCATGACGGGCATAAAGGATCAAGCCCTGTTCCCACATCGACCTTTCTGCCCTACCATCTCATACTCAGCGTCGATGCTGAAGATGCTAGTGACTGTTGGACACCACTCGACAGGCGGTCATACCCTTATTGAGCAAGCCTTCCTGCACGGTGATGCAAACTTAGGCCAAGACACGGGAACACTTCGTCTGTGCGACGAATCATGATAGATGATCGGCAGCATAACACGATCATCCAATTATCTCTCCGACCACTGGTTGATTCACTGAGTTCCCGAGGACCGAGTCATTAAGTGTGGTTCCGGTATATCATATAGCGAAGTTGCCGGTGTTTCAGGACCCTCTGATCATTCGATAGGTCATCCCTTAATGGTGGACTCGAAGCACCTGGTAAGAAATGTCAATCCTCATGCCAGTCGTAGTAGCGATTTCGCTGATATTCCTCTTCGGACTACGTCCAATACTTACCATCGTCATTCGCACATCTTACGGTTATGAGGGTACTAATCCAAAGCCTCTTCCCTGGCTTGGCTCGTGCTACTAAACTTGCCTGTTTCAAAGTCTGCAGATAGCTAACACGCCTCTCTCCAATGCAAATTTTTACTTGAAAGTATTTACTTATCTTCTTTCAGTCCCTTGCAGCTGCGAACGAGTTTCATTTCATCTTGAAAGTGAGAAGATAGAGCAGACTAGATTTTGCTAGAACCAGAAACATGGGATTCTAGTAGCACCAAGGGGCCTGGTGATCTCGCAAGCATCTTGCAGCCCCTCCTCCTTCCTCTCATAGAATCCCATCATACCTATATCTCTAGAACTGCGATAGCGCGCAATCAACTAACGAAACAGAAACTCTCCATCACGCGCAAAATCACCCGAGGCGCCTACCAGGCTCCTCAATGCCTCTCCCTCCAACGCTTCGGATATTGGGTCCATGACAAAAGCAGCCACAGACCTACAAGCTCAAAAGAGAAGCATAAGACTGTCGTGGTGATGGGCATCCCCACTAGTCCTACGTCTGAATCCGTCCATCAATCTTTCGTGCCACTATTCCGACTGTAATAACGACGTCCGAACAGAAATCCTCATCGCCAACTCGACGGGCGCTGCAGGACATTTCCCTTCTACCTCCTCCCCTAATCAAGCATCCTCTCACCTCACCGCTCTTATCCCTAGAGATGGTACCCAAACCCCCCAGGGACCCACAATCACCCTCATACCCTACGCCTGTAGCAAGAAGCACAGACAGTGATGGACCAGCACCGCGAGACCCTGGCAATGGCAACGAGGGACGCAAAGAGCTATAGGACTATCGGGGAGCTGCAGAAGAGTTTGCGCGCTGTGGAAGATGTGGAAGACAAGGCGCGGTTGGAAGCGGTTTGAGGATATTCACTATGGAGATCGCCTGCGTCGTGAAAGAAGGCGCGACTTGCTTCGTGAGATGCGTGGCAGATGATGTGGGGCTGGGTTTGGGTTCTGCGATGCAGGTGAGTAGTGGTGGAAGGCGCTGGTAGGAGGAAGGGGCGAATGCCAGAGCGACTGCGAAGACGGCAATCTTTCGCTCTGTTAATCTTTTGCCCATCTGACTTACACTCGGAATTCTTGTTTGCTGATCGTGCTAAGATGTTGAGTTCACGATGATGACGCGGCAACTATCTGTGTGTAGCCTATATTTGGCGTAGTGTCTCAAGCCTTGAACCACGAGCCTGCGAGCGCTGCTGAGGATTCCGAAGAAGCCCCCGCAGGAATAAAATCTCGTCTTTAAGGGTGACCTAGGTTTGCTACAAGCACAGAAACACTACCTCTGCTACACCGTGGGATACTGGGAAGTTACACAGTCTCATACTGAGGATATACAACTTACATCGTGGACAACTCGGACCATATGACTGAGTTCAGCACCCTATATATTTATGTCGGTATATCGCTTCTCTCTCAACTGAGCTAAGGTCCCATCCTTCCCCTTTCCCATCCTTCCCTTTTTCCCTCCCTAAAATTCCCACAGACAGCAGCCCTCGCCAAACAAACGAACACACATCAACCCCCCTTTTTTCATCATATGCAAAAGCACCAAAGAACATCTTCCTCGCACCCGAACGTCTCGCGCTTCGCTGCGTGGGCTACCACACCCACGCTGTCTGCGCCCGTAACCAGATCCTCGGTAAACAGGCGTGAGAGTGCGCCCTCGTGATGGAAAGCCTAGCTAGGCATGAATCTCGCCCTCCCTTCCCTCCCTTCCCCGTCCCCACCCCCTTCTCCTGCTTCACTCTCCTTTAAATCAAAGCAACCCCACCACCCGGCATTAACAACTCCGACGAAAAAAAGCGTGCAGAGACCGCAGTAACCCTCCTCCACGCCCCTTCCTCCCCCCTATCCCGCTAATGAATTCGTCCACTAGGCGAACACGACCATGAACAAACGTCAAAAGCGTACCCCCAAAGCCACAAGGAAGCCGAAACGACCCCAACCGCCACGTCGACCATCTCTCGACCGCGAAGAGAGCCGGACGATGAAGAAAGCTTATGGCGGACTTGTGCATCCTGGGTGCGGTGGAGGACGAGAGGCATCTGAGGGCGTTTGGAAAGATTTTGTGAGGATGGGGACAGAGGAGGGGGGAAGGGGAGAGGGATTGTACAGACTGCTGGACAGGGCATTGTCGGCGCGGACGTCGAGACATGTGAGGCACGTCGGGCGAGGAGGGGGGAGCTTCATCAGCCACACCGAGTAGCAAGGAGGGGTGGGGAGGGTGCAGGCGGCTTCGCAAACACAGGCCTGGCAAACGCCTTATAGTGGGAGACACCACGGGAGTAGATGGGGATGGGGGTGGAGATGAGGAAAGGAGGGGGCTGCTAAGGAACAGACTGGTACGAGCACGTCGCTCAAGCCAGGCAGCTCAACTTGTGTCATACTTGAAAGTTCTTTTGTGCTTACTGGAGTGGTGTTGCTGTGCGACCTTGCTAGTCGATTGGGGATGGATGAGGGAAAGCGTTACAGACACGCCACCGTGTCAGCAGGCGTGCAGGCGAAGGTGGAAGATAAGACCACGCCAGCCGAAGTGGTGCAGATTTAGCAGAATGGACTCATGCATGAGAACAGCACAGAAGGAAGGGGAGAGCGGCTTCTTGCTCAAGTGAATAGATTAGAAGATATCATAAAGTCATCGATGAACCTTGCCAACGATCTCGACAAACCACTTTCGCTAATTCAAGACGAAACAAGTCAGTCCTGACGCCAGCCGTACCTTCTCGCACCCAAGTAATGGCTTTCTACACACTATGCTCATGCGCACCTCCATGTCCATGTCCATGGGCCTCCACAGCCTTCGGCGCCGGCAACAGGTACCCAAACACTGCATCCACGATAACCACGATGAGAATGGCAAACAGCACCGTCGGCAGCATCCACGGTGTATACAGGAAATTATCCCTAGCAGTGTAGTTCGTGCTCACGAGGGCCACCAACGCCAATCCCGCCCCAATAACTGCCCGGATGGAGATGACGGCGTAGTCGCCCGCCACTTTCCCCTTCTTGGAGAGCGCGACCATGATGGCCATCATGACGAGGGTGCAGCCGGCGGCGGCGAAGAAGTACTGGAATACGAGATCGTAGACGGAGAGGATGGTGGTGAGGTCGGAGAAGGGGTCTTTGTCTCCGGAAGCTTTTTTGGCCATGGATTTGGGCGCTTCGATCTTGAAGTACTTGAAGATGGCGGTTGTGATGGTGTTGAGGATCTGGTCGGCGTCATTGAAAGCTTCGTCGCTGGTTGCGTTGCCGGATGCCACGAGCGCGTCGACGTAGGGCGTGATGTTGTATTTTGTGAGATCGGCTTGGAGGTTGTCCTTGAGGTAGGTGTTGGCGATCTTGGTGAGATTGGCGCCTAGGTCGGGGAGAGAAACATTGTCTTGGTCTACGAACGACCCGTAGGCGTCGACGAAGTAGGTTTGGACGGTTAGCACGACTTCGATGGCGTTGCGGAAGGATATGAAGCGAGAGCAGCCTTCGAGGAGGAGGACGAGGGAGATGTGGAAGGGGAAATGGGCCAGGGCCCAAAACTGTTGACGGATTGTGCCGAAGCGTTTGGCGTCGACTTGGTCGAAGTAGAGCATGTAGATGAAGTACTGCGGGGTGTTAGTGAGGGTATAAAGAGGTGGAGGCTAGGGGCGAACGTACGATGATGAGGACGGCGGAAATGATTTGCCCAACCATGGCTGCGGTGTAGCCTTCGCCTTTCGTTACATTGGTCATGGCTTTTGTAAGCACAATCACGCCTTCGCCCAGAATGATCAGGGTGAGAAGACCGCAGCGCTCATTGAGGTTGGTGTGCTTGAAGCTGATGCTCCGCCATCTACTCGTGCTGGTGAAGACCACCAGCGCCTCCATGGCTGCAATGACGTACCAGCCCAGGTATGAAACGCTGGTTGTGGTACTGTTGAAGGAAAAGGTGAGACCGAGGCAGATAATCGCGCCAATTACGAAGGCAGCGATGTGGGCAAGGATGGGAAGCATGACATTCTTGTGTCCTCGGACCCAGAGGAGGATGTAGCTGTATTGAACGATGAGGACGAGCCTGCTGATCAAGAGAATCACACTGAATTGGCGGAATGTAGAGACGTTTGTGGCGGTGTCGGTAGGTGTGAAGTTCGTGCCGACAACGGCGAAGGCAATCATGACGCCGAGATGGAGGGCTTTACACGCACGTTCGAATATTGAGTCGACGCCGAAGCGTACGTCGTAAAGAGTGACTTGGAGCCAATTGAACCACAGGAGGGCGAAGAACCCGATGTACGATTTGATAGCTGGGAGGCGTCAGTTGGCCTTGCAGAGGTGCGCGAATTGGGTTAGACTCACATGTCTCATTGTCAATGGTATGAGCACCAGTGAAGGTGGACAAATTGGCAACGAAGAACAGGTCGTAGAATAGCTCGATGGAGCTGGCTTCCTCTCGCTCCCGAAATGCAATCGATTCATGCGGTGCCTGGAGTTCGCTGGCTTCTGCTCTCAACTGCTTGTCGGGTACAAACAACTCCGACTCGGAGTGCTTGAGCGGCCCTGGAGGTGGGGGGTGTCCATGGTGATGAGAGTGCTCCTCCTCCTCAAGGGGACTTGCAAAGAGAGGCAAGGCTCGGTAGCGGCTCTTCAGACCCTGCATGGCTTGTTGATGACTCGACGTGACGAGATGAAAAGACGGCGAAAGAACGACTTACAAACGAGAATGCTGGGCAACAGAAGAAATTCTGCGTGGAGGGCCATCTTGCTACATATACAAAAGACGCAGTGGTCCAGACGCAAACACTGACCTGAGGCTGACAAGATGAAACAAATCAATTTGGGGCCTTACGCGAGTCCGCCAATTGGCGACGACTCCTATTATGGCCCAGGCACGTTGTATCTGCACTACTCAGGGCGGGACTGGCTTGGCTGGTGGCCTTAAAGCCCAGGGAGGTTCGATCACCGCCGTTCATGCGGTGGAGCGGAAATACCCACCAGTCAAATGCTTGTTTAGGAAATGCAAATTTCGTGAGAGTGAGAGGCGTCCTGCCAAGAGTCCCCTAATTAGAATCCGCCACCCAGAAGCGTTGCAACAGTAGACAAGCTCGAGTTGTGATTGCTGGCGGTATCAGGCCTCCTGCAGAATGCAGTATGCAGGATGAGTAAGGCCACCATCAGTGCCACCACATAGGGCGGAGACCGAGAACCTATCTGTTGGTAGGCATGCTTGCCAACGCAGACAGGGCCAAAACGATTTCCACACCGCCCAAGAATACTACCTTAGGGTTCTCCACTAAGCTTTTACCCGGGGGCTCCACAGGAACATAAGGCTTAGGCTTTGAGCCTAGTGGTCCCTAGGCGAACTGCCCAGGCCTTAAGGCGTCACGGTTCCCTCGGATATTCAAATTTCGGGTTCGAGAGACTTCTGTAATTACCTGATGGGGATCGTATTATTGGGCTCGCTTGCCGCTGGTGTATCTGGACGTTGAGGACATATCAGGATGTTGGCGAAGGGTTCTCGACTCGCCTAGACAGTCTGTCATGGTCTCCCAACGTTTCGTGCCACAAAGCCAAGCCTGCAGTCAGCATTGCAAATCCAACATGCCTCAATCTTACGTGCTTGCTGATCGCTTTAATTAATTGAGGTGGCGCTGTTTTCCTTGAAGATATCGTGTAACCTAATCTTCCATGTGATAGTTTCGTTCGTCGATCAATATGCAATGATCTAAAATCTGGTGGTTGTGATACCTTGATCTCAGGAAATTTCCATGCCATCTGTTAGGCGGGTAGGGTGACTTGACTTGACTTGACAGGCTGACTGTGCCTGTCATGCATAAAAGTGTTACTCGAATTTGCGATCATTGTATGAGACCTTGATCGTGCTCTCATCGGGGCACTCATCCTCTTCCTCCCATCGAAAGGGCAAGCTTCGAGCTCAGTATTGCGACATCAACATCGCCTTGGCTAGCGAGTAGCCTACATGCATGTGGCCACACAGGACTCTCCGACCACACAGCAGAAGCTGTCGAGCGCACCACAAACGCAGTCTTACAGAGCATGTGTATGAAGAAAACTTGGGAAGATTTGAAGGAAATTCGGTCTTGGCAATCTCGGGGAAATGTTAGCCCGCTCCGAGAGCTCTCAATTTCCTCGGCGGCAGCGCGCGAGGCATCTTATGTTCCATCTTCAAACAGCCACATCTCCAATTCCACAAGCCGCGTTTCAATTTGCATACTCAGAAGCATAAGGCTGACCAACAGGCTGCTTGATCGACGGCACCATTTCTCTCTTTCGCGCCGTATCAGCATGAGATGACAACCCTGGAGAGAAATTACTAGGCGCCTTCGGTCCACCAATGGGGCCAACATCGCTACCGTACATGATCAGCCGGGAATGACAGCATGGAATAGTAACACAATCGCCACGAGATTCTATCTGATAATATGTGGACGCAGAGAATCAGCAGGGTCCGTTCCTGGACGAAGGAGCGTCACCCGAGAATGAGTAAGGACATTCCATGAACACAAAAGAATCGCAACGGTAGTTTTCCGATACGATACGGTCTTGATGCAAGAAAGAAGGGATTACTATTCTCCTGCAATTTGATCTACCCGGGATGAGCCTTACCTCGACTGCCGCAAGAGCGGTTAAACCACTAGTATCGCCAGGCTGATCGACTCATAGTCTACAGTCGAGGCGCTGATGATATCGATTTCTCTATCATGCACGTGGCAAACACGATCAGTATCTTCGCCCGACTAGGAAGTTCGTCTTCCAAATTAGCCTTCCCACCACTGACGGGACCAGAAAGCCTGCCAGGATAGCCGCACTCCTAGAAGCATCGAACACAACCCCATGAAACTATAGGGGGGCAGAAACATGGCAAAGTGTGATAAAAGCATTCGTGACATATTCTGATCTCTGATCAATTCATTTCTTGTTTTCTTGTCAATCCCTTCGTTGTGCTCTTTCACCAAATTTCGTTCATTCCTCATTCGCTTGCAATCGCTATGTTCTGTTTAAGGCCCATCAGTAGCTGGACTACCCTTTTCATTCTTTCCTTTACAGTATCAGTACTAGCGGACTGCAAGAACAAGCCTGGTTCAGCTGGCTGGCCCAGCCCCGAGCAATGGACATCCCTAAATTCCACTCTGCAGGGCAAGCTACTCAAGGCGCTACCTCCAGGAGGTGTTTGTCATCAGGACCAGCCAAACTACAATGAGGGTGCATGCAAAGCCACTCTTGGTGCTTGGCTCACGGAAGACTTCCACGCTCAAAATCCCTTCTCATTTGATTACAACGACGATACTTGCTTTCCAGACGCCAGAGCCAACTGCTCCTTGGAGGGCTATCCCAACTACGTCGTCGACGCTCGAACATCGTCAGATATCGAGGCGACCGTCAAGTTCGCGCAGGAATACAACATTCGGGTGGTCGTGAAAGCGACCGGACATGATTACAATTTCAGGTAGGGGTTCTCCTGCCTTGAGAGATGCAACATCAGCTAATCTATCACGCGCAAAGATCCAACGCTCCCAACTCCCTGCGCATCTGGACTCACAACATGAAAAGCACCGTCTTCCACCAATCATTCACACCCGCCGGTTCTACCGGCGCCTCAAACTCGTCCTCCGGCTCCTCCGCCATGACCCTCTCCGCCGGCACACAATGGGGCGAAGCCTACAAAGCCGCGTCAGAAAACAACGTGGAGGTAGTAGGCGGCTCCAACCCATCCGTGGGCATCGGCGGGCTCATCCTCGGCGGCGGCCACGGACCGCTCACGGCGCAGAAAGGGCTCGCTGCGGACCAAGCCCTCGAGTTCAATGTCGTGACCCCGGACGGCACGCCGCGAGTCTGCAACGAATTCCAGAACACGGATCTCTTCTGGGCGCTCCGCGGCGGCGGCGGATCCACCTTCGCAGTCGTCGTTGATGTGACGGTGCGCGCGTACCCAATGGAGCCCGTCACGACGTGGGGGTTCCAGACGAATAGCACGAATAACAGCGCGCTGTGGGACGCGAGCACTTACTTCCACACGCAGCTCGTGCAGCTGAATGAGGCGGGTTTGACATGCTACTATTACATCAAGCCCAGCGTTGGGGGGGACATCGGCTCGCTTTACGGCATCTTCGTCTCCTTTGGCGCTGTCAATGCCACTGAGCTGGTGCAGCCGTTGCAGGCTGGCATGCGGAATGGCTCGTGGAGCGCGCAGAATCTCACCACGCCTTTTGGTGGTATTCCCAACCAATACCCGAACCTCTACGCCTACACGGTTGGTGCCAATACCGCAGAAGCCGTCGGCAACGATGGCAGACTAGGTTCCCGACTACTCACGGAAGAAGCTCTGACCTCCGACCCAGCTAAGCTGCGCATAGCGCTAGAGCAGAGCACGCCGCCGGGGAATGTGCTGTTTGGGCATTTGACGGCTGGGAAGGGCGTGCGAGAGGCAAGGCCCGCTGGGGGCGGTAATGCCGTTCTGCCGGCGTGGAGATTCAGCTATGTGCATGCCGGTTCGTCTTCCCTCGTCGCCTGAATTGCATTTTGCTAAGTATCGCCAGCCATGTCCGCGCCGTGGAGCCTCCTCAACAGCACCGCCGCAACCGCAGCCATCCAATCGAATCTCCGCGACACGCGCGTGGCAGGGCTGCGCGAGCTCGCGCCAAACACCGGAGCATACATGAGCGAGGTATCTTTCCCCAATCACACATATTACCTGAGCCACATACTTATTCACTCCACAGGGCGATCCCACAGAAGCGAACTGGCAGCAAGTCTTCTGGGGCGACAACTACCCCACTCTCCTCAACCTGAAGAAAAAGTACGATCCCAACGCTCTGTTTTACTGCGTCCCGTGTGTGGGGTCGGAGCTGTACGTCGAACAGGACGGCGTGGTGTGTACGAAAGACGGGTCGAGATTTGCTGCTGGAAACGGGACGGTGAGCGTGGGGAATGGAACGATGAGTGCCGGTAACAATGAGACCGTGTCAGCTGCAGGAGATGGAGTTGGTGCAAGCGCGGCGAATGATACGGCGTTGTTGTCTGGAAGTGCAAGGGCTAGTTCTAGTCAGAGTGGAGTGCCTAAGTCTTCAACTCGGGGTTGGGAGCAGGCGCAGAGATTGTTTGAATGAGATGGGTTTTTAGCCGCAGATACGTCGAGTCTCGAGATTTATTAAAGAAGTCTCATAGCTTATAGAAGTGTTTACGCATTGAGAGTGAGAAAATACAATATGAAGGCTTCACAAGCATGCCCGAAAGATTTCTTCGCCGTACCTTCCTCCTTCGCCGGGCACCTCTCGTGCAAAACCCACCAGACACTTTCCCAGAGCGTGCACCCAAAAGAATTTCAATCTTCCCCACTCCCACCAGTCCCCACTTTGAGCACGCTTCAGGCAGCGTCGACGGCCATGTAGCGCTGCTCCATCCCTAACGCTACTTTCGCGGATTTTCTGCGTCATTGCTGCAGCCCTCGCCCCTCCCCACTCCCCCTCGGCTTTGTTGACCGCTTGCTCACAGCCTCCACCTTACCTTCTGGCCTCGATTTGGCTGCCTCTGACCTGAACCCCTTCCTTCCTTCCTTCTCTCGTGCCTCATTATGGATGCCCTGGTGCTAGTGGAGACGGGGGGGAGATGGCTGGGGCTAAGGAGGATCCGATGCGCATGGCGTTTTACAAGAGCTGGGCAGAGGCTGGATCAATAAGACGGTTGGAATCGCGAAAGAGGCTGCAGAGAGGATTATTTCTGCTGTGCGCCTTGATGGCTGCGCAGATGTGCACATGCTGAGCTGTGCTCTCCTGCCTGTTGGTAAAGGGGTTTGGGGAAGGGGGGTTGTGCGGTTGGTTAAGAGCTAGGACATATATGTGGGGAGAACATGTGCACTTGAAATGGTGATGAAGTCACTTGGCCTGCGATCTATGCGTTGGCTGTCCGCTGTGTGCTGTGGAAGCCTCGCCGATGACCGGTTGTTCCACATGCCATGTTCGTCCGAGTTCGTCGTGTACGATTATCTTGCGTGCCGCATGGATGTCGTTATTGTGTGAGGCTTGAGCTGTTGTCCTCATTTTTTGGAAGTACCGGCGTCGTACGCATTTACGGTCATCTTTGCAGCCTCCAAATATGCCCTGCACCAAATCGTGGTCATCACTGATTGAAGCTGACTGGGTAGAAAATTGAATGAACGATCCCATAGCGACGGCTGGTAGTGAACATTTGGAAAATAGCTCTAGGTTGGCGAAGCAGAGGGTTGCCAATATGGATTACAAGAGCAAAGGATCTACACTCCTTCTGGAATGAGGCCTGGTCTCAGCA
Organism: Bacidia gigantensis; assembly: GCF_019456465.1. Lineage (NCBI taxonomy): Eukaryota > Fungi > Ascomycota > Lecanoromycetes > Lecanorales > Ramalinaceae > Bacidia > Bacidia gigantensis. Next base: position 1,422,371 of record NW_025408613.1, on the reverse strand, counting down.
TACACCATACCTGAAGGCATATTAAGCCAAGTCAAGTCTATGTTGAAAGAATGATCCTAACAGCTCAGCCAACAGTCTTAGGGATGTCTTACCGTTGAAGCAATCGGACGGTCAAAAGAAGCTTCTTGGCAACTCCGTTGCGATTCGGGTCTCGTCGCCTCTTGTGTCTGGACTACTCCCTAACGGTTGTTAGTGTGGCGATCACAGTGCCTTAACCGAGCCGTTTATAGGCCGCAGATATGACGTTCAGCCCCAATGAATGATCCTCCTGCCCAAATGAGGGTAGCTCGATGTAGGTAAGATGCAACTGCCCCGCGTTTGGCTGCTTGTTTTCCTCGTACATAGACAGCACCCATGCCTCAAGAGGCTCGATAATCTCATACTTCCTGACTGACGATCCAAGACCATGGCAATCACAACTCTGGATCAATTGGGCATCCTGCTTGTTACTGGAGCCGCCTACCTACTCGGATTGGTCGTCTACCGTCTCTATTTCAGCCCGCTTGCCAAATTTCCAGGTCCCAAGATAGCTGCTGCAACTTTGTGGTACGAATTCATCTATGATGTCCGCAAGCAGGGAAGGTATCTTTGGAAGATTGCTGAGATGCACGAGAAGTACGGTGCGTAGAGAAGAAGCAGCATTGTACCACACGACGGCAATTGACACCAGCATGTAGGCCCAATTGTGCGGATCAATCCTTACGAGCTGCACATCAATGATCCTGAGTCCAACACCTGTTGCTCCTGCACCTCTTCATTTCACTCATCTTATCCCTAGCTACTACGACGAGCTCTACATTCACGGCCCTCGGCGGACAGACAAGTACGAATGGCAAATGAAGGCCTTCGGACCCCAAACCTCCACATTCCAAACCCTCAACCACGACCTCCACCGCGCCCGCCGCAACGCCGTAGCCCCCTTCTTCTCCACCGCCTCTGTCGCCCGCATTGAACCCCTGATCCAGACCGATATCGAAAAACTCAACGCACGCTTCCGCGACGCGCGAAAGACCGGCGTTGTGATTGACCTCTTCCACGCATTCCTTGCACTGACAAACGACATCATCTGCGAATACGCATTTGGTTCGCCGCAGGGCTGGCTGGAGCAGCCGGAGCTGGGGCGCGATTGGGCGGAGGCGATGTTCAATGCGCTGAAGATGTCGCCTGTGTTCAAGCAGTTCGGGTGGCTGTCGAAGCTGATGAGGAGTATGCCGCGGTCGGTAGCTAACAAGATGAATCCGAGACTCGCTACCTTTATGAGTATTTCGACGGTGCGTATGACACCTTGAGATTGAATTAGATCGAGGGACTAACAGAGACAGATCTGCCAGAAGAGAGTCGAAGACTTGCGCGCTGAGACAAAGGACGGCAAAGAGAGCCCGAATCAGCGCACTATCTTCTCTGAGCTGATGACGAATAAGCAGCTCTCAGAGATGGACAAGTCAGACATGCGACTAGTGGGAGAAGGCAGGTCTGTTATGACGGCGGGGTGAGCAGAAAACATCCTACGGCAGATGCAGTGCTCATTTCAGTTACCAGGTCGAATACAACAGGCCACACCCTAGCCATCATAGCCTACCACCTGATCAAAGACCAAAAGTTGCGCGAGAACCTGCAAGCAGAGCTGGGAGCTACCCTCGAGATGTCGAAACCACCGCTCAGGTGGTCAGAGCTAGAGAAACTGCCGTATCTGGTGCGCTGACGATCCAACATATCTCCCTACCGTACATCCTGCAAATCACTGACGATGTCCAGAACGCGATCATCACCGAAGGCCTCAGGTAAATCGAGATATGTACTCGTCACGTTCCCTAGATCTGACATCAGCAAGGTGGTCCTGCGGCGTAACATCCCACCTCGCGCGCATCTCGCCCGACGCGGATTTGCAGTTCAAAGAGTGGAGCATACCCGCTGGTGTAAGCCCTCCCTCCCTCCTTCCCCCCTTCCCCTTCCTCCCTACCTCCCCTTTCTCTTTCCCCATCACCATCACCATTACTCTACTAACAAAAACAAACAAACAAAGACACCAGTATCAATGTCCGCGCCCCTGATCCACTGGAACCCGACCCTCTTCCCGGACCCGCGCGCCTTCAAGCCCGAGCGCTGGCTCAAGCCCGACGCCGGCCGTCTCCGGAAGTATCTCGTCGCGTTTAGTAAGGGGAGTCGGTCGTGTTTGGGTATGAAGTACGTTTCCCCTTCTTCCTTTATCCCGTCTGTGACTCTCCCTACCACCTCTTTTCCCGACCTTCCCGTTATTCCCGCCCAGAGTGAAGGGGCCCTTCTCATGGAGAAAAGGTAAATGAAGACGCGGAGAAAAACGCATTGCTGACGCATGTTTGATATAGTCTCGCATACTGCGAACTCTACCTAACCATCGCGTCCGTGTTCGCGCCGGGGAAGTTCAACTTCGAGCTGTACGAGACGGACGATAGCGATGTCGAGATCGTGCATGACCTTTTCGCGCCGTTCGCGAGGCTGGATTCGAAGGGGATAAGGGTCAAGGTCCTCTAGATGGTGGAATTGTTGATGCACTCGGAGGCGGAGTGACGAAGGATGATGGAAGAGGAGCGGTTTATCTGTTCGTTTGGCACTGTGCATTGGTAAATTGGCTGACTGGTACGTGGCGTTGTTGGAGTTGGGTTGACTGTAGGTCAGCTGTATTCTTTTATTGGTGGCCTTAGAGGACTGATGCGAGAGCTGCATTGGCATGAAACACGTCGGGGTGAGACGTTTTCGATCAATCTACGAACCAAGTCCGTCAAGCCTTAGCTCGATTTGCTTTGCAATACAAGTCTCACTTCTTCTCATCGGACTCCATTGTCAGGTTCGAGCCAAGATGCCTCTGTGCTTGGTCCCAATAGCGGGCAAGAGTTGCACACTGACATCTTCAGGATGCTACACAGAGTTGCAAGATGCCTCTGTATCTGGTCCAATGACAGGTAAGAGCTGCACACTGACATCTTCAAGATGCTACACAGAGGTATATGTATGATGCAGGGGTGTTTGAGCATTGAGTTCTCGTGCTATAAAGCTTTCCTTTTTCTTTCAAATCCCGTTCTTTTCTACCATCACAATTCGATCAAGCACAAATTTTGAATACAGTAAAAAACAGTTCAACATGTGTCGAGTAAAAACAGAAGTATATTCTGAGGAGCTATGCAAGGGCCGGTGTATTATTTACCTGGTTCAAGAAAGATGTGGCTACAACCCGACGACCGGTGCCGCAGCACTTAAATGCCATGGCCCAGCCTACGAACCCAGATTTGCGTAAGCCTCAAAGCTTTCCACACAACCATGAAGCTTTATTGAGCTCTCCCTCCAGGCCGGAAAATCAAGATCCTCCCGTAAAAATTGAAGGAAACTGCAGTATATCGCCAAACAACCCCCATTCCAAGAAATTTCAGCATCTCTAACTTTTTTCGGCAGAATTACATGCTCCCGAGCACAAGAAAAAGGAGTGTGACAATGCAAGAAAGGCTAGAGACAATGCTAGCGACGTTCTCATAGCATTCGACCAAGGACAGAGGAGCTACCTCCCAAGACCAGCACTCATCAAAAATGTGCAAGACGCCGCGGAGCACGTGAAGCAGGTCGACGAGGAGTGGGATACTGCGAAACAAAGACGCGATGACCCTAATATTCGTGCTCCTGGAGCGTATTGGCCTCAATTCGAATGAGCTGTATTCTTTGGCCAGATGAAGAGGATTAGGACATGCAGCATGCACTTGCAGTGAAAGAAGACTTGATGATTTTGGAGCCTAGTGTTCAATGAACCCGATAATGATGGGACGTCTTTCGGCTTACCGTCATAGATAGCACGCTTGTTGATAGATGTAAGAACATATCATGCGATGGCCAATCAGAATCCGAGATCTAGAGCCGCGATTACTTGAGTCAACATGCATCCATGCTCCATCGTTCTATTCGCGCATCGGATTCAATATTGCCGTTATTTCCCTTGGTGATTGAATGAAGGAGAAGACAAAGACCGTGCGAGGTCCCGATTGAGAGCCCAGTTGATTGGAGACGCGATTCGATTTTGATAAAGACGACGTTGACGGATTGTATGATACGTATTAAAATCGTGAAGGGTCCGTATAAGTGTCATAGATTCTGCTGAAGGAGTGGGTGGGATTGTCTCTTTGAGATGACCTCCAGACCAGCATAGCCATTGCTGTTGGTGGCTGTGATTATGTATCTTGATTCGCTGCACTGTTATTCGTTCATTCATTCAATAACATGTCTTTTGAATCATAGGCCCCCATTTTACCGACTCGGGCCTCATCTTTTACCCATATGATGAGGTTCATGGCTGAAATACTCTACTCGCTAGCTATATCAAATGTGATAAATGAGCCGAGTCACTATCGCACACCCAGGTGGTTCAATCTGCCTCAGTAGATCTTGATATCGACAATTTCCGCGTTGGCAAAGCACGATCTTATCATCCAGCGGCAGAGTCCTATCCGCTTGCACGCACCAATACGTTCATCATCCTTCACCAGTGCCAATCCCATTACCATCGCTCTTGAAGATTCCTCGTCTTCTAGCTCAATATTTCGACCGAACAGTTCGTAAGGCATGATGTCTTTAGATGCATAGTGCTCTTTTCGTATTTCTAGGCAAAAGAATCCCTGGTAGGGCTTCAATTCAGTGGGTATGTCAGGGTGGACGAGTCCTATCCTTTGCTCTTTGCGATCCATTGCTGTAAAAATTGTGTCCGTACGGTCGCCTTCAAAAAGGGGTGAAGGGGCAGCTTGACATGAGATAAAGCGGCCACGAAGCTGGATAAAACTCTTTCGATCCGGCGTAAGGCTCTCGGCTTCTGGAGTATTAGTGAACACTTGTAGCAATGTGAAATCACCAAAATCATCAGGACTATGTTCATAATTGAGACCTTCTCCGATATTGAAGAGTCTTTGGCTGTCAAAAGAGACTGGTCCCTCTACTGCGGCCCAGGAGCAGCTAGGGGCGCTGTATTGAAAGGGCCTTCTTAGCACAGTGCCCTCATCCAAGAACTCAATTGTGGTCCTCCAGAGAAGTGATGATGGTATTTGGCTGGTGAATAATCCTGCGCAGTAAGTGTCATACTCCGCTGTCATAGCTTGTGCAAGTCCCAGTATTGCTGGCACCTTGTCCTTTTCATGAGTCAGATTCCGTCGTGAGTATTCCTCTACAAGCTTGAACCAATTTTCTCTTTTGATCAATGACGGTGAGTATTCAGATTTCTCATCAGTCGAATTGGGCATTAGGAATGGCGGTGGATCCTGGATATCCATCTGCAACCACGGTAGCTCGCTCGAAGCCTTCGACGTTTTACATTCTCATAGCAATATACCGTCGGCGAAGTAGAGACTCCGTCGTGATAGATGGCGCTCTTATAAAGTCTATGCTTTTCTATAAAGCGGTTTTTGGCCCCAGGTATCGTTCTAATCCACTAGAGATTTAGTGAAGATGCGAATTCTCTTCGAAGCTTTTACAATATCAATTAGGGGGTTGACCCTTACCTTTGTGCTTCTCTCTACGCGATAGCCCCTACTGTTGTTGCTCGATATTGATGCTGCAAGTGTTATTATTGACCGCTCGTATATTTTGCTTATAATTCTGATTTCTTGGGCCCATTCTTCTTTAAAGTCCTGGACAATATAGAAACAGTTAATCCAAAGGTAGTGAATTCCTAGCTTTACTGTAATTTGCACAGCGTCTTGGAATGTCAATAGCAAGGTTTCAAATTCAATGTGCCCTATTCTCTCTGTGAGATTCAAAGTCGTAGTTATAACCCAAGACTCGAGGTCGGGGCCTCAGCAATGACTTAATATCGCGTATACCGGTCTTTGAAGCTTAACATCCTGGGAACTAATTAGCTTGATGCGTAATTTATTAAGCCTTTTTTCAAGGAATAATACTCTCTTCGGTGTAAATAGCTCATCGATTGCATTGCACAGGATGTGCTTGTCTTGACACTCTTTCAGCCAAGATCTCATCAATAGAACGTCGTCTTTCGATTCGGATAATTGCGCCAATGGGAGCTGCCTATCTTGGTGGAGTTAGCAGGTGCACAGCAATGACCTTCATTCTGATGAGGCGAGTCTTACTGAACGAGTCTGGCATATGATAGTTGAACACATGATTGTGATCATCGATGCCAATGCAGAGAACGAAGCCTTGGTGAGGTTTTATCATAGCCAAGCGAAGGTTTGTAGGACGGTTGGACATTTCTCCAGGAAGTCCTCTAACACATTGACTAGAGACCAGAATCTTGCGAAGACGACATCCCCATTGTGATCTTCGCAAGACGAAAACCGAGGGAACCGGAATTTTAGTCTCCAAAATAGTTCTCACACGATGTTCCGCATTATCAGGAGCTGAGTGGAAAAAGCTCACGGGGATATATTGGCAAAAAATGCAGGGTGACATTGTTTCGTCGTAATAGCTTAACAACTTGAGTAGCAGACAATCGGAAGCATAATAGGCCTCAATGATTGCCCATGATAAAGGTGATTCGCAGACACAAAGGATCGAAATATCGAGCATCTAGAGTCTAGGGCTATCAATAACCATCAAATAATGAAGTGCAAATGCAGTTCCCACCGAATTTAGAGCAAAATTCGTATGTACATCTAAGATGGGTAGATGAAGCGAGGGTGACTAAAGATGGAACTTGGGCAGCAGTGAGCGCCAAGCTTCAGCCTGACCCCGGACGCTTTGGGGTGGGAAAGTTTGGGCCTAGTGCAGGATGATGGTTAGCGATGGTCAGGAATGGAGAGACTGCGATGGAATTGGAGTAATAAAGAGGGGAGGTACTGCTACCATACTATAGGGTTCTGTATGATAGAGATAGCCTACTCATACTTTGCAGTTTTCGAGGTTTTACACATGCTTTGAGACATGTAGGCCCTGCCCTATACGACGTGCCATTGATAACGCGTTTATGACGCAGTTTGAGACCGCGTGAATAATATCTTCGTCTCTTTCGCTTGCTTTCATATGCTAGAGGACTTGTCTACCCCCAGAATATTGTCGGTTTCCTACCCCAATCGGAAACACTTTGAAAACTAATTAGGCTTTACAGCAACGTCTGAGTGTCAATGACTAAATAAAACCTCTCACTCTGTAACGCCTGTGCAAGACTAGACACATAGATCTGCTCCGATTCAGCTCATATCTCATATGGAGGTTGTGAAAGCTTCACGCATCGCCTTCACCACAAGGTCCTCCATTTAGATACCAAAAGACTTAATCAAGAATACAATAAATGGGAGGGTCGGTATCAAGAATCGACAGATGCACTGGAAGCGATGCAGAAGGCCTGCGAGCAAGACAAAGTGTCAAAACCCTGGCTGAAATAGGACCAGTCTGTCCACTGGGTCGTTAAGCAGGAGTGTGAGAGAGCTCAACGATCCTACAAAGATTGCGGGAAACAGTCGTGGAAGGAAGATAGGGGGAGATATAATTGGTGGCTTTGTCGTTCTGATCAGACCAATCAGGAACTGAGGCGATTTGTAATTCTTTCGAGGGACAAGGGTTGCCTGAATGCGCCCATAGAGATAGACCACGTGTTGGAGAATGTTGAGGGAAAACCCTTGCTGAGTACTTGACTAAGACGTCATTGTAGCTGTCGTTAGTATGTTCTAATCTTCAACGCCTCTCATACATGTCAGCGTATTACGTATTCTACAGGCATTTCTAGTCATTAGCTCGCTTCAGTTCCATCCAATAACCATTGTTTACAGAACCATCGAGTCGGACAGGGAGCCGAGAATGCATGTGCGACGTTTCGAGCTCGACGACTTCTCCCAGTCGTACAATGCATAGCTCGTGACATCGTTTTCGAGAGTGACATACGGGGGTCAAGGAAGTCTGCCTTGTGGGACGTTGTACAAGATTCTTCCGCCGAAAGTGTACGACTCTGAAGCGTACTACCCCTTGGGCGTATAAGTATAAACCCTCTACTGCCTTTTTCCACAAGCTTCAAAACTTGTTCACAGCTTTTTGGCACCACAGTATCTCACCCTCAGGCAGACTTGACCTTACCCTAATTATGGAGCTCATCATGGTCGTTCTAGGCCGTTGGCGATATCGATTTGGTGTGAAGAAAATGAAGATTGGGGATATGTTCCCACGCTGGCGAACTCAGTTGAAGGACTTGGAGTCGAAGGAAATGGAGATTTGCGACAAATGGCGAGCTGAACTAGGAGAACTGGAAGAGAAACAATTAGCGCTGTCAGAACCTTGGCGATACAATTTGGATACCTCGACAATGGAATCCATCGAAAACGAGAATGTGTAAGTAAGCGTCGTTAAACTTCTTCTGGAACTAACGAGAGACAGCCGAGGTCACTCGAACTGTGGTGAAGGTGAGAAGCATTCCCGCCTGAGAAGTTCATGTGAAGGTTTCTCTGTGGCTGTACTGATTCATGTCCAGGCTGCGATGACCGACTCAAGTGTTTCGTGCATAACGTTGCAAGGATAAACATCCAACACTATCACCAAATGATAGAAGAGTGGGAAGACAAGTTGAGCCAGGAAGGGTTGACACTAGCAGCGGCCAGGCTCGTTCGCGGACCACTTGAGCCATTCACCATCATAGCCGAGGGTATTGATGATCTTAAGACAAGAAGGGATATGATGAGGGAAAAGCTGGCAGAGGATTACAACGAGAAATTTGTACCACCTTGTTCGTTCCGAAGCCTGAAAGACGGGAGGTTTTCGATCGCCAGTGACAGCACTTCCCTGCGCTCCTTTGGGGGGATTCTCAGTAAGATAAGGTTCATTGAGGAAGAAGGGAGCTGAACACAGGATACGCTTATGTACGTAGCTCAATTTGACTTGTGTGCATCCAGCTGTCTCGTGGGGATAATCAAAGGCAAGTTTGCCCACAATTCCCTCTCCTTCGGATGGCACTGCACTCCATAGCCATCTGATGAATCGCAACAAGTCACCTGTGCATGATCTGACATGACAAACAGTGCAAGCAAGTTGCCCATTACTGAGCAGATTTCCAGCTTAGTGATTCTAGTCGCTTCCTTTCTTTTGGAAAGGACATGTTGGTGGCTTGGCGCCCATTAGGTAATCAGACCATACTGTGTCGTTGACGTTGGGTGAAGTATGGAAAAAAGATCTTTTGACTATTTTTGGTATCGTGATAGATATATTGAAGATTGCTGTTAGAAGTTGTCCTGGGTTGAGGCATTACCGCCAATTATAAGCGAGGAAATGAGAGGTTGGTGTTTTGAGTGTACTATTCCCCTTTCGGGGTAGCCCGATATTGATACTTTTAAAAATCTTCCTAAGAACAGAATCCTATTGTCAGACGGGTAGGGACATCTATTGTCAGCGAACTCGGGTCACAGTAGAGCTGGAGGGAGCTGTGCGACGATTGTAGTGATCCTGACGCATAGAACGCTCCAGACTATCTTGGAGAATTTCGCTCACTCTGACACCGTCATCGTCATACACTGCTCATCTTTGACGCCGACAGAACTTGGACCACTTCGATCCAATCGAGCTCTTCGCACACCTAGTATCAGTTTCAGCATTCGTCAACCATCAGACGCGTCTCTGAACTTGCTCAGTTGCTCCCAACAGGATTGCTGGACTGTCCGCTCCCCGCACAGAACGCGTAGCCTCAGACGGAAAAATTCTAAGCCATGTCGAATGACAACAATAGCACCAATTTGCAATCTAAAACCGCTCTTAACATCTGCACGTGCAATGGTAAAGGAGATGGTGAGATCGTTGCGTGTGCCAGCACTTCGTGCACAATAAAGTCGTATCACGTCGAATGCGTGGGCTTAAAATCAGCACCCCAGGAGCAATGGTATTGCGACTCATGTGCATCAAAATGGCATGGTTGGCTTCAGCAGACAGAAGAAGAAAGCGACAAATACAAAGCCAGTGTCAAGGCTCAGTGGGATCCTCAGGTCCTCGGATCGCGAACTCGCGGCCAAAAACTCAAAAACACAACAGACAAGCGTTATGACACGCAGGTCATGGCAAATGCGAAACCCATAATCCCCGATGAATCAACCATGAAGCGCCAAAAAGCAAAGGCAGCGAGGGCAGAGAAAGCAGAAGCAGTAAGGGCAAAGAAAGCACAGGCAACCGGTCCGAAGTTAACCATAGCTACTAATCCGCCGGTCAACAACCATACCCCGCGAAGCAGAGGAACTAACGGCATCGAAATCGAGCTGTCTCATATCATGAAAGGAATTCTTTCTCCCATAGATGCGAGACAACTCGCGAAGAACGCTAACCCAAATGAGAACAATGGGCAAGATAGCCCTCTCGCTAGCTACAGCCAGGGAAACTCACCAGCTCCAATGGCTGGTCGCGCCCAAGAAGACACCCACAAAGAACCAGATCCTCGTGATGACGCCAGTGACAATTCAGACTATCACGAAGCACCACAGACGCGTGACCAGACCGTTGCACAGACCAATGGCGATCACAGCGACGGACCGGCGGAGGAACCCTCCACCTCGGCAGCGACCAGGGAGAACTCTCTTGCAGCTTCGCAGCCGGGCTCCGCGCCCTCTCCAACCCCAGCGACATCTAGGGAAGGTAGCGTACAAGCTTCCTCCTCGGCGCCCCTCCCCGCCAACCCCACCTCACCCTCCAACGCAACCTCCCCCTCCCCAACAGACGAGCAGACAGACCCCAACCCCGACGACGACGCGGAGTGGGAAGGATTCTCCGCCCAAGAGCTAGACATCACGAAGCATCCGCTCTTCCCGCAACTCTGCGCCCGTACGCGCAAACGTGACCGCCTGGTCATTTTCGACTCCTCCTCCTCCGACGACGACGCCAGCACCGCTGCCGGATCATCTCGTACTGCTGATGAGGCTTTGGAGATCCAGGAGGATATTGAAGGCATGTTGGCGTGGCCGCCGGCAAACACGCACTTCTGGTACCGTAACGCGGGGAACGGGGTGAAGAATAAGAATGATAAGGGCTCGAAGAGAGCGTGCTATATGTTTGGGTTGACTGCTCTGAAGAGGGAGCAGCGGGAGTGGGAGGCTAGGGAGGCGGCTAAGCCGATTGAGCGGCGGGTTTGTCAGCCCAGTCGGATGGTGGTGAAGCCGAAGAAGAGGAAGAGGAGGGGGAGGAGGGATGTTTACTAGGGATTGTTGAGATGGACGGTTGGAGGAGTTTGGGGGGTGATACATAGGTTGTGCGGTGGGTGGGGGTGAAAGAGGGGTTGAAAGAGTGACTGAGATATCTTGCATAGCCTGCGGTGTTTGTTGGAATTTAGGAGGATGCATAGCGTGTGCGGTGGGTGAGGGGGTCAATGAGTTGGAAGCACTTAGAAATGCTTTTATACATAGTTTGCGTTCGTTTGCTTAGTTATGGGAGAAGGTGGTGAGCTTGTACCGCTCATGGACGAGAAAGACTTGTTGTATATCATGATTCAATTTCGACAAGACTGGAAGTGGAAATCTCAATTTCAAATACCGCGAGGATGTTTGCCATTTATGCAAGTCGCCGTCGCTGAAATTAGGCTTCCCTGCACCGCCTTGTTGTCAAGGCAGCCTATCTACACTGCAATCTGACTGAGAACACGATTGTAACCTCCAGCAGGCGCCATCACTGTCGCTCAAAGGAAACTAGCGCGCATGCAAGCTGCGTCAATGGACAAACTAGGAAATACTTCGGTTTCGCTCGACCTGGTTTTAGTACCAAGAAACCCTCTTGATTTGACTTGACCTTCTAAAGACATCTCCAAGAAGCCCGTAAGCGAGCAATCCTCATCCAAACGTATTTGCATTTTGTTCTATACTAGAGTAGACACAGACCACTGATAGCATACCATCAAGAGCAACGAACGAGCGCCAATGAAAGATTTTGGCCCAGGACTTCGCTGCTCCTAAAACGACACCATTGATGGCGTAAGTCATTAACCATTGCATATGAACAAATTGCTAATATACCGTGAGGAGACGAACTGCCCCTAAGGTAGCCTCGGAAGCATTGTTAAGCCGCCGGGGGAACTTAGGCGGTGCTCTAGGGTAGCCGCCCCTGGGTCCCAAGGTCTGGCGCCCTGGACAAAACCACCCCCAGCGCCCCATGACCACAGTGGGGCCACTACCTCTCATCACGACCCTAAACGCACCTCACTCTCACACACCCTTTCATGTCTCACTCACAGATAAGCAAGATCCTCCCCCCCAAAAACATCTTGGCAAAAGCATTCGGACCTACCTTACCTTACAAGAGAACGCGGATATCCCAGTTCGCCAAGTCCTGGGCAAGGCTGGGCGTACGCAAATGGCGTGATCGCATAACGACGATCCCCACATAAATTCTCTTTTTTCACGAGACATGTGACTGCAACTGCTGGGGGGTGCTTGGCAACAACTCTGACCATTATCTGCCAGGTTGTTGGGGGGAGCGAGTTCGCTATCAGTCAAAACGGGGCGGTGGGACGTAGGTAGAAGCGCTATCTACAAAATCTTTCTCACTGTCTAGTCGTCTGGGAGGTGAAGTGATAAGACGCACGTTACGATAACAAGAGAGGATCTTACTGTGGGAACTTGCTGTGATACGATCGATACGGTAGTTCGGTCTGTGTATATAAATATATACTTCAGCCCCAGCCAGCGCCTCAACCACCACATCCTGACCCAGCGCTCTGGTTACAGGTACCCCACCCCCAATCGCTCCGCGAGCCTAAGTCAACATCATCCTGACCCGCCATCATCTTCCTCGACACCTCTCCCGACTCCTTGGCCCAAAACATCCCCGCCCATCAACAAAAATGGGCCTCATCAGCCGCAAATCCGGCAGCGAGAAAAAGGTCCACGCTTTCTCCAGCAGCGATTCCTCCAGCCCCACCCCCGGTCGTCCCGCAGAGACGATGGAATTGGACGATATGAAAGACCCCAAGACGCGTCTAAAGCGGGGGTTGAAGAGTAGGCAGATCACTATGATTGCGATTGGGGGTGCTATGTATGTCTCTTCCCCCTCGTCCCATTCCCTTTTTCATTTTCTTTCCCACAATGAGTTGATTTGCTTGACTTGGCGGTTGGATGGGGGAAGGGTTGCTGACAGGGAAGGGAAAATATAGTGGGACAGGTCTCATCATCGGCACGGGCGCCGCGCTCGCGAAAGCGGGGCCTGCGAGTATTTTGATCGCCTATACCATTGTGGGGTTTGTCGTTTATATGGTGATGTGCGCTTTGGGGGAGATGGCGGCGTGGTTGCCGTTGGAGAGTGGGTTTACTGGGGTACGTCGCACCCCTTTTTTTTCCATGTCGGGGAATGGTGGTGGATAGTGTGGGGTGGAGGATTGCTGACGAAAAGGTTCGTAGTATGCGGCTAGGTTCTGCGATCCGGCGCTGGGGTTTTCGCTGGGATATACTTATTTGTTTAAATGTAGGCTGGTGATGGACCTGGAGGTATTGGGATGAAGGAAGCTGACTTCATGGGCAGATCTCATCACAACGCCTAATCAGTTGACAGCTGGAGCGTTGGTCATCCAATACTGGGTTGATAGGGACAGAGTAAATCCGGGGGTCTTCATAGCGGTCTTCCTGGTCGCGATCGTTCTCATCAATTTTTTGGGTATCAGATTCTTCGGAGGTCAGTCAACGCCAACCTACCCACCCTCTTGTGAAATGAAGATTGACATGTATCAGAGTTCGAATTCTGGCTCTCATCAATCAAAGTCCTAACGATCGTGGGATTGCTCTTGCTCTCCTTGATCCTCATGCTTGGTGGTGGACCAGACCACGATCGCAAAGGCTTTCGATACTGGAATGATCCTGGTGCTTTCAAGCCGCTGTATAAAAGTAGGCCACGCCGAACTTGTAAATTCCACGGCTGACGTGCCATCAGAGGGATCAGCAGGCAATTTCATTGGCTTGTGGTCCACCATGGTCACCGCCGTCTTTGCTTATCTGGGTACTGAACTTGTTGGTAAGCTTTCAACGACACTCAATGACAATGGACGTTCATTACTTACACGTACCCAAGGCGTAACCGTTGGCGAGGCGCAGAACCCGCGTAAAGTCATCCCACGAGCGATCAAGCTGACCTTCTGGCGTATCGTCGTCTTTTACGTCCTTTCAGTCCTCCTCATCGGCACCCTCGTGCCGTATAACTCGCCCCGCCTCTCCTTTGCAAATAAGCAGAGCACAGGTGCCTCCGCTTCTCCGTTCGTAGTTGCAATCGCGTCGAGCGGTATCAAGGCTCTCCCTGGTTTTGTGTAAGTCTCTGTTTTTCCTGACTCACTTTCATCCACTGGCACTGCTCCTTCTCACAAAGCATCAGTAATGCTTGCATTCTCATTTTCGTCTTCTCCGCCTCAAATTCCGATCTTTATATCGGCACTCGAACCCTCTACGGCATCGCCAAAGAAGGTAAAGCCCACCGCATCTTTGCCCGCACCAACAGACGCGGTCTCCCTATGTATTCTCTGGGGCTCTGCTCGCTCATCGCCTGCATCGCTTTCCTAAACGTCTCGGATGACTCGCGAAAGGTGTTCGGCTATTTCGTCAATCTTGTCACCATCTTTGGTCTCTTGACCTGGATCTCGATATTGGTGACTCACATATACTTTGTCAAAGCTCGACGCGCGCAAGGTATTACAAAGGATCAGATGGCCTACACAGCGCCATTTGGACTGTATGGCACGTACTTTGCCCTGGTGTTTTGCATCTTGATTGCCATCTTCAAGAACTTCGACGCATTTGTGCATGTATCGACACGAGACCCGCCAGGTTTTGATTACAAGAATTTCATCACTGGATATTTGGGTATTCCATTGTATTTGTTTATGATCTTCGGTTGGAAGTTTAGGATGAAGACTAAGACATGGGGACCGCTGGAGGCCGATTTCTATACTGGGAAAGATGTGATTGATGCGGAAGAAGAAGAGTTTCTGGCAAACAAGGACAGAGAGATGGATGAAAAGGGTGGGAAAGGGAAGGGAGGATCGTTTTACAGGAAATTTGTTGCTTGGCTGTTCTGAAGGTTGGGGGGGGGATGAGCATGTGGTCGCGCGAGCGAGATTGGTTACAACATCTTAATCGTAGTCTTGAGCTGAATTGGAACATCTTGGTGGGAGTGTGTCTTAAGCGTTGTGGTCTATCGATGTATAGGATGCTAAGGATTACGGCAGGCTTTTTGTCTCTTTACTCAAAACCAGCGCCATAGTTCTACAAAGTCTTCTGTCGCCCAACGTAGTGGGGTAGACTTAGTCTCGGCCACGACAATGATTGCTCTCCACTCCGGAGAGACTTCACTCCTACCAGCAATGGCGTCTCTCATTCGTAACTCGCAGACTCAGTCTACACCCATCCGTTACCGATCCTCCTGCCTCCCTCAATCGGCCAAATCCCACATGTTGCCCTCCAGATCTATCATACCTGCCTACTGCCAATGCCAACGGAGCTTCTACACTAGCAATCGTCTCAATGCCACCTTCGACAATCTCGCTCGCCTCTCCCAGTCCCGCGAGACAGGCTACTACTCAAAAGCCACCGGGCGTTCTCGGACGGCGTTCTCCTCGAACCTACAGCTCATGAAGGCAGAGGCCGAGGCCGTCCCAGATGCCGTCGGCTTTTCCAAGACGCCTAAGGCCTCTGTATCCTCCAACAAGTCCACAATTCCGACACCTCCTCCAGCGTCTACACCTGAGCAGCTAATCCAGCCTGTCATCGACGCCCAGAATGATGCTATGGCAGAAGAGACCACGGTGGTGAAAGAGCTCAGAGAAGCCCATAAGATGGTCAAACGCCAACATGAGACCCTATCAAAGAGTAATCAGGAGCTGAGAGTTGCCAATCAGAGGCTTAGGATTCTCGAGAGGAGAGAAACGGGGAGTTGGTACGAAAGAGCGAGGGCCTTGACATTTGGGTTGGTATTTGGCACTCTGGGGTTCGTGGTTGTCGGCAATGTCTTGATTCTTATCGTGGGTGTTCTGCTCAATAACGAATTGAGTCAGCGGATAAGGGTCTTGGAAGACAAGGAGAGGACTGGGCAGGAAGTTGCGGCTGAGGGGATGGTGGAATTTGAAGAAGATGAACTGGCACAGCTGGCGGCACAGCTGGCAGTAGAAGATGACTTTGAGGAGCTTGGAGTCGCTGGCGAGACTGAAGAGACGCTATCGCAGGCAGAGCTACCATCGCCAGGGGAAGAGAGGAAACCGCGGAGTCTACGGTCGAGATTGTTTTGGGCTACACCAAAGCAGTAACACAGTATCTATGATTTGATGAATAAGAGCACCCCGCAGCCATTGTTCATGTCTGTCTGCTGTTGTTCAGAACACAAGCATAACGAACGACTGATGGTTCGAAACGCAGCCCAGGAGCAGACACTTCAAGTGTGGAAGGACGCCGGTGGGTATTTTAAGCTACTTCACCTCCGCGTAGCTCCTTACCTCCTATTAACGATGGAAAACTATCCGCCTGATGGTCACGGCTCACACAAATGAGCTTGCATTCTCGACTGAGCCACGACCGCGGATCTTCGCGTCTGGACAGCTGCGGACAACTTCGGTCTGTCCGAATTTACTGTGGCTACGCGTTTGACTTGGAGTCATAGGGGCTTCTATAAACTTTCAGAGCTTGTTCTGCACCCACGAGAAGACAATTGGTCAAGTCTTGACTAATGAGACCTTCCTGCCCTGAGTCAAGTCAACCTAGATGCGACGCTTGTATTGCGCATCCAACCTGCATGAGACATGTCCTGTGGAAAGCCCGCACTCCGCTTTCACCATGATCATCGATGAGAAATCCCATTCGATATTTTTATCTTCATCTTGTTGACCGCGGATCTGTCCGTGCACCCGTCTTGTTTGATGCTATTGAATGGCAAAATGACATGGCCGTGGCGTCTTTGGGCTTTGCTCGTGCCCTTCATCCCAATCACAGCTGCCCTACCTACGGTCCTGAAACCTCTCTCATTCTCAAACGACACATTACATCGGCAAGCTCATGACCACTGCGGTCTATCAACCAGCGCATACAGATTCACTGTTTACTTACTCGACCAGGCAGGCTTTGATGTGAGGACAGGCTGACCTCCAGTCCAGTATACGGTAATGCTGATTGTTATGGAATATAAAGGCCGCTGGTTACTATGCCGACGATACGAGCTCCTTTTGCATAAGTCTGTACGATTCGCGCGCCGAGCATGTACTCACTTGTGCTGGCCTTCTGCAATTCGCAGCGCCATGGACGCGATTTTGGTGCACGCTTACCGTTGAGCCATATCGTGTACAAATCAGTTTCTACTTTCCCATGCACAACGATCGTCGAATCATTTTCATGGACGCTACTGGAATCTATAGGAACCGTCAAGTGGCGGTCCAAGGCTACAAGATTCGCGGTGCCAGCCAGATATCCGCTTTGGCTACGGAAAAGAGGGATGATGCCATGATTGCGCCGCGAAGCAATGAGCTCGAAATTCATTGCCTAACGCCGCCTGGCGCCTACGAGTTTACTGCTCTCTTTCTCTTTGAGGCAGGTTTCTGGGTGAGTTCACCAAGTGGTCCTCTAACGAAAATTCTTCTGAGCATATGCCCACTAGATGAGCGGTTATTATACAGACTCAAGCGGAGACCTATGTGTGGACATATATGCGCTTGACTCAGCCTATCTCGAGACGTGCGAAGGTTCCTTAATTTTCCAGGATCCTTGGGAGCCTATGGTCTGTCTCCTCTATCGTGACGTGTATCACCTTCAACTTGATTTCAGATTCCCAAATCACCTGGATCAGCACGACATTGACGTGGACGTAACAGGAAGCTACTTGGGTCGCCAGGTTGAGTTTCTAGATTATCCGATTAGAAATGATGGAATTTCGAAGACTGTAGTGGAGAAAAGAGACTCGGATGCAGATTCTGCTTCTACTCACTTAGCAGCTCGAGGTAATTGCAACCCCTCATTCGGTGATTACATCATCGAGAAGACTCCGGTACCTGTAGCCCAAATATCTGTAAGAGTGTCATAAACGTTTGAAAATCCATGAACGTATTAAGCTGACAGCTTCAAGGTCTCTGGATACTACGATGATACACTGAGTCTCATCTGCCTCGACGTGTTCAACCCAGGCGAGCATCTCCTAGCTTCTAGATCTGGCCCATTGACATTCAGACCACCATTCACACCATTTGCAATAGAAGTGACAACCTCTCGACCTTCATATTACAGACTTTATTTAGCGGTATATTTCCCTTCTGCCGTCGACAAAACCCCAATCTGGATGAGTGTCTCTGGGAGCATTGACGACGAGCCTGTCACAGACTATGGAGTAGTCTTGAGAAAGCAGAGTGAGGTTGCTGCCACCCAGGTTGAGCGAAGAGACGATGCTGCTCCCGTGGCCGCACCGATCGGGGTACCTGGAGGTAACTGTCACAGGCCCAACCACGCTTCTCCCCTCAATTATGTGCGGGTTCGCAACGCACATCTAGCTGTAAGCCTTTGCATCCCTTTATCCTCCTGCATTTTCCATGTCGAGCTGATATCATCTATTGTTACAGGTGCAAGGCTTCTACCACGAATTCACCAGCTTGATCTGCATCGATGTCTTTGGACCATCGAACCAGGTGATGGTCACGTGTGAAGGCTACCTTAAATTCACGCAGCCATGGAACTTCTTCTGGTGCCCGGTTAAGCCGCCTTCACTCCCGGCGTACGATTTGGCGTTGTGTGTATTTTTTCCGGACTGGAATGACCGTGATAAGATTTCGATGACTGTGACGGGTAATTATGGAGGTAGCAGGGTTGCTGTAATGGGGGTTGTGTTGATGAATCGGGAGGGTTTGGAGGACGTGGAGGAGAATGTGTTCAGGAGGGAGTACTTGACGATAGCATGACTTATGCTCATGGATGGCAAGCTATGATTGATGATCGCTACCTAGATAGGTGGACATGCAAAACAAGGCTTTCCCAGCGTCCACCGGTACTGAAGCAGCAGCCAGTCTTTTTCCGCTTGTGTGTACGGAGGGTTGGCGGGCATCTTGATCCCAGAGGTCGCAGGGAGGCTGGTCGGGGGCTGGTGTTTGTTAGTATTGATCTGATTTTGTGGTCCTCTGGGGTAAGGTACCTTTTGACGGGATGTAAGGAGAGCTTCTAGGATTTCCTGTTTGGTGAGTGCGCAAGATTGTTGCTTGTGGAGTCACTTAAAAGGCGCGTTGGAGCATTACAAGTTGATGCTCCAGCCATTGTAGGGAAGTGTCTATATATAGCAAAGATCTGTGGCGTTTCTAGTGCGGCGCTAGAACTGCACGCCAAAAGTCTAATTTTTGCCTGGGTTTGTGGGGAAGAAGGTCCCTTGGTCGTCTATGCCTACAATCCTTTCATATTTTCCATAGTAGGGACGACACGATCATCCTGTCCTAATTGTGAGAATTGAATGTAATAGCTGCCTGCATGCACGTCAGTGCATTAGCCACGGAACCAGATGCATGCAAGATGATGACATGCATCCCCTTCTCCGCCGAGGTCAAAACCCTTCCCTCCCCATCCCCCATCACCAACCAACCTCCAATATCTTCCTCTCCTCCACGACACCACACAAAAAGCCTCACAACATCCCTCCAATCGACCAACCAACCTCAATAACAATGCGCGCCCTCCACCTCCCTGGCCTCAAATCCTCCCCCTCCTCCACAGCCCCCTTCTCCTTCCCCTCCAAACTCCCCCCGCCATCCGCGCTCATCTATTCCGCACACCTCCCCTCGCCATCCCCCTCCCCCCCCCCTCCACGACCAGCATCGCAGTCACATATCTGATCCGCGTCACCCACACAGCCCTCACGCACAACGAACTGACCTGGTCCGAAACGCTGCTGCCGTCGCAGTTCTCGGAACTCGCCGGGCCGATCCCGGGACATGATCTTGTTGGCATCGTCAAAGCAACTTTTGCAGCCGCGGGTGAGGTTGATGGCGGGGCGGGGAAACTAGGGACGAAGTTCAAGGTGGGCGATAAAGTGGTGGGCCTGTTGGCTTTTAATCGCGGGGGTGCGGCGGCCGAGGAGGTCGTTGCCCAGGAGGGGGAGATGGCGGGTGTGCCGGTGGGGTTGGTGGGAGATCTTGACGCGGAGGGGAAGGAGGGTGGTGAGGGGAAGGGGTGGGATATGTTGGCCACGGTGCCGCTTAGTGGGTTGAGTGCGTGGCAGGCGCTTTTCGAGCACGCAGGGGTGGACGCGGTGTTTGATGGGCTTGAAAAGGGGAAGAAGAAGGTGCTTGTCACGGGCGCGTCGGGGAGTGTGGGGGTCTTGGTCGTGCAGATGGCGAAAGCGGCCGGGTGTTGGGTCGTGGGCAGCTCGAGTGGGAGGAATGAGGAGTTCGTGAGGGGGTTGGGCGCTGATGAGGTGGTGGATTATACGAAGTGTAAGCACCTGGAGGACGGGTTTGAGAAGAAGGGGCTCGGGGTCGTGGATGTGGTCGTTGATACGGTTGGGAAGGAGACGCTGGTGCAGGTGAGTGGATCTCGTTTCTGTCTTTGATGGTTGGGCATTCTAGTTCAGAGAAAAGAGAGGGCGTGTTCCTGGTCGAGCGATGCTGACTTGAAGACTGTTAGGCGCTAAGCGAGAAAGTGCTTCGGAAGGGAGGCAGAGCTGTCAGTCTCGCTATGGGCTTGGAGGACTGTGGACCAAATGGCGAGAAAGCTGCGCTGGAGGTCAAAGAGCGAGAGATCGAGTTCAAGTTCTTTATTGTGAGGCCGGATGGAGGGCAACTCGCCAAGATCATGGACTTGGTGGCTGCGAAGAAGGTCAGAGGAGTTGTTGCAGGAGTCTATGATCTGGAAAAGGGGAAAGAAGCCATGGAAGTCGTCGAGAGCGGGAGAGTCAGGGGTAAGATTGTTCTGAAAGTTGCGGACATGAATGCGACCTAGAACACGAAACGTGGTGTGGGTGGCTTGACTCATGCGCTGATGATCACTGGTATGTTGGAATTTTGTCCTGCAGCTAAAATTACAAATCTTCTTCCGACAAGAATTCGGGCCAAACTTTTCAGCTGTATCTTTTTCTCATCTACACTATGAGTGTGGAAGACTCATATCGGTCCACTAGGTCTGGAATACTTGTTTCAGATTCAAGCCGCGAATGTTCACGGCAGGGCAAAGGCTACTCATCGTGAATATCGTCTAATTACAATCACAGGATCCGATACCACTGAACAGAGTCGATAGAGATCAAGGTATGCAGGAGGCAACAAATCTCAGCGTGTATCTTCATGTATCACAATAGACTCAGCCTTCTACGCACAGCTTACGCACGTAATATCTTTGAGGGCCATCAGACTCATAGCTTTAGTGCTGTGAGTGTCGTCCAGACCTAGCAGACAAATCCTACAATCTTCAGCAATCGGTACAAATTGAGACTGGTAAACTAATTTTTTTGGAATGAAACTCTGAGGGTGACTAGGGAATTAGTTCAACTGCGCGTTTCTCAGTGACCATACCCAATTTGGACTTCATAGTAGCGCAGAACGATAGATTCCAACTCGGATGCAGATGCGAGATATGACTTTCTTGTCCTTGAAATGATCTTGGGAAATGTTCTTCTCCCTATAAAGACAAGGTCTGTCATGCGAAGCAACACCATTTCCATCTTTCTACCACAACAGTCGGCAATTCATCTAAAAGACGCTTCTACTCTACGACATGGCTTTGCAGACGACCTCATCCTTAGCGATGCTAGTGATATGCCAGCTGAAAAATGTGAAACAAGTGATCGGAGTGGACTTTTGGCGAATATATGCTTATGTCAACCTGGAGGATCTCGCTTAACACCAAGCGAGATTGCCCCTGTTTTTTTCTCTCCACACTCGGGCTTGGGAGAGCGCCCATACGCCTGGACGCTTTCGTTGATATCCAGGTCCCTAGAAAATGCAGATCGAGGGGGTGCTGGGCAGCTGATTCGCCCATATCAATCAGCTCGCGATCTCGAAAGAATCCGTACTGTACGCCGCAAATCTGTCCTAGAAAGAGTAATGTTGACGGCTCACTCAGCGAATGGATGTGACCACAAGAAGATGACACGACCCAAACCGCACGATAGAATTGGGTCAACGAGCGACAGCTGTGACTTCTTACAGAACGTACTTTCATCAGCTATCGTATTCTTTGTGTCCCTATGAAGACAATGTGTCTCCAAGACCACGCCCAACATGGCACAGTCCTGTTTGTAAACAATGGCCCTGTGGTGCGACGACAGTCTAGTGCGCCGCCCGCCACTCCCACCGTGCAAGATTGCTGGCAAAGGCGAGTCCGAGGCCAGTTTCTAAGGCTAAGAGTCAGCTGGCCCCATGTCTGCGGGAGCTGACTGTTCCACTGCCACAGTGATGTGGCCAGCCCTCCAATATCACGGACGGAAGGACAGCAATGCAACGTTTTGACGCTCTGGAACGTCTATCAAGCCGTGTACTCGGGCGAAGGATTGTGCAAGGCGCATGCGCCACTGTCACAAACGACGTCCTCCCACCAACAAGTCAGGATACCGAGATTGTACCTCATCTCGGAATGTGCGTGTTCCTGCAGGACTCCCAGGATAGAGCTATTCGCTAAAGGCTAGCGCTGACCTCGTTGGAGGCTTCGTCAGCGCCCTTGCAGGCGTAGTGCGACCTCGCTTCGTCCTTAGTGCTGACGACCGAGACAGATGATTGGATGGGAGTATTTTTATACAACAACGGCGCGCATGGCTACTTTGGTACAAGATCTGAGAGGCTTGACGGAATCAACGCTCAGGAACAGCCTGCTAGCGGGCTGGGGTATCAATAATAATCATACGCTACATTGCTGACAACAAGCCTGGACGGTCCGGTATGATTATAAAGGTCCTGGAGTCCCACGGAAGTACCTCTGCATCAGTCCGGAAGCTCAACCAAAGAATCATCAGTATTCTGTTGCAAAACCCACTCGCTTTCACCAGGACCACCACAGCCCAAACCACTCAATAACCACCACCTCACACCACCAATCCACACCACCACCACCAAACCCAAACCAACCATGTACCTCACCGCCCTCCTCCTCCCCCTCCTCCCCCTCCTCACCTCCGCCACAAACTTCGACATCACCGTCGGCGCCGCGGCCGCCCTACGCTTCTCTCCCGAAAAAGTCACCGCCTTACCGGGCGACACGCTCACATTCTCCTTCTTCCCGAAAAACCACAGCGTAGTCCAATCCTCCTTCACCGCCCCCTGCAAGGCTCTCGACCCCGGCTTCTTCTCCGGCTTCGTACCCCTCGCCGCCGGGCCCGGCCCCCGCAACTTCGTCGTCACCGTCAAGGATACGAAACCAATCTGGATCTTCTGCGCGCAGACCACGGGAACCCATTGTCAGAAGGGTATGAGTATGGTGGTGAATGAGCCGGCGGGGAAGAATACCCTCGAGGCGTATAAGGCGGCTGCGGTCAATACGACTAGTACGGCTGGGAAGAGTGTGCAGGGGGGCGTGTTTGTGAATGCGGGGAATGGGACCGTGGGGTCGGGATCGGGGACGGGGTCGGGGACGGCGAGTGCGGGGTTGCCGGGGAGTACGGGGGGGCGGGCTCGTCGTCGGGGTCGGGAAGTGGATCGTCCGGGTCCAGCAGTGGGTCGACCACTGGTACTTCTGGCTCTGGCTCGTCGTCGTCTTCGGGGTTGGGATCTTCCGGCAGTGGAAGTGGGTCGTCAGGGTCTGGCAGTGGCTCGTCGAGCTCCGGTGGTTCTACTAGCTCTGGGTCTGGATCTGGGTCTGGGTCTGGGTCTGGTAGCAGTGGCTCGAGCACTACCAGTGGTGCTAGTGGCAGCGAGACTAGCACTGTTGCTTTCACTGGTGCTGGTACTAAGATCACTGCTGTCAATGCTGTCATCATTGCAGCGTTGTCTTCCGTCTGGGCCTTTGCTATGCTTTAGAGAAGTCGACGTGTATGAAAGTGGTGGGCAGCACGGAATAATATGTCGGTATGACTAGCTCTTGGTGTTGATAATCTTAGGTACTGGTGAGAAAATCAGAGTCGAATAATCATAGCATTACCTTATCGAAAATACAGAACTTTTAATGCCATGACATTCTTTGTCATTTTAAACACTGTCTCGATTTGTTCGCAACTATGAGTCTAGCACCGAGGAGAAGTCTGCTCAAGACTGTGTAATCTAATATGTTGCACTTTTTGATGCCCGCCATCAAGCAGAAGCTTGGCGCTTCTGCCTGATTGTACAGCTCCCACACCAATTGGACGAAATGATCGATGACCCGTTCTTTCGACGCATCAGTTACGTTGATCGAGTTTAGTCTGTCAAACCTGACCCTCTAGTCTCAATCAAACGTTATCTCACTCGATCACTGAAAGGGTTGGAGACGTTGGATATGTCGTACACTTGCCATCTTTATCGAAGTAGAACAAGACATCATTTACGCCTTGACGATGCCTAAATCCAAATCTGGATTCTCACTAGGATGAGAAGCGCAACGCCTGTGTCTTGAGTGGTATCTTGACCACCAGACATTCCGTCACCGCTGTGCTGCAGCCCAGGAGTCATTTGCACCGAAAAGACTGTTGTCACTTTATCGAGAGAGCAATGAGATACAAGTCAAACTAATTCACTCCAAAAGCATATCTCATAGCATTTGTAAGACCTCGAATACTTCACAATCGGAGCAGGCTAATTCTATCAACCAGAACCCTATGACATGATAGCAGTGCCTCCACTCTGTACTCCCTTAATCCTATCGTAGGCTTCCCATCCCTTTCTGACTAACGCTGACCATCATCCAGCACTAGGCTTAAACCCTTCCGCTCGAAAGCGCCCGTCTCTTCAACATACACTTCCTGATATTCCTTGCTCAATTCCTCTTTACGGTCATCGTAGGCTTTCTCCGCCTTTCCAAGCCGACCCAAGATCGGTCCAATACGAGGATGGAAAGCCAAATCTGGATCTCGGAAATCCTGCTCCGCACTGACGTCTCTCCAGTAGTGCCAATCGTGCTTTGACATCTCGATTTTGGATTCGTGTGTACATATCTGCCAGTACACGTACGCCTCTTTGACTCTCTCACGAAGGTGCAAGTGGCGAGGATGAAGGGTATACCTCGATGAGTCTTGATCTTGGTCAGTGTTCACTCCGCAAAATCGTAACTGGAACGGTCTTTGAATGCGTCGTGAAGCTTACATGACTCCTTGTACTCTTCTTGAGGCATGCCTTTCTTTTTGCTTCCAGAATACCAACCGGGATTGACGTGTGAAGCCAGACTATATCAGTGATAATTCGAGGAGTCTGAAGAATCCGATGAAGATTGAGTATCTCAGAAAATAGAGAAGCGGAGCAGGTATAGGCAAATCTGAGCTATGATTCCGCACAGACAGCGTTTCATCACCATGTCTCAGACTATAAGGTCAGAACTCCATGATCTCACACAATTGCTCGGTCGCGAGTATCATCCAAAGAACGAGATCGGACGTACACGTCCATTCGAAGATGAGTCCTGACGCTCTAAACATATTAGCTGATGGGAAGCTTGTCTACCGTAGGCGTCTGGTGCGGTGTCATTCGCAAGATTTAACAGACTAGAAACAAAAATTGCCAGTCGATGTGAGATCTTCCCTAATCGCCACGCCATAGCTTTACAACGGCTGCCAGCCTGCGGCGTCTGGAAGTCATCTCGTGCCGTTTCATCACTATGACCATAGGTTGCAAATTGAATTCTTGAGCCCACAGATAGGCAAGGCAGTGGATTTAGCAGATACGTTTCCTGGGCAAGTATTCCACTTCAAATTTATTGATCATCTTCCATATCACCCTCTTACTGGGCCTAAAATTACACTCGAATCAGATCGTTCATGCTCAAAACTTCCTGTCTTCTCAACAAAGACCTCCCCAAACTTCACCCTCAAATCCTCGCGCAATGTATCGAACGGCTTTCGCGCCCATGCAATTCTGTTCTCATCAAAGCTAGAATGATGGTGAACTCTCACAAGCTCGTTGGTATAATCCCTATCCTTCTGATTTTCCAGTTTCTTCTTCTTCCTTCTGTCGCATTCGTCGATGATTGTCTTCAGCTTGCGGTACGCGCGCACGACTTGGAAGTGGAGGAGCAAGCGCTCAGTGAGATGTTGAATGAGATCATGGTCTAGGTGTGAGGTCAGTGTTTGTTAGACAATTTAGGGTAGGTAGTGCGACTGACCTGAAAGTCTGTGCTCAGCTTCGGCCATAGCGAATGCTTGATATGAAGGTATTGGAGACGATGAGAAGACAGATTTAGTTACAGCAACATTGGGATTAGGATCAATTCAATTGAGTGCGACGGGAGAAATATTTCAGAGCATGGAAGAACGAAGAGGACTGAGCCAGTCTTTATGGAATTTCATTAGTAGATTCCAGCTCTGGTCGTACAGGTAATGTCTCACCTTTTTCGTCTCGGGTGATACAACTCACACCTCAATGATTAGTTAGAATTGCTAAACTGCTTGTATCATTCAGGTGTCAAAACAAAACAAGTACGACCTTGTGACATTGGGTTCCTGAGTATCAGGCATACTGCCTTCATGCGAAAACACGCAATAGCTTTCTGACTTCGGCGTTTTGAAACCATCTTCGGCTCGCTTCACCACCAATACTATTGAGGACTCAAACGATCGTCTCTCTGCTCGAGTCCCAGGGATGCTAGCAAGTTTTGTAGGGTTCTCTAAGGCAGGTCTTCCTCCTCAATGCTAATTTACATCATCACATTATCCCATCACCGAGGAAAGCATTACATCTGAGCTGCTTTCCAGCGCCTCAAATCTCTTGGTATCTTCATTGAACTTCTCCCCGAACGTTGTTCTCAATTTCTCTTTAAGGTCATGATATTCCTCACCTCCGTTCTCCGCATATTCTCTCTGAATGCTTGAAGACTTTGAGCCTTCGCAAGCACTATGCCATATCTTTTGGTCTTTTGCTCTTTTACACTTCTCTTCCCTTCCTCGCAAATCTCAATCTTGTCTTTGACAATCGAGTAAGCAATTCTAATCCTCACATGGAGGTACAAGTAGTGAAGATTTAGTTGCAAGCCCCGATAGCCTAGGCAGAAGCTCGATGTCAGCTATCTTGTACACAGTCAGCATGTGGTACGGGGTGTGGCCTATCTGACTGTTTATGTCCAGCTTTCGCCATAGTGACTATTTGTTCTGATATCAGTGGATGACGAAAATAGAGTCAGCCGTAGTAATAGTAGATAATCGCCGGGAAACACAAGAAACTGAAAAGGCAGGGCGGCTTTTCATGCAGCCTGGGACAGCAGATCCCAGTTCTGCTCATACACATATTGTTTCAATCCTTCATCTCAGGAACAGTGCCCAAACATCAAGCAGTCTACATGATTGCTCAAATTTCTCATCCCTAAAATACGAGAGTGGTCCACAAGATGCGAGTGTCTGGACTATGGCGCACCGAATGAAACATACGGCAGCTTTGTCTTCCGCGCCGTCTAGGCTTGTGTTCTCCCTCGGAGATTGATTATTGTATGATCTAGAAGTCTTTCAGTTTTAGTAGAATTGTACTAGGCAGACGTACGGGCATACGTATCATGACACTATGTCGAACACGAATAGCAAGGCGGACCACCACTCCCATTATCCATGGAGCACATCTCGCATCTCCCCGCCACCGACTCTGACGAACCACCTTTGTCCGAGTGCAGATGCTCAAACTCGCCGGTCGCCTTGTTCAGGGCCTCTTTATAGTCCACACGTATTTGCTCCGCTTCCTCATCATACCGCTTCTGCGCCGTTCTTCTATCTTCCACACAGTTCTGATAATGCCAGAGCGCGTTCCACGCCTCGTCCCGATATTCCCCAGCCTCCTTTTGGACCTTCAGCTCCCTTTGAAAGTTCATCCATGCTTCATTATCAGCTACAATCTTCGCCACCAGGTCAGCGCTCGTCTGTTTGATTGACTCTCGCGCCTCGCGATGACTGCGCTGTTGATCTAGACTTTTGCACCCTGCAAGTAACATGAGCGATGAGTGGTTCAAATCATGTGCATATTAGAGTGCGCGTAGTAGCTTACCGCAGTGTTTGTGCCCGACATCTTCTCTAGAAGCGCGCTCTTCGAAGATCAACCCGGTCTCTTCAAATGCGAGCGTTTCCTTGTTCAATTTCTCTCTGTACCGGAATCGCAATTTCTCCTCTGCTACTTCGAGCATTCGACCACCCTCCGTTGCATCTGAACTTTGATAGTATTGCATCACCTCTTTTCGCAGCTTGAGTTGGTCGTCGGTCAATCCCATCGATTCGTTTTCTAGGTAACGCACTAGTTTCAGTTAGGTATATGTACAGATGTTGTACTATGAGTGCGACTCACGGTAGATTTTGTAATCTTGCTCCATTATGAATCTTTTACAGCGAATGTTTTTGGTTTGATGTGTGATGAACGGTATATCTCAAGTGTGGGAAGCTGTGATATTGAGTAACGTCAATTCCTGTCAAATGTTTAGGAAGTATCAAATGTCCAGGACCAAGGTCATACTTATACATCCTCATTCAGAGTAGTCTCCCCTGAATTGTCAACTCAGAGCTGAGCATGACAGATTCCTTCGATAAATTTGAAACGAGTGAAACATCAGTTCCAGCACGTGAAGCCTAGACGCCTTCTCTACCAAGCCCGAGTCTATGGGGACACACTATGAGACTGCCATGCTAAGCAGTGTTTCATTCCATGCGTTTTAAGTTTTACTCCCAAAGTCCAAATAACCTGCTTGATTGCTCAATTACTCCATCATTTAGACAGGGAATTCCACTGCAAGATTCAACACAGGTTCATTTATCTCTGAAGCTGTGAACCAGTTTCATTGACCGGGCATTGGCTTTCGAGCGACTGATTCGCTACCCAGTGAGAACTCAACACAAACGTGCAATGCTTCTTGATGTGCGCCATCCTCCACCAGGAATATGTATTCAATTTCTAGGTCATCAATCATTCATAGGCACGCGCTTTGCACGTTGTACTCGGCAGATATGTACACGACACTATTTCGCACATAAATGACAAGGCGGGCGGTCAATATTGGTGTTCATCATACACGCTTCACATACTCCCAAGGCCGAATATGAAGTCGCACTGTCGTATGTGGGTTGGGGCTCGTTTTTTGAGTCCACGACCTCGTTCTTTAAATCTACGACCTCGTTTTTCGAGTCCACGACCTCGTTCTTTGAATCCAAGGCCTTGCTAGTCGAAGACACAGGCTTATCTTTCGAAGGCAGAGGCTTATCCTTCGAAGGCAGGGGCTCAAAGCGACGGGTCTTGAAGTTGAAATGCTCCCCATATTCCCGGCAGAACATCATTTCGTATTCGCGGCGTGTTTTGGTCCCTGGACAGTATGGAATCAAATACTTGTATGTTTGTCTCTTGAAACCGTGTTCTCTCCGCTGAAAATAATCTTGACAGCCTAAATGGTACGTTGACGTTAGCCTTGGCTAAGTAAATCTTTGATATTTATGGACAGTGTATGGTTACATACCGCAGTGTCCGTGCCCCTTCTCTTCGATGTCAGCTAGCTCCTGCTCACTGTGTTCTTTCCATTCGAACTCCTCCGTCTTCTCATTGAATGCCTCCTTATATCGAAACCTCAATTTGAACTCGTCCATTTCCAACTCTTTCCTCATCGTATTTCTTTCGTCTCGAAGTTTAACCCAAGCAAGCTCCGCCGTCTCCCAAGGTTGCTGGAAAAAATAGGGGCCGTTGAGTTCTGGATCTTTCGCCCTCAATCTCTTCATCAACGCCTTTGCTTCTTCCATTGGTTTGTCCAATTTTGGAAGCTCAGTGCGCTTGCTAATGATCGCTTGACGGAAATATTTCTGCCCATGGCATAACTCGTTGCCTTCACTGTCGAAGTCTTGTGCAAGAGTGAGCCAGCATATTTAGTTTACAATTGAAGATCACTTACCGTAGTATGCAAGATCGTGTTTCATGGTAAGCATTTAGCAAGGAAGGCACTTGATATGAAATTATTTAGATTGTGTGAATTTAATATGAAAGGTTGTGTAAGATTGCGCAGTTTTAAAAGGTCAAGAATTATGGAAAAAGACAAGAAAAGTCCAGGGCAAAGCGCTCATTTATACACCTCAGAGGCAAATTACATATCCGTACATCACGCAACCATTCAACGTATCTCCAGCTCGTATGGCGTAAACAGCGAAACCTCAATTGTTCCATACCAATTCCAAGCTGCCTGGATCACCAGAACAGAAGACCGGGTAGCCTGTCTTGAAACCAGTCTATTTCGCAAAATTACAAAGACACACGGCTCGAGGCTGCTGTGACTGGTGGTTCCGATGCAGTCACGAAATGTGCGTCATGAAGAGCATGAGTCGTCTTTAAGTGTCCACTCGAGTGCATCAAAGTCCTTCGAAAACCTTCAAAGAGAAACTAGATGGTGTTCTTCTGTCATGTTTCGCATGGTCTCATGGGAGGGTAGAATTGAGCTCTCCATTTGCTTTGAATTATAGAAAACCCGTAGTGCCATCTGGCTCTATAGATGCATCAAGGAGTTGGCTCGATACGACTGATACTGCTCAATCAATGATCAGACAGTTCGAATCTGAACTATTGAAAAGCCCCTTTGAGCGGACTAAGACTGCGCTTTAAGTGCCGGCTATGTTCGTTCAGCACCTCATTAGCCGATCATAAAACGCCAACCCTTCCCTACAATCCTCTATCTGTGCCTGCACACCCTTGATACTGCGCTTCACCTCATCCAATTTCCGCTGAGTATCTTCATATTCTTTCCGAACATCCGACGACAGGACTTTCTTGAAAATGGAATATTTCTTCACCTGCTGCTCCAATTCCTCTGCTTGAGCTTGGAGTGGGTCAAGCTCTTTCACATATCTTACTTTCCGGTTGTTGACGGACTCTTTGACTACAATCGAGAATCAGGCTAGTTAGCGGATATTGAAGAAGTCGGATTCTCTATTGAGGACTCACAATCGACTTTCATCCTCTTAGTGTCAACACCTGAATCTGCCCAGAATTCTTGTACTAGAGTGGCGCGAGCATCCTTGAAGTGCTCGCGATTTGTATGTGTCTCCATCTATGGCGGACGTCTATTGAGGATCGTGTAGGGGCCTTTTGGCGGGCCAGCGTCGGTAGAAGGATATTTAAGCTGGAATTTGTGCTTGCGTGGCAGATTCTGAATCTGGCGAAAGACTGCTAATTTTGAGCAAAGAAGATAAGGAACATTCGCTCTTTATGCGAAGTTCGCCTTACGTACGACTTCGTATGCTTTGTCCATGTCGTACGAAGAACCTGAAATTCTACCAAGTGAAACAACGCCTTTAATACCAAGGATAGTGCCTTGAACCTCAGATTTAGACGCTTCCAATGATGAAGGAGCACTTTCGGTTCGCAAGGTCATATGTGAGAACAGCTTTTAGCTCCAAATTTGCTATGACCTAAGCAGACTCTTGATATCATCTGGCTTTAGAGATATTGAGGAAAATAGCTCCATACGAATGATATTGCTTAATTAATGATCAGACAACCCGCATCTGAATCATAGGAACTGTTATTAAGTACGTCACACCTAATGTTGAGGTGCCTGCAATTTTGTCTCACCAACGCATTTCTATTGCCCGATTTGAGTAAAACGCTCTTTACTTTGCCTGAGACCCTCAATCTTTGTCTCCAAATCCTTAATATCGCGTTGCATCCCATCCAGCTCCTGCTGGTCAGCCTCACGCTTCTTCCGAATTTTCAACGACAGCAACTTGTAGAGTCGTAATTCTTCAAGCATCTTGATCCATTTGCAAGGCCCGTCCACTTCCCTCTTTAGTATCTTTGCTTGAGCTTGGAGCCGGTCCTTCTCCTCGAGACGACTTGCCTCTTCAAACTTGGTATAATCTATGACTATGACAGGATATTAGCAGGCAGTACAGACATTCCCATTCTAGACCTCAGACGCACGTTGATTTCTTGTCGCAGCGAGTTTCGCGGTTGACGCTGCTGTGGGTACGCTTGGCGGGGCGGCGCGACGTCTATGAAGGGCCTCAGCAAAGATCTCTGCCATTATGATCTCACGAGAGACTGTTGAAGATCTTCCAAGGATCTTTGCGTAGGGCAGCGTCCGTATTAGGGGGTAGGCCAGCTAGAATAGGGACTGAGTGATTAAGTGAAAATGTGATGTGGTATTGAATGAGCTGCTAGTGACGAAATGAGACAAAGAGAGACTTCATCCTTTATATCCGTTCCCTGAATTCCGTCTCTCACAAATATTCCAAACTAGACGTAAGACCTTCAATCCTTTGTTCATGTCGTACAAAGACTCCGAAGTCCAACCCAATGAAACAACGCCTTCAATGCCA
Organism: Bacidia gigantensis; assembly: GCF_019456465.1. Lineage (NCBI taxonomy): Eukaryota > Fungi > Ascomycota > Lecanoromycetes > Lecanorales > Ramalinaceae > Bacidia > Bacidia gigantensis. The sequence goes on along the minus strand of NW_025408613.1, from coordinate 1,390,100 downwards.
AGGATGGTGCCCTGAAACTCGGCCGTAGACGCTTCTAATGGTGAATGAGAACTTCCGTTCGCAAGGTCTCTTCCATCGCTACGCTTTGGAAGCAGCAAAGCGCGGCTGTTGATTTGCGGTCGTAGTTGGTTTCAACAACATATGCATGATTCAAACATATGCGTGATTCAAAGCGGTGTATCTGATTGCCCGGTCATAATGTGAGAGCCCCTTTGGGTTTCACAGAAGCTATTGGATCAATAATACCGTGGCAAATTGGGCGAAGTTTCACTCGGCCATGTCGTGAAGCTCTTCATTCGTTTTGTTCACAAAGAAGAAAGCTGACATCTTATCATTCCTGAAAACCTCGAAGTTCTTACCTTGTTCACAGAATGTTGGGTCATTGATGTTCCACGTCCTAAATCTTTCATATCAGGCAATTAGGTACAGGGTCGTTTCACTACCGAGACTATGCAGCGTAGTACCGTATTCTTAGTCCTTAATGATCATGCTCAACAGTTTCATGTTCATGTACTGCATTGTCACCCGACCATGGACGCAAAGACTTGGTGTACAATTCTCCACCATCAACTGCAGTTATCTGCTTCAGACTCTCAACGTGCTGCTGCAAAAGTTTGATTTCGCACCTCAGACGGATTGCCTTGCGCATAATGTCGTCTCGTTCTTTCCGAGCTCTAGGCATCAGCCCCTTCAAAAATCCTGCTCGCTCAACATTCCCAATGCTTTCAGTAACGTTGTCCGCTTTCTCCACCAATTTATCCGCATCACATTGTAGCTTTGCGATTTTCTCGAGATCCTCAGCCTGAGATCGCCTAACTTGATCGAGGACTTTCAATGCTCATTAGTGAGTGTTTAATAAGTTTTATCTGAGAAAATGCTCACTTTCTTGTATTACTGCGCCTTCCGTGATGCCCCATTTGGGGGGAGGTGTATCTGGTGAAGTGCTGCGAGATTTCTCCGCCATCTCATTGATAAACGATTTGGGCATGATACTATGATGATCCCAATCGAGACTGTGAAGTAAAGCTCAGGTAAGAGGGCTTTCGAACCAAGAATCCTTTACTCGAGGAAAAAAGTCGAATGTTTTACAGAAAAGACTTGACAGTGCGGTAGATTGCAAGTCACAGGATTGCAGAAACAAAGCGAGGACTTCACGCTTTATATGTTCTTCTTGGAGAAAGATTGTTCGAGGTGCTTCTCCAATGAGCTCAAACCATTTGCTTATGTAGTACAACAAATGTTACGTATTCACAAGTGAAACATCGGCTTCGGCTTCAAGGCCCCCATCCTGCAATTCAGTCAGAGACGCCTCTGCTCGAGACGAGGGATTGGAAACTCATCATTGTGCTACAAGACCCTCTTAATTGCTTTCACTAAAGAAGCAGCTGAGCGCGACTGCAACGCTCTTTCATGGTACATGATGAAGCTCGTGTAGACCACAAGAACGTGATCCCACCGCCACTTCTGATGCAGACCAGGCCTAGTGGTCCACAAGCTTTTAGAGTTCTCGTCCTCAACGAGCAGGCAGCCGATGATGAGACGCAAGGAGGGACAGTCAATGGAGTAACCCCCTTTGTTGGACTCCTCGAGTGATCTCCTGACATAATCTTGGCCGCTGAGACCTAAATAGGTTGCGAGCAACGTACATCGATCTTTGAGAAAGATGAAGCAGATCTTCAACTCTCCAAAGCTGAATCTTTAGGATTTTACGATGATGAGGGGAAATGATCTCCGTGTTCTGCACACATTATTGACATGGAATGGCTTATCAGCGCAGAATCACTTTTGCGCGTTTCACGCAAGCGAGGAGTGACTGCGCAACAAGCCGCCTGAAGAATTGAATTAAATGAGCATTGTCGAGCCGGTGTTGGCTTATAAGCAGCTCGTCCGTGTTCCAACACTAGTTGGTCGTCCTGTTCAACATAAAGCCCGTCATCGTAGTTTCAGCCTCAAAACAGACTTTGCGACATGCGCTCTTCTACCCGAGACAATTGTATATCAACTCCCCAGCTCGTCCATTTGAGGAACGCCCATCGCAAGACAACGAACCAGTCGCAGTACGCAGCCTTGAAGCCTTATTCACGAATATCTATGATGCACCACTTCCTCACCACCACCCCCCTCCTCCCCCTCTTCCTCTCCACCCTCCCCACCCTCGCCCTCGCCCACCCAGGCGTAGCACCCCCACCCCCAGCCATACCCAAAACCTCCACCTCATCCACGGCTTCCTCATCCCAACAAACCAACCCACCCTCAAGCCACATCCCCGCCAACGGGATCACCTGCGCCACAGCCAACGAAACCGCGCACATCCTGGACGCCAACACGATCTCCCTCGTTCAGTCGGGCGCAAGCACGCGGTACCAATACTACCTCACAAACCAGAACACCGAATCCGACATCGCCGACCCAGCGCCAAGCTGGCCGCGCGAATTCGCCCTCTCCATGGTCGCATCCTCCTACACCGTGATACCCGCCCAGGGGTGCCAGTGGGAAGATGGCGTATTACTCTACGCGCCGATATCGTACCCCGGCACCATAGCGCCGACGGAACTTGATGGCAACGGCAAGCCGAATGCCGTGGGGACGATCACGCCGGATATTGTGGTGTTCCAGACGCCGGTGCGGGAGCAGGATGCTGATGGTGTTGCCCAGGGGGCGTGGCTGCCGGGCCCATTTTGTGCGGTGTTGACGAACTCGGATGCGGGGGCGGGGGAGCAGTTGTTTGTGCAGGGTGGGGATGGGAGCGTTAATGAGAAGGTGGGCGGGTATCATCAGTGTAATGCTGCGTGATGCTGCGACGACGGCGGAGTGGAGGGCGTTGAATGGAAATGGGGGGTGTGTGTAGGATGTGCGGGGGGGATCTGGGTGTTTGGAATGAGGGGGGAGGGGGGAAGAAGGAGGGTGTGGAGATTAGGTAGAGTTCTATGGACGAGACTTAAGATTCACCTCTTCTTCTTGCCCTCTCTCAGAAGCCTTTTCTTTGGGTTCCTTCGTCTTAAGCCATCCAAAGAAACACTGCCGAAAACGTTTCCAGCGATACTGGCGACGGGCCTCCTTACGAAATCTCTGCAGCTGCAGCTCATCCCCCAACTGTGTCATCGCCTCGATCCTGTACTTGCAAATAATATCAAACCGATATGACAGAGGGTCTCTCTCCTTCCGGCTGCATTCGCGATCTTGCGCCTCCTTGAGAATCAAAGCTGCCTCCCTGAACTCGTTATCGAGTTTTTCAAAAGAGCGCTGGATCGATGGGACTTCCCTGCTGTGTTGTTTATCGATATGGTCGATGGAGATGGAATCTTCTGTTTCGAGGATTTGTTGGTAAGTTGCTGTGATGTGAGTCATGAGATCTGTGCATGCCAACTGTGTTAATATATCGATTAGCAGGGGAAGTAGGTCCAGGACTCACCTTCGATAGTCTTGTCGTCTTTGTACTCACGTCGCGCCTTTCGCAGATCGTTGCGGGCTCTGCGATACTGTTTCTCGAGCTCTGTCTCGAGCCGAATGACCCCTTCATGGATGTACATGTTGGCAACGCACTCATAAGTGTATAGTGTAGAGATGAGGGGTGAATAGGGACGGCTGATGGTTTCGCTGAAGATACTCCGTGGCTTGCGTGACCTTTCTTTTGTACCACTTCGGACTCCCTACGGACCTAAGATGCAGCGAATTCAATGTCACAAGCGCAATTTTTTGGCTGTAGATGAGACAGGGGTTGTCGCGACATGAATTCTTGGTATATGGCGATAGGAGATCGTGCCAAACTCGAATACTACCGGTCTGATTGAACGATCTAAAATTTATAAGCTCGGGAATGCGCTTCAGAGTTCCGCATTCATGCAGTGATCAAATGAGTTTTCAGCAAACAGACTATCTTGTCATGGAGAACAAAGGATGCCATTTTGTGTTTCGATGACCCGAACCTCTTTGTCCATCTTTCATCAACTAGTGATTCTAAATTGGGGCGTTCGTACAAACATTCTTTGCTTCGAAGAGCGTCAGGAATGTACGGCCTTTCACCGGACAAGATCATTACGTAGACTGTCCACTCGACCTTCCTTCCTCTTCAGGCGCCCTCTTCTTACCCAAAGCCAAAAACGTTTCCAGCCAGAATTCCCATGTCGGGCCTTTGTTCGGAATGACTGTAGGTCCTCCTCGTCTCTTCGCAAATGACACTTCAGTATCACATCTCTCCTGGCATCCAGTAAAATCAATAACAGGGTTTCTTGAACCTCCGCTCCCCACTTCTCCTTCCTCGCCTTCGTGCCGTAATCCGCCGCTTTCGCGAAGTGATGAATCGCATTCTTACTATCCCGCTTGAGGGTTGAAATTTGTCGCTTATATTGCTGCTGGATGTGATCCATGCCAATTGTATCTTTTTCCGTGACCATCTGCTCGTAGATCTTCTTCATTTGATCGATGATGTCTGCGATTGCCTTTTAGTCGAACTGTTAGTAGCTGAAGCTTGGGGTAAGCGGTTAACCTTGAGCAATACGCTCTGCTGCGCCGTGACGTCTAGCTTTTTGCAAATTTGCGTAGACTTTAAAATATTTGTTCTCGAGTTCCGTAGCAAGCTGCGAGTCCATAGAAATGTGGTCCATACTTTCTGAATACTAAAAAGGGAGAATCGAAGGTTGTTTACGGAAGACGCTTTGTTGCAGAGTTCTGGAGGAGGCTGCCTATTTAAGGTCTTACGTCTTCCGTGCTCCTTCATCACCTAGAGCCATAGCTGGTGTTTGCTCACTTGGTCTGAAGCAGGCGTTGTCGCGGAAGCGAATGCAAAGGTATGATGACTGGTCGTCCCGTACCCCTCACGAAACACACGCAGTGAATTGTTACAGCGGGGGACATTTGTTAGCTACGTACCACTCAGGCGTCGTCGCAAGGGAGAGATCAGATATCTCGCAATTCGCAATTGATCTTCGTGTGTGATCCGACCAGACATACTTTGAAGACCTAATCAAGTTGATTTGTTCGTTCCTCGGACGCTGAATCTACGGAGGCTTAGGGCAAACCGCCGGCTTGTGAAGCACTGAAGCATTTTAAGGAGATCATCATATCTTCAGAGTGTCTAACGACGTCTCAACGTTGCTTGATAATGATGATCATACGAGAAGACGGAACGGTCAGAGAACAGCGCTCCTTCTATACCCACCACTAAATTCCCACAGTAACACATGTCTGAAGCTAAGTATCCTACTTTGCCACCGCCACAGCAATCGTGACACAGACACTCATCACAGCCCTTACCAAGTCTTCACCACAGCTCCTCACCCGTCATTGTCTTCTGATCCCAGCAATAGATCTTCACAGCCTCCGTGACACGGCTCTGAAAGATCAGGGTGCGAAAACGCGCCAAGAATAACTCGTAGCGCATACATTTCCTCTTCACATCCATCTTTTCGTAAATTTCTTGCTCTCGATTCGCTAGTTGAAGTGCTTGCTCCGGCGCGCATTCGCGAGCCGTCTCATTTAGCTTTCGACCGCTTTCGTCCACTCGTCACGGCTGTTGTCAAGGTCTTGCTTGATGGTTAAGATCTGTTGTTCGTGCCATTCTCTGATGCGGGCGATGCCGTCGATTTCTCGTTCGTCGAGCATTTGGATGTAGAGTTTTTGGACTTTGTCAATGCGGTCTGTGGATTTTAGTGAGTATGTACACAGTGTGAAGACTCGATCTTGGTTTAGTGTGGCTCACATTTGACACCTATGTCCCCATACGCTTTGCGATATTCTTTTTCTAATTTTGTTAGGCGTGGGGTGGCGTCGGGTGAAGAAGCCATAGCGATGACCGTTTTCTTAGTCAAAGTGTGAATACTAGGAATCCTGCTTCTGGGATGAGTTCTTACACGAGCATACACTCGCTTGGGCTAAACAACAGCGCACTTATCTATGCTCTTTTGAAAGCAGTTGCGCAGACTGTGATCTATGGCTTTCTTAGTGTCTAAAGTGTTGATTAAAAGAGTGTCATTGGGGTGGTCATTTCAGAAGTGGGGTGAATTTTGGAGTGAAGTACCCCGAAGTGAGGCGAATTCCACTCGTGCTCTCGTCTATTGAATGCATGTACTGTTTTCAGAGCTCTCCATGTTCGTTCAGTAACGCCAAGAATCAATGATTGTCCAAATAAGTCCGCTTTATCGTGGAGTTTGTGAGTCAAAGAAGCAATCGGGTTTCTTTGTCTGTCCTTCCACAGGCAATCCTCGAATAGAATGATTGAATTAGAGCATTGTGCTTGGGATTGGCTCACTATTAGCATAACATCCCAGTTATATCAAGACAGAGCCCGCCTTCCCATTTTCTAAAGTCATCCATTCAGTGCTCCTTGTTTCAAATATATTCAAAGACTTTTCAGTGTCCGTAAACTCGGTCATCCTTTCCTCGCGTATCGCAGACATGCAGCTCTCTACCATCATCGTGTCCATAGCAGCGCTATCGCTGACATCAGCTTTCCCCTCCAACCACACGGCCACCCTCGAAAAACGCTGGTCCTTCCCCTGGATTGGCGCTCACATCTACCCCGATTGTACCGCGACTAGTGACCAAGGTCTCACGGGCGATCGCTACCCAAAAGAAGATTCCAGCCGCGGTGGGCGATGTACCGGCGACAGCCCCAATTTAAAGAAAAACTCGTGCACGAATTGGACACCCAACACGGCTTGGGTGGGAGTAGATTTTGGTGAGGATTATGCGGGGCATGCGTGGTTCGATCATGTGAATGTTCACAGGGAGGCAGATTGTAAGGGACCAGTGGTGAGAGTGTTGAAGAAGAAGAATGGGGGGGATCAGGGGAGTTGTGATTTTTGCGATGACAGGATGTATTGGGTTAGTTATATGCCGAGGTAGGGGTGCTGCTGGTTTTTCTTGTATGATCTCTTGCATCTTGTATTCTGGTCAAGAAGTCACTGATCTCTTGCTATATTGTTTTAAATCATGGGCACTCTATTCGTAATGATGATCTTGGTAATTTTCTGTTGATAACTCTTGTGTGTGTCTCGATTCGATACCAACGTTGGGAAACAATCAGCAAACCTAAACTTGGGCTGCATGAAAACTCGATCTGGACTTTTTCCTTGATAGGCCTATCGATCATGAATTTAAACGGGGTCAATAACGTCCCGGGCCTCTCTGTTTCATAGGCATGCATTTTTCACATTAGCTTTCGTAAGCTACTAGTTGACAGGTGCAGCAGTCTAAAGTACAAGACTGATCAATATTTACAATAGTGCGTATGGTCTAATGATTTACTATTTCCTAATCATCCTCGATCTTCCTTGACCAGGGCGTGGCCCTACACCCGTCTGGACCAGCCTTGCCGAACTTTTGGTAGTATTTGGCTGCCCAATTTCGCTTGTATTGTGCAACATAGACAGTCTTCTGAGCCGCTTTCAAATTATCCCGAGCTATCTTTCTTTCCCTTCGAGCCTTATTGAGTTCCTGGTCAGCAGAGTCGAAATTATCCATAACTTTGTTGAGTTTCCGCAGGGCGTTCTTGAAGTCAACTTTAGCCTGTTTGAATTCCAATTTATCGGCCGAATTGAGATGATTCCTCTCAGCCAGCCTTGATTTCCTTCTATCAGCCGAGTCAAACTCTCTCCCTGCGGATCGAAAGTCATGGTCAGCCACCGCAAATTCTCTCTTGGCCAACTCAAGTGCCTTTTCGAATAAATCGAATTCATTCTGGAGTGGGGTCAGATCTCTTTTCGCTTGCCGAAGCTTCTTCTCCTTGTGTTCGAGATAATGCAGATCTAGCTCGATGTAGCTGTTAGACTTCATGATTCCCACGAGCAAACATTGGGAGATCTGGATGTGGGCCTACTGCAGGGGCCTTTATCTGAATCGTGGTTTTTGGGGTGTTTCCTGGGACTATGTCAGCTCAACAAGATGCATAAGGCATTGAGGCTCCACGCACTTCCACTTGGGATCATCGTCAGGGTAACAATGCCACGCCTCTTTACCACTTCCAGGGTAATGGTCGCATCGCTCGACAAGGCATACTCTACAATCGAAGCAACTGGGATATTCCCATGTTACTTTCATGACAATACACATAGTTGATCTTGTAGTTCAAAAAGTCTTTTGTTGTGCTTTGCTCTGCTTAGGAAGAATCCTAGATTTAGTTTTGGAGAAGAGCGAGAATTCATGACGTTTTGTAGTGGAAGCAAGCGCAGCCGGAGGTGCAGCAAATTATTGTCCGATGGCAAGAGGACGATGCATGCTGCATTGCAATGATGATACGGACAACCTCCTTAGACTCTCGGGTCACCCAATAAACATACCAAAGCGGCGGATTGTGTATGGGTTTTGCGGGACAAAGTGGCTGGGTAAGATTATATGTTTCTCTTGGCCGCGTCTCCAAGACCTAGAAGGCATCTACTTGTTCTCATTCGCTCCTGTGGAGGACATGTCACAAGGGATAATCACACAATACGAGCTGAACCCGTAGATAAGCGAATGGGTACCGAGTGCTTCATCAAATGATGCCGCTCAGGTGATGCATGGTCCAAACATGTATGGGAGCAAAGTGTGCATATCACCATTGCCCTCGTACCGAGTCATCTGAAATCGCAAACTTGAAGTCCATATAAGTCAAAGACTTTCTTCCTGTGAAGTCATGACAGGTGCATGACAGATACCTGAAATCTCATAGTACTGCTGCAAACGAACATCAAACGCTAGTGCACTGGATGTATGTACCTGCAGCCAATCCAGCCTCCGAAGGAAATGATCTTGAGACGCTTGAAGTCAATCCCCAAAATTTGTTTCGAACAGAATGCACCCTTTGCCAAGTTCGAGGTTGCAAAGATCTCAACGACTGAAGGCTATGAATGAGGAAGTAGGCGATACATCGAGATAAACCATTCGCATGACCAAAGAGCAATCGAATGAGGGGTGATATGCACATTAAATCACGACAAATTTCCGCACAATAGATGATTACAAGCATGGAATGTGGTAACTGTCGGCTTGAATAGAGTGCCTGCTAACAAGTTTCAGCGTATAGAATTTGAATCTGCTGTAGGGGTGGAGTGATGTCATGTATTCAAAGCTGCCCAGGACTGTCACTTCCAAATAAAATTGCGACTTGTAGTTACTTTAATAATGTGACACCATCTCCTATTCTCGCAGGCAAGTTTCAAGCAAGGCTTCACTAGATAGAGCATGTAAAGTGTAGGTCGAAAGGCATTTCCCTGGTTGATTCAGGATTCCTTCAACGGACGCCTTGATCTAGTGCCCACTCGGAGTGGACTTGCCATATGTCAGGTATGAACGTTTGGCCCGATCGCGTCCTTGTCTCAACTCGCGAAGGCGGTTTCTAGCAGAATCAACCCTATCCTCGAAGGCCCAGCGAGGCTCGTAAGCTGTAGCACGATTCCATTTGCTCAGCGCGCGTTCCGCACTTTCGAGTGCGGATTGGGCATGTGGGAGTGCGAGATCATGGGCTCGCCAGCTATGAAGATCTATCACAAAGAGGTGATTGTTAGATTTGGGCTTTTCGGGTAGGGATTGCTTAGAAAAAAAATGGGAGCATACTGCAACGGCCGTTGTTGTTGATTCGATCTTTTCTGAATTATGGTCAGTTGAGGTTGTGAATCATTAGATTATAGAGTCAACGCACTTCCAGTAAGAATTGTACCCAGGATTGCAATTGAATTTTTCCTTGTCAGTTTGAGGAGCCCTTCCACACTCCTCGTAGACTTGGTAATCCTCACATCCGAAGCAGTCAGGATGCTTCCAGGTGATTTTTGCAACTCTACACATGATGAGCTAGTGAACTTTGATTGTCAAGCTTCTTCGTAATTTCTTCAGCAGTGGTGAAAGTTAAAACACCATCAAAGGGATCCCGCTCAAATTTATCATAACGCAAAGTAGCACAGACCGCAGCCTGTTGTCGTACAACATTGCTCGTTGTACGACTTCGGTGACACAGTCGCGTGGTGTTGGGACTTAGATAGAGCTAATGACAACGGGGTATTGGTCATGATCGCTAGAAGGAGTGGAACGAACATGCTAACCAAACATTCACTTTCCCCCTCACCGAAATACGTTTAGCCAAGTCAGATGTCTCCTCAATTTAAACTCCCCTGTTGCGAACGTTACACAGTCACTGAGCCTCTAGCTGAAGATGCTTTTTTCTTAGATGAAACCATTGAAACCCCCACCTCGACGCTCGTGCAGAGGTAGTACAAAGCCAGTACTGCAGACTTACTTCAAAAATGACATAGGCAAGTGGCCACCCTGGTATCAGGCGGCCTCAATGCACAATGGTCAATGCGAGGATCAGATCATCTGATTCACACATTTTCCGATCTTCTCATCATGAGATAAATCCAGTCGGCAAGCCGATAATGCTATCGTGTTTGAAGCGAATAGGACTTGATAGCATTGAAACGGATGGTACATATCGGCTCAAGGTATGAAATTGAATGTACTATCTGCCAAACAATGTAGAGCGTCTAGCCTGATAATAGGAAACGTGGGGGCGTCCACAAGAAAGTCTTCTGGAAGGACTAAAAATATATGTACAACTTTGTTTCATCGCAAATCATCTTGGAAGTTGAGAATGGTCGCCGCAATTGCAGAACATTTATTCTTCTTGTATGTGAATAACGCATGATTTGCAGACTCAGGGGGTATCGTGTTTCGATGCCCATCGAAAGAAGGGAGGAGGAATATAGGCATGACTTCTCAGAAACATACAGCAATGAGTAGCGGAAGACTGCCGAATGTTTGTCAAAAAGCCCTGAAAAGCTTCAGAAAGCTCATCTATGATAGAATATGTCCCTGTCGATCTTGGCTCCATCGAGAGCGACCGAGGGTCGGTTAGTCTGAACGTGGCCACGCCAAATAGAATTCTAGCGCGTGTGTTTAGGGGTGTGCGCCCCTGGAGGGCTCCTTTAAGCGGGTTTTCGCAGCTCAGCCAACCCCCCGTTTTGCCCCTATAGATTTGGCTTGGCCACGTTCAGACTAACCGACCCTCGGACTACCTTCATGGCTGAGACTGAAATCCGAACCAGCTCTTTTCCAGACCTTCAAAATCACAACACCTAAGTCACCTACCTTGTCCAGAGAGCAGAGGCGTTCGATGTTTGTAGCTCGCGAAAGCTGCGCAGCAGCTTTGTCTTGGCATAAAAGCAGAACGCGGAATTGAAACCGCGCTGCCTTCTGTGGACGAGGGCGCTAAATGGCTTAGCACAGCTGGGATATTTATCTGTAGTAGTAGTTAGATAAAATACTATCCTTTGTCCAATTAAGTTGTCTTACTTTTTTAGTAAACCTATATAGGACTTACTAGCGTTGTAATCGTTTATTATTTATTATTATTTATAACTTTTTCTAATTTTATTAAATATTATTTTTATTACTTTTAGACGCTAGGCCTTTAATATTAGAGGCTATTTTCTTTATTAAAATTTGCTTTATTTTTAAACTATTTTATTATCTAATTTCTAAATATCTAAATTTTAAACTATTACTATTAAATACTAAATACTCCTTTTAATATATTATTTATTCTAGGTTAAAAGTCCCCTTTTTAAAATCTTTTAAACCTGCTATTTAAATATTTTCTACTTTAATATTAAAAGAGTATATAGCTAAAAACCTATAATATTTTTATATTTAGGAAACTAGTTAGTTAAAGGGTTTTTTATTAAAGAATTAATTAACTATAAATTAGAAATTAAGTTAAAAGCAAGTATTAGCTAAAGCTTAATAGGAGGATAGCTAAACCCGCCTTTAGCTAGCTAGAACTTAAGTTATAATTATTTATAATATATACCTATTTAAAGTTTTTAATTTAATTATATTAAACTTTTTTAAAATAGACTTATTATTGTCCGCTAGACTATACTAAAGAATTCTAATACTTTAAGCTTCTTTCCGAAATAGATAAAAGCAATGTTAGTTTAAGGAAAAAACTCCTAGTTCTATTTTTACTTTAGTAACTAGTAGCTTAGTAACGCTTTTTAACTTTATTTTTTTATTATTTATATTATAATTAGAAAGTCCTTTACTAATATAGTTACTAACTTAAAATTTACCCCTCTTTAATAAATTCTAGTTTTTATTACTTTTTATTTAAAACTTTATTTCTATTTTATTATCTTTTAATAAAATACTTTCTTTCTTTATATTAATATATCTTATATTAATACCTACTATACTAGACCTAGAGTATAAGTAGACTAGGCTAACTTTTACTTTCTATAGAATATTTAATAAAAATAGGAAAGAGTTTATAGCCTACTAACTATATAAATATAAATATAAAATAAAAAAGTATTATAATACTTAGGGCTATATTTTATTATAACTATATATAGAAGATTTATAAATACTTTTAATTAGTAACACTAGAAATTAGTATAATAGTAACTTTAATACTATTAAGCTTTTAGCTATACTAAACTTTATTTTAAATATAGTTTAGAACTTTAAGACTTTTTTTATTAATAAGTTCTTATCTAAAATTATTAATATTTCTTTAGTATTTTTTAATATAAATTTAGCCTTTTTTTATTAAAAAAAAGATAAGTTTTTATTTATTTTTTACTAGAGAATTATTAATATTATATAATGTTATAAAGGTTAAATTTAGTTTTTAGTTTTTAGAGCTTTACCTTTTAGTTTATCTAAGTTAATAATTTTAAATACTATTATCTATAGTTTTATTAAAAGCTTTAATAACTTAAATCTAAAAAAGGAAATTATTTATAGATTAGTTTTAGCTAAAAAATTATTTAGGGGAATTTATACTTTTACTTAAATAGCTTACTTTATTAATATTAAGCTTAAGAAATTAGCTAATAAAGAAACCTGCTACTATTAGTTTAAGTTTTTTTAGAATTTCTATAATTAGTTTTTATTAAAGCTAGAAGTTAAAGCTTTTTTAGTTAATTATTAAGTATTAAAGTCTAAATTTTCTGCTAGTTTTAATTAGCTAATCTATATTAATATTTAAAATTATTTATTTAAGTAAATTTAGTTTTAGCTTCTATATTATATTAAATATATTAAAGCTCTTCTTTAAGTTATAGATTTAATATAGTATCTATTATTAGCTAACTTTAACTTTACTAATATTTGCTCTTTTTATAGTTTATACTAAAAATTTAGTTTATTTTTATAAAAGCGTCTAAACTAATCCGTTTCTAAAAACTTTTTTATTAATAGCTTAAAAGTTTAAAATATAAATATAAAAGCTTTATATATTAAATATAATAACCTAAGCTATATTTCTAAAGATTACTTTAGATATATACTTCTAATATAGGAATAAACTTATTTAAAAAAAATTATTTTTAATAATAATTTTAAAATTATTTTTATTAAAGTATCCTATAGCTTATATAATAGTATTATCTAACTATATATAGATAATTCTAGAACTTTTTTATTAAATTATTATTTAATTTCCTTTAAAATAGCTAGTTTTAGTTTTAGAACGCTTAATATATTATTTGCTATATATTATACTAAAGCTAGAGAAGTTTATTATAGTAATAGATCTGCTGTTAAAAAAAGGCTTTATATAAAAGAAAAAAACTATTTTAATATATTTCTAGCCTTATTTATAGAGCTTTTATCCCTTTTATTACCTCTATAAGCTTTAGCTTAGGGCAAAGAACACTAGAAGAAGAAAAGCTAAAAATATTATAAAAAAAAGTAAAAGCTTTAGCTTTATATTAATATATTTAACTAATTATTTAGAATATATAATAAAGTTTTAAATATCTATAAAATCTTAAAAAAATATAATATAATTATTATAAATCTTTTTACTTAGTTTCCTATAATATATATTAAAGTTAAATAGCTTTTAACTAAAGTAGTTAAAAAGTATAATAAGTTTAAAAGTAAAAAAAAAAAAAACTTTAATTTAGGCTTTTAACTTACTAGCTTTTAGCTTATAAACCCCTCTATTTTTATTGTTTAAAGTTATCTGCCTTTATAATAAGTTTTTTTCTAATTATAAGTAAATTTACTTTAGACTTTTATTCTATAACTAGCTTTTCTATAAATAATTACTCTTTAGCTAGTTTTATTATAAATAAAAATTTCTTAACTTATTTTTCCAATTTAGCCTACTTAGTCTAAAGTTATAAACTAAGCTAATATATTTTATATTTTAAGAAAGCTAATATAGGCCTTTATAAAACGCTATACCTACTTTTTTAATTTTATATTTAAAAATAAAAAGGCTTTTAGGATCCTTTATATTATTATAAAAGTAAATAGTATTATAATATCTTTAAATAGATTTTTAGTCTAAGCTAATTAAAATAGTAATATAAATATTTTTTCTACTACTTTAATCTATTTATTAGGCTTATAACTTAGTTTTTTATTTAATATAAGCTTTTATAAATTATTAATATATATTATAGATTATTAAGAAATCTTATTTTAATATTATATATAGCTTATTATAAAAGTTAAAAAGATTTATTAGGATATTTATTATTTTATTATATTTAAACTTATTATTATTAATAAAAAAGGTAAAGTTAAATATATTTTACTCCTACTTAGAATTCTATAGCTATATTTTATAAATGCTTTTTTATTTATATAAAAGTTATCTATAATAATAGGCAATTTTTTTTAAGAGAAAAGCTTTATAAAATAAAAGGTTTTAAAATAGTTTTTTATTATAATTATAATTTATTTATATATTCTAAATTTATTATAGCTATACTTAGTAGTTTATTTAGCTTTATTTTAGTAATTAAAAAACTTAATTTTAATAATAGTAATATTAATTTTAAATTAAAAAATAATAAAAGTAATAATATAAATAATATATTAAATTTAGTTTTTTGCTAAGTTTTTAGTAGAACTCTAAACTATCTAATTTAAATAAACTTTTACTTGCTTATAGTTTTATTAATATTAGCAATATATTTTCTATTCTAATATTATCTTTCTTTAAAGCTATTTTACTAAAGTTTTTTCTATTTTTAAACTAAGTTAGTTAATTATATACTTTAATATATTAAAAACCCTTTAGTATTAAAATAGTTTTACTAAATTTTTTCTATTTAAAAAAATAGTCTAACTAAAAAAAGTAGAATAAAATCTTATACTAGTATAATTAAAAAAATAAGTTAAAACTAAATACTTTAATAAAGTTGTTAGCCCTTTAGTTCTAACTTATAAAAATAGGATTTAAGTACTTTAGCTCTTATATTAATATTATTACTTAAATAAAAAAAACTTTATTAATTTACTTTATATTAATTTTATTACTTATTATATTAGAATTATCCCTAAAATAAAACTATTTATTATTTAGTATTAATATCGCTAGCTTTTTTATATCTAAAACTAAATATATTAACTTATATTTTAAAGTTTATATAGTAGCATCTATAAACTAATAAAACCTATAATTAGTTAGTTTTTAAAGTAGAATATTTAACTTTAAATAATAAATAAAGTTAAAAACTTAATTTTAGAAAATAAGCTTTATATAATTATAAATTATTTAAAAATAAGTAAGTTATTACTTAGCTATTATTTAAAACTTAGTTTAAAAATTTATAATTATTTTTTTAATTTTTAATATAAAAGTTTATTATCTATAAACTTTAAATATATTTACTTTATAATTTTATTTTATTTAGTAAATAAATACTTTTTCACTTTTTCTATATTTAATCTTAATTAATATTAGCCTACTAGAGTATAATAAAAATTATAGTTTATAGGATTTACTATAATAGAATATATCTATTATACTTTTAAATTTATTCTACTACTTTATATAGAATTATCTTTATTTTATTCTAGATTTAATATATTTTCTTTTTTAGTATTCTATATAGATAATTTCTTTATTAGGTTTAAGTTATTTATAAACTAGTTTTATTTCTTAAAATACTATTTCCTTTTAAAAAAAAAATAGGTAAAACTGTTTTTATCCTTTTAAAAGCTCTATTTATTTATTAATACTATTAATACTTTTAATATAACTTATATTATTAGAAAATAAATTAAAATCTTTAAATATTATATTAAAAAAGTTGCTAAATAGCCTATTCCTAAGGATTTGTTTAAAGTAAAAGCTTTTTTAAGTACTATTAAAATTATTTATTACTAAGTTAAAAACTTTATAAAAATTGTTAAGTTGCTATTAAAGTTAATAAGTAAAAATTTTAAATAGCAGTAAATATTAATAGAAAAACTTTTATTTAAAATATTGAAAATTAAATATATAATTAAAACCTTAATATATAAGATTAATATTAGTTTATAAATCTATATATATACTGATACTTCTTATTATAGTATTAGCCTTATTATTATTTAAATATTCTTAGAGTAAAATATAACGTAATATCTATTAGTTTAAAATAAAAAAAATTAGTAAAAAGAAACTAGAAAAAGTTCTAATACTTTATAATTCTTTTACTTTTAATACTATTTAAATTAAATATTTAATTTATAAGAAAAAGTTTTATATTATAATAAAATATACTAAAAAATATAATTATTTTTATAAATATTTATATATATTTATAATTATATAAACTAATTATTACCTTTTTATTTACTTCCTAGGGTTAGATTTATATAAAAATATTTATAGCTATTAAGTAAATTTTTTAAAGTATTTAAATATTTAGATTAAGTATATTCTAAAGCTTTAAAATAAAATAGTAGATAGGTTATTAAAAACTATTTTTAATTTAGATTATACTATTACTTTAGTAATAAAATATTTAAGTAAAGAAATTAAAAATTAAAAACCGTAATAGGTCTAGAAAGATAAAGTAAGTAATTTTAACTAGTTCTTTAAATTTTTTTTACTTTAATAGTAAAATAAGGTTATTAATTAAAATAACTTTAATAGTATATTTATCTTTAACTTTTAAATAGTTTTATTATTTAGTTTTAGTTAAAGTAATTTTTTACTTATAAATATCTAATTTTAAGTAAATATTTACTAAAGGTTATTTTAGTTTAAAGAGATTTATATTCTTTTTATAATAGACTATTTATTACCCCCTTCGCTTAATTTCCTATAGTATTTTTTTTAAATATTATACTTAGAACTAAGTTTTATAGTATTATTATAAAGGTATTTACCTTCTTTATATACTAGAAGAAAAAGTTTAGAGTATTTTTATTAAAGTATATAATAAAAATAGTTATTAAGTAAAAGCTAGCATTATAGCTTATTTTTAAAGTTAATATTATTAGCTAAACTAAACTTATAATATAGAGCAATATATCCTTAGTTATTTAGAGTATATTAAATATAGCCCTGCTACTAAGTTTTAACCCCTTTACTTTATTTAGGTTATATATTTTTTTAACTTATAGATATAAACTTTATTAAGCTTTTAAAAACTACTTTTTCTAGCAATTATTATATCCTTAATATAGTTTACTATTTAATATATTTTTTTAAAGCTTATACTATTAAGGACTATATAATAGGCAATATTATTTTTTGCTTTCTAGACTTTTTTACTAGCTATTAAAAGCTATAAGCTTATTACTTTAATCCAGGTTAGTATTTTAATAATTATAACTTTTAAAAGTTTTTTAAAGCTTATAATATTACCTAGAAGTATTCTTTTTTAAGTATAAAATATATAACTAGAATAATTAAAATCTATAATAGGATTTTAGAAAAAGTATTATAGAAGCAAATTTTAACTAAAGTTATTAATAGTTTTATTACTAATATAAATAAATAGGATAAAAAGCTTTTTAGTTTAATATCTAATATTAATAAAAAATTTATTACTTACTTAAATATATTACTTTATGGAATTATTTTTAAAGATATATATCTAATATTAATAATAGCGTTAACTTTTTTTACTTTTCTAAGATAATCTATTATTTAGTAGGTTAGTCTATTACTTTATTTTATTTCTTATTATCTTATAATATAATAGTATTATATCTATAGAATATAACTTTATAACTTAGTTATTTAGAAGTTAAATAAAAAAAAGCTAAAGCAAGTAAGTTAATATAATAAAAGTATTAAAAATATTTATTATTAGATTAGGAATTTAATTATATTATAATAGTATTATAAGGATATTAAAAAGCTAAAACCTATATAGCGAAAACCTTTCTAGCTTTTAGTATATAATAATAGAAGGGGTATTTCTTTTACTTTAATATAAATTAATAATAAAAAAATCTATAATTATTTTTATAGTAATTTTTTTAAGCTTTTTAAGTTTAGAACTAGCTATTTAAAAAACGGCCTTTTATTATTATTAATAAAGCAAATTATTTCATTATTTAAAATAGTTAAACTATAGCTACTACTTTTTTTTTTTAAATATATAGTCTATTCTATCCCTAAAATATAGTTAATAATTTCCCCTTTTTAATAACTAACTTTAATAATACCCTTTAAACTACTTTTAAAACTATTTTAACTTTGCTATGTATAGAACTACTTCTATAAGTTAACTAAAAGTAGTTTTAGTTTTAAAGTTTTAGAATTCCTGCTTCTAGGAAGTATAGTTATAAAAACTTTAAAACCTTTATATATTAGAAATTCCAGCTTATAATAAACTTATATATAGGAAATCCCTAATTTAGACTTTTTTAATTTTATTATATAATATGTTATTAGCTATTATTTTAATTAGCATTTTCTTTTAGTATTTTCCTTTTTTATTTAGACTTCTAGTATAGCTATAGAATATTAGTATAAGTTTTTAGGCTAGTAGAAATAGCTTATAATAATAAAGTCTTTTTAAAGCTTTTTTATACTTAGTTTATATAATACCTAGGGCGGTTTTTACTTATATCGGTAGAATATAGGTTGCTAGGGCTCTTTTCTGTTTTATAGGGTCGTATAGACGAGGGCGCTAAATAGCTTAGCACAGCTGGGATATTTATCCGTAGTAGTAGTTAGACAAAACACCATCCTTCGTCTAATCAAGTTGTCTTGCTTTTCTCCTTCAGAAAATTCAGTCTCGTCCGGAGTCTTCAATCCATATCTCACGCTTCCACGCCACGACCGTCACGCACGCATGATCTCGACAAGTCTGCCTGGTTCACATCTTCGTATCACGGAATTCGAGACGACTCTCTAGCGAAGAATGATCAATCGGGGAAGCAAAATCGTCAAGTTTAGCTATAGCGAATTGAGCACGGCACAGCTAGCCTACAATCCGTATGCACACAAGGCTTGGTCTCAGCGGAGCTATGGACCTTCGAATGAGGTGCAAGCTTGCGGCTGCCCTAAGCCATTGACTCCCATGAAGATGAATACATGAGCCAAAGTAGAGCAAGGAAACATAACGAATCCTCATATTTTTACGATGAACATGCAATCGAGTTGCGTATACAGAAGCATACATAGCGACCCGCACGTTACGCTACGATCATCCGCTGTCAGCGTCAGCATGTTGGAACGTGGCTTTGCGTGGGTATCCAAGCCCGAAGCGGGAAAAGATCTACAGGGCCTCTAAATCTTTGGTCCAAGCGCAAGGCTGGGAAGCTGTCAATCAATCTGATCAGGCCAATCGAGCCAATCTAGCGGGGCTAAAGCTGCATGAAACACCGATCCAGGAACTATCGACAAACGTGCCGCTTCCCAGAAAGCTGATACGACGCTCGCTATGATGTGATTGGGCGAGATCATCGGTACCACGCCGCATTCCGTTTCCTGCTTCAGGCGGCTCCATCAGATCTCTCTCGTCATTTAGGTCGTATCGCGAGCGCTCGGTTTCACACAAATGCTCCATGCCCGCGACGACAGGAGGACCTTTACACAAAGCAAGCTCAAGATGAGTCTACGTCCTACAGAAGCATGTCGAATTGTGCCACCTTGTACCATGGCAATGTGAGCAACCTGCAGCATCTGCGTAATGGCGACGAACGAAACCACCAATAGGCCTAAAGCGGCTTTCCTCTACCCCACCAACGGGATCTCATATAACTTCAATGCGGTCGATACATTGAACACCTCTTGGACGTCAAATTACGAGCAGCCTGTACTCAGGCTATGGTGCATATTGTCAGGTCAATCTGCTCGTTCAAAGAGTGAGCCTCTAATTCCCCCCCCAACCCACCCATACCTGGATCAGAGGAATGGTCTTGGATTCTAACGGTGCTGACGACAAGTGCAGAATACCAGGCAAATGTTCCACAGAATGGTTCTCAACCTTTTCACCTTAACTTCGGCTCCTCAGGGACCTGCGATTTCGTGATCCTTGATTCAGCCCAACAAGGTCAGCGCCTACAATCTGCCTCATTCAATGTTCAAATCGGCACAAGTGATGCAGTGAAGACATACAGCGCTTCACCAGATACTGCTGCATCCACGAGCATTGCTCCAAGCCAAACGACATCCTCTTTGGCCTCAAGTTCAACTCCAGCCCCATCAGAGCCTGCCTCCACCACAATTTCTCCTATGCCTTCTCCGTCCGTACAATCAACACGCAAAGGAGGCTTGAGCCTTGGCGAAGGCATCGGGGTGGGTGTTGGTGTCGCAGCCGGTATCAGTCTAATGGTAGCATTTGCAATCTACTTCTACTTAAAATGGAGACGAGAGAGAAGGGAACGTCTGGAGGGAGAAAGCAAGTGGGCCCCGAAGCAAGAGCAAGGCATTACAATACAACGAAACTTTTACCAGTCGAGCATACGAAGGTCAACTCCTCGGACAACATGAGCAAAGATGCATAAGGCTCATCAGGAAGAACACAAGAAACTTGCTGCAAGAGCTAGGGAGTATTAATGCCACAACTGGATGAGTGAAACAGGATGGAAAGGCTACCCAGGCGAATTGGTGGAAAGGCCGAGCACAACCATGAGCAACAACGACAGATCTGTGGAACCGTCCCATATTCAGTTCGCCAGGAACTTGGTTGGGGGTTGAAAGAGTGTGGATGTGTCCAGAGCAAAAGCCATGAGTCTCAACAATCGATCGCCAAAGACAAAAGGTTCGGCGGAGGACCTCGGGCGAACCTCCAGTCACGTCCGTCTTGGGCTGAGGAATGTAGCCACTATTACGGCATTGTCTTCTAGACCCAAGCCCTCAGAAGACTGCTCATTGGCACGACGAGTACATGGTGGTAGTACTATTCCAATTAATATCAAAACCGGACCGTGAGAGGTTAGAAGCATGTAGGATTTCTTCCAGTGCGTGCCTTACCAAGGACAGCCGAACAAGAACGAGTGTCTTCGCCTTGACATATCCCTCACCACCATGCTCGTATCGAAAGCACGAGATGCACTGGCTAGGCAGTCGTCGCAGGCAAACGGTGGTGCATACGTGTGCATGGATGATGCGCACCCCACTTCGCCCGCATTACGGGGACACATCACTGGCGGAACAGGTTCAGTTGGCAAGGACCGTTCCATGCAAGGGTTGTCGCGCTATCGAGGAGCAGACGCCTTATCTGCGCCCAACCCACCACGAACGAACCGGATCGGCCACGCATAGGAGAAAAGCAGGATTGATGACAACATCGAGTGGAGATCTGCAAATGCGGAGATATTGGACCAATCGATATAGGGGCAGGAGCCAAGCCAGATCTAGCGTGAGCAGATTGGCATGCCCTTTTCAGGTAATGCGAGCCCAATGAGGAAGGCGCTAAAACATACCAATCTCGGGATTCATCAAGCCATCCGAAACCCTACGTGACTCGTTCCTAGATAGGGAAAGGGTCATGGAGGGGAATACGGCATTGATCATTTGACGAAGCTGTTCTCTTCCCCTCGCGAAGTCTGCATCCTCTTCGTTGTCTTTATCAATTCACTCCTCTCGTTCTATTATTCTATTGCTACATTGATTAAGGTCTACTCATTATGCATCAATCACTCTTTCTTACTGCTATCGCCCTTACTGTGAGCACATTGGCTGCGCCAGCCCCATCCAGCAATCATGTTCTTCATGAAAAACGAGAGGCGAAACTTTTGCATTGGGAGAAGAGAGATCGTGTTCATCCTGACGTCCTTTTGCCAGTCAGGATCGGGTTGACTCAAAGCAACCTTGACAAGGGACCAGAGTTACTAGATGAAGTGTAGGTGCCTTGCAAGATCTTCGACATACCCGATGTCGGCACCGTTTCCCTGTTTAGTCACCGGAAGCCCGTCTACCTTCTGTTGCCTTCCAAGACATGTCTACTTTGCTGTTCTGAGGTAGAGTTGTTGGTCGTGATTGCTCAAGCATCTTGATAAAGCTCTAACATACTAACTCAATGCTCAGATCGAATCCAGCATCACCAAAGTACGGTCAGCATTATTCGATGGAAGATGTTTACGACATCTTTGCACCCCAAACAGAGACTGTAGAGGCCGTGCGCACCTGGCTTCAGGACTCAGGCATCCACGTCGACCGAATTTCCCAATCCACCAACAAGCAATGGATTCAGCTTGATTCGACTACAGCGGAGCTTGAAAGCTTGATCAACGCAGACTATCACCACTACGAGCATTACCAGACGGGCAGATCAAACATTGCTTGTGACGAGTACTCTGTCCCAGCCCATGTACAACCACACATTGACTACATTACGCCTGGTCTCAAGCTCCTGACCCCTTCACATCCCAAAGACCCCGAAGAGAAAGCCAAGGTCCGCAAGCGTACTTTCGGCGTGACTGCACCATCGAGTGGGGGGCACAAGCCAGTTCTTCCACCTGTCATCCACCAACTCACAGAACCCCTTAACAACACATTGTCACGCACATTGAGCGCACTATGCCAAAGAGCAATAATCCCCCTCTGCATCTCTACCCTCTACAACATCCCCCCGCCACCAAAAAGGCCAAAGGCAACGAACTCGGCATCTTCGAAGACCTAGGCGACGTGTACGCGCAAGAAGACCTCGACCTCTTCTTCGCCACTCTCGCCCCAAACATCCCAATCGGTACCCACCCAAAGCTCGACGCCATCGACGGTGCCACGGCGCCGAATCCTGTCACAGCTGCTGGCGCCGAGTCCGATCTCGATTTCCAAATCAGTTACCCCATCATCTATCCGCAAAACAGCATTCTCTTCCAGACGGACGATCCCGTCTACGAAGCCGACTACGAATTCAATGGCTTTCTCAACAACTTTCTCGATGCTATCGACGGCAGTTATTGCACGTACTCCGCCTTTGGCGAGACCGGTAATTCGCCTCTTGATCCCCCGTATCCGGATCCGGCGCCTGGCGGGTATAAGGGGCAGCTGCAGTGCGGGTTCGTCCCCCTCCCCTTTTGCCCTTCCCCCTTCCCCTTCCCCTTCGCTCCCCTCTCTTCTTTTACCTTCCTTCCTGCCCCCATACCCGCTAACCTCCGTCCACCCCCTTCAGCGTCTACACCCCGACAAACGTCATCTCCATCTCCTACGGCGGCCAAGAATCCGACCTCCCGGCCTCCTACCAACAGCGCCAATGCAACGAATACATGAAACTCGGCATGGCCGGCATCTCCATCGTTGTCGCCTCAGGCGACTCTGGCGTCGGCGGACCCATGGGCCGCTGCCTCGGCCCCAACAACAATATCTTCTCCCCGGACTTTCCTGCTACTTGCCCCTTCCTCACTACCGTCGGCTCCACCTTCTTGCCCCCAAATGGTGATGTCACGAAGGATGCTGAGGTCGCTACGACAAGGTTTCCGAGTGGAGGCGGGTTTTCTAATGTTTTTGGACGGCCGAAGTATCAGGATGCCGCTGTGGCCGCGTATTTGGCCAGTGGGGTTGTGGGGGTTCCGGGGTATGCGAATGGGAGTGTGGGTCAGGGCGGCGGGGTGTATAATAAAGATGGGAGGGGCTATCCGGATGTTAGCGCTGTGGGCGATAATGTGGTTATTTTTAATAAGGGGATGCCGGTGTTGATTGGGGGCACTAGTGCCAGTGCGCCGGTTTTCGCGAGTGTGTTGGTTAGGGTTAATGAGGAACGGATTGCACGGGGAAAGGGGAGGGTGGGGTTTGTTAATCCGGTTTTGGTATGTTGTCTTTCTCTTCATCGTGGGAGGGAGAGAGGTGGAGGGGTGGGGCAATCAAGGTGAAAGATGTGTGCTGATATGAAGTTTGCAGTATGCCCATCCGGAGATCCTGAATGATGTTACCGTGGGCAATAATCCTAATTGTGGGAGTAATGGGTTTGCGGCTACGAAGGGGTGGGATCCTGGTAGGTGCTGACATTTTCAATTATATTCTTGTGTTTGGATGGATGCTATTTGATGGACGAATGATGGATGAATGCTGATATTGGGTACAGTGACTGGATTGGGCACGCCTAATTATCCGAAGATTCTGGCGCAGTTCTTGAGTCAGTAGGAGGAGCTCGAGAGGTTTTGAGTTGGTGCATTGCGTATTGGACCATGGATCATTGTGCATTGCGTTGGTTTGACATTAAATGGGATGGCATTGGCGGTTGCATTGGAAGGGGTTTGGGAATCATGGGTGGGTGATGATTATGGTATATATTGAAGTAATCTCTAATCGTAAAGATTAATGCTGTCGAATGACATTGTTGATCGCATACACGCATGAGTGGTAATATGGTCATTAGATGTGAAGCGTTGATCAGGATATGGTGGTCAGTTGAGGCGCGTGTCTAGGCGCAAAGGCTGCTTGAGCGCCTCGCCTGGAGCACCCCCGAAATCAATAGAGTACGCCCCCTGGAAACAAGGTTCGACCCCGGAAATCCCACGACGCTTGCACATAAGACCGTGGCGATATTTCGACTGGCCAATTCTTACGTCTTTCCTCTTTCTCGTCTTCTCAGACACTTGTGGTGGGTAAAGGCATGCCCACCCTTACCACCACAGTGTTCGAGCCCGTCCACCCCCTACCTCCGCTGCGCCACGTTTAATGTCTTCCCTGCGTCGATGTGATGGCAGTCACAATCGGGGCGACTGCTCATTGGCTATCTGCAGCTCCAAAGTAGCGCACGCCTCTGAGGCAGATTCCGTCAGGCTGAGCTGACCTCACAATGACATCCGGAACCTGTTTCTACGTCCAGATACTGCTGCATACTTTTCATCATGTATAACCGTAGGAAGTGTTGTAGCGACTGCCGCCGAATATAGATCGAATGATACAGGCCACGCCAGCGACGACGCTGCTATGGACCCACTTTCCGTTGCGGCGTCTGTGGTCGGCCTACTGACAGCAGCAGGAAAAGTCTCTGCCCTTCTCTCAAAGTTTGTTGGCGGCTCAGTGGGCGCGCCTGTACTTGCGAAGACGATCTTACAAGAAGTTACAGACATAAGCGCCTGTCTCGCTCAATTGCAGACGTTCTTGACCGGCACGCGGATAGGATCGAGATCCAGGACGGCGTTGATATTGGTGGAGCAAGTTGTCGTGACACTGACTGATTGCGTCCTTACATTCTCCGAGCTTGAAGATATCCTTGGATCTCTCAAAGTCGGAGACCCGAGGGTGATCATCAACCGACTCCTGTGGGTCAAGCGGGAATCGGCGCTTAGAGCTCTCACCCAACGTCTGCACTCTTCGAAGACCTCGCTCAACTTGATGTTGTCGACTCTGACTTGGTAAGAGCCTTTTGCCCCTTCCTTAAGACGGTCCTAATTGGAAATCTAGTGAATCAGTCGACCAAGCCACGAGCGCCGTTGAACATCTCACAGAGCTTGTGCAACAAGTATTACGGGACAATCAGGATCTTGTGTCACGACTACAACAGGCCCCATCTATCAGTAGCAACGTAACAGCGCCATCAACTCTTTCAGCACATAATACAGTCGGCGGTAATGCCAAGGACGAGGATGACCCTTTGACTGACGAGGATGACGAGGATGATGCTTCAACTATCATTCCACGTAACCGTGGCAAGCTTCTCTTTAAATTTCCTAGGGATTCTGAACTGCAGTTCGAGCATGACCTTCAAAACTCTCGAGTCTACACCCGCACGATGCGTAGAAAGTCGAGGGACTCGCTAGTATCGTCTGCTGCTATTTCTTTGGGTTGGTCTTGTCTCTCGGAGATCAGTCTCGCTGGTGTTTCGCAAATTTCTGTAATTTCTTTACCTGTGACGGCCAGCGAACTTGCCAATGGTCAACATTATCATACACACGGAAGCAAACCCTCCTCAATTCCCGTGACGAAGACCTCGCAAGACCTCAGGCCTATCCAGATATCATTGATAGGTGCATTAATTTCAGGAAAAACCACGGTCTTCAGGCAGCTGCGACAAATACATGGGGTTGAGATGGCTAGTTGGGAGCGCGACGAAGCCCGTGCAGTATTGCGGAAA
This sequence comes from Bacidia gigantensis, assembly GCF_019456465.1. Classification (NCBI taxonomy): domain Eukaryota; kingdom Fungi; phylum Ascomycota; class Lecanoromycetes; order Lecanorales; family Ramalinaceae; genus Bacidia; species Bacidia gigantensis. The sequence goes on along the minus strand of NW_025408613.1, from coordinate 1,363,911 downwards.
AATCTCGATACGGTCTCCAGGCTATTGTGTGGACTACTTATTCCTCTGTCGGAACATGACTTCCAGTACCTTGTAAGTCAATGCTCCCCACTCTCTGTAGCCAATCAGACTGACTGAATTACCAATAGCAACCCCATGAGCTGAAAAATTGGAAGCAGGCTATATAATGGCTAACCGAAAGGATATTGACCACGAAAGGTGTGCTGACTATCTAGCAGTTTGCAGAAAGTTACTTCAAGCCGAAGATGGTGATAATTTGCTTCGTTCGGGAGATAGCCATGGGCTCCACCACAATATCAAATAGTGAGACTGCAGGCTCTATACCGGAGAATTAGCTAACCATTCGTGTGCAGCATTCTCGAGCATCCAGAGCTAGTTCTACCAGGCGACCTGTCGGAGAACTCCAGCTTTTTCCATGCGAGGAGCGGCACCACAAGTGACGAACCATTTGACTTTTGGTACAAAGGCCGAGCATACCAATTAAAAGACATCGGCAATAGAAGGCCTAGTCATAAGATATGGTTGGCAGATTGTGTCAATTCTGACGTTATCATGTATACCGTCGCGCTCACTGGGTATTGCTACACATCCTGGCGAGACACTAATTTGGTACGTAATCATGCGCGATCGGCGTAACTAGATTGACTTAAAAGGGTACAGAACCAAATGGATGAAGCTTTGGCTGGATTTCAGTGGCTTACCAAAAAAACGCGTGCTCCAATCATATTACTCTTCACCAAAACAGACGTGCTTCGGAGGAATCTACCAATATTTCCATTATCTCATTACGCCGAATCCTATTCTCACGGGACAAACTACGAGAAAGCCTGCGAATATTTTGCGGACCGCTTCCAGCAATTATATACCAGGCATTTCGCTGGAGCAAATGAGCTATTTATCTACTTCGTCAATGCTGTCGATCCAAACGAAGTTAAAATCGTATTTCGGAGGATCGAACAAGAAGTCTTAAGCAACTATCACAAGTACACGCCTACGCCAGAAACAGGCCGAACGACACTTGCCAGTAACCACCACGCAATTCATGTCGAACAAAAGATAGAAACCTCAGAGCAGTCCTACGGAAGCTCCGTTCCATTGTTGCAAAGACCCGCCCTGCATACTTTTGGTATTACTACCGATTGCTCAGCCAATTGATACACATCGTAACGAGTAAAGACGTTCATTCAAGCGCAAGGCAGGGGCAGCGAACACAACAGAGTCGTTATCATTAGTACTAGCAAAGCGTTCAAAATTACGAGTGAGTTGTTTTAGCGGATAACTGAGCTTGATAGCTCAAGTAAACTTCTCACAGAAGCTACGTAATGTCTATGACCAGGATGAATTGTCTCGAGATTGGGTGCTCTCTACGAATTGGATACCCATTAAATACTTGCGTACGGAAGTAAATTACGCCTCCAAGATGCTGCCCCTTGCCTGGGCTAAGCCCAGAAAGAATGACCTACGTGGAATAAATTACTGCACTAATGATCACCTTTGTGCGCCGACCACCACATCATCGTTTCCTCCTCCACACTTTGCTCTCTATTCACTCTGTCATCAACTCATAGCATCTAGTATGTCCCAAAAAACCTCCTCTTCGTCCTCATCACCTTCATCTCCTCTCTTCCGCCTACCCCTCGAGATCCGCCAACAAATCTACACCTACCTCCTTCGCCCGGCCAATTGCAAGAACTTCCCCTCACCCTCCTCCACCACCACTACAAGCACGAACGACTCCTCAGCCTCCGACTCCTCACTACCCTCTCAAGATGACCCGTCCGACCTCCCTCCTTCTCCGGCATCTCCAACATCGAACCACCTCCTCACGGGCCCGAACTACACCTACCCCATCCCCCTCTTTCTACTCTCTCGCCAAATCCACACAGAGACCCTCCCTCTCTTCCGGTCCCTCAATAGATTCGTCAAGATCTCAACCCCATGGTCCGAAGCAATCCGACACATCAACAGCGAAGGGGGCGTCGGCGTCGTAGCCATCGGATCCCAAGCCACAGATTTTCAGAATTTTCATCTGAGGGTGCTGATCAGTACGGCCATGGTCCCAGGAATGGGCACCACTGATCCAGAGAATTATGATATGATTACTGAGATGGGGGAGCTGGAGGGGTTTGTGCGCACGTGGGGGTTTAGTCATTTGAACAGTGCGAGGCATTTAAATCCACATTTGGTGCTGAGGGTAGATCTGAAGGAGCCTTACCCAAGACAGTCTACTGGTCAGGCAGCAAAACAGAAGGGGTTAGACGTGGCACTGCAGACACGGCTACTGTCGCCCTTTGGCAAGCTGAAGGATTTGAACCAGATGCTATTCGATTTCCACGGTCGGCCATTCTTCGAAGGCGGGGATGTGGACGAAGAGGTGAAGGAAATGGTGATTAAAGAGCAGGCGATACCAGAATTGACGCCCGAGGAGCGGATACAGCGGTGCAAGGAGCTAGGGATTGAAGGGGAGGTTTGCATTGGGAAGAAAGAGTACAAGCAAGCGATAGACTGCTATCTCAAAGCGTTCGAAGCCGTGCACATATATCACACAGAAAGCGGAAGGAAGAGAGAGGTCCACTGCGATTCATACTACGCAGTTGAGCTCCGAGACGGTGACTACAGAGGCCAATTCGGGCATCTCGTACGGATCATGTTACGAATATCCCTCGTCGCGCGCGTCATGGACGCCTTCATCAAACTCCAAGAATGGGAAGACGCCCTCTTCTGGGGCCGCCGCAGCATCTCCACCTTCAAAAGCAGCTTGCAGTCGCAGTCACAAGAAAATGCAGACCCTGAGATATACCCCGAAAGGCACGTCGTGCACGCCACGAGGAAGGTGGATAGTATGTGGTTGATTGATGGATACTGGGAAACATTCATGCGGGAGGCGAAGGCGATGCAGTTTGCGGGAAAGCCGGATATGGGGTTGATATTCTACAGGACGGCGATTGCGGGGAGGGAGGTCAGGAGGAAGGATGATGAAGAGGTGAGGGCGTGTATGGATGCCGCAGAGGCGTTTAGACCTGAGGATCCGCTTGTTAAGGTCGAGGCGAAGGCGATGGCGTTGAGGATTATGGCGCGGAAGGACGATTTGGTTGAGTGTGTGAATAGTGGGCCTGGGTAGGAGAGGAGGAGCGGGGAGGAGATGGCACTGGATTGTTGGCTGTTTTTGTTGAAGACACTCTGCTCGAGCGATACTTTCCGGTGGCGTGTACGATACTGTGAGCAATTACGAATAATCTTACAACGAGCTGCCGCCTCCAGCTTCAGGTCCGTCTCCAACGTCAGGCGCGATACCTTTTTCTCCGCCGTGCACGTCCCAGCCCCGGAGATGCTCGGCCACCCCGCAATTCGAAATATCTCACTCTACGTTCCTCTTACACAAAGACTTCACCTACTCTTCATTGCCCAGCGCACCTGTTCACCATCAATCCCCTTCCCTTTCTTATCCCACGCTCACGCCTCTCTCTATAATGCTACCACCCCACCCCCTCGCTCTTCTCCCCATGCTACTACTCCTCACCACACTCGTCGCCACCAAGACGACTAAACCCCAAGGCCTCAAATACGACGAAGGTGACGTGGAGGAAATCGTCATCGACGTATCTGAATTGGGCGGCGGCGGTGGTGGTGGTGGTATTCCGGGGCTGAATATCCAGGAAGTTCCACGTGAGCCGGGGAGGGTGGGGGATTGGCCTGCTTGTGTGGTGTGTATGCTTCTACCTTTTCTCCATCTTTCGGTTGCTTTGCTGTGATGGGTTGCGTTTGAGAGTGGTTGGGGCGAAGGGAGGAAAGGAGGAAGGGGAAGGATTGGAAGGATTGGAGGGGACATGGCTGATGAGAACTGATTGCAGAAGAACTTTGCGGACGATGCGGCAGAAGCAGGTGGATGTGCCTTCCCCCAGGACGCGGAGTGCGTGTGTCATTGTCCTGCGTTCAACGACAGGTGGGCGGAAGGGGAGGTGGAGGGGTGTGGGGAGTGGGAGAGGGGAGGTATGTTTGCTATTTTCTTTCTTTGTCTTGAATTGGTGGTGTGGGCTTTGGATGCGGTGGCTGGTAGGAGGGGGGAAGGAAGGGGGGCGGGGGGGATGGAGGGGAGGAGGATGAATATGTGGCTGATATATGGGTGATAGTGATTGAGACGCTGAGAATGAAAATGTGTAAGCCGTTTGGGGGACCGAGGTTGAGGATGGGGAGTGCTTGCGGGGAGAGGAAAGAGGGAGATGGGGATGGGAGAGATCGGGAGGGAGAATTGTGAGTTGGCTCGTGTATGAGTGAGGGCAGTGAGTCTTCGAAGGTTGGACGAGTTGGGTATGTATGGTTTGTTCTCGGTGTTTTTGTTGAGTATGAATTTAGTGTAGCAAATTGTTGGAAGTCTACTCATCTGTTCCCACATCTATCATGAATTGTCTGCTTGTAAAATCCCCTTCAGATGATATTATCGGCTGAGTGCAGCTACTTTTTCTCTTATGTACCTTCCAGCTGACATTTCTACAAAACATAGCGAGATTGATTGTGGTTTTGATATGAAGAAACGAGCAAACGAGCAAACTGTCTGCCAAAAAAAATCATCTCAGACTCCTAATCGGTGTTTCCAGCATCCACAGCAGCGATTTCTGATTACTTGTACTCGGTATGAGTATGCCTCATTCTCTGGAGTGAAAGTGAAGGTGGTTACGAAATAAATGGATGGTGGGAAGAAGGTGAAGATTTTGGGATTGATGAAAGAGGTGTGACATATGGATTTGAGATTCGAATACAGAAGTCTGCCTCTTCATGCTCGGACCCGACGACTTACGTACATCAAGCATATGTGACGGTCTCAAAGTCCTTGCTCTAATTCTGCGTTTGGCAATGTGCATTGATAATTGGTATTCCGGGTAATCCTTATGACCCGGTGATATGTTATTCCCGATATTTTAGCGAATTCTATGAAAATCTACATTGCAGACAGGCAAAATTTGTGCTTCTTACACACTTGCTTCTCTTCATCCATCTTGGTTCCTCCTTAGTACCGATACTTCTCGTATATAGACCTCTTCTTACGTCTACGCTTTTCCACCCTATGTCCATCGGTAATTGGCCCTTTCTTTGCCGCCTTTACAGCTGCAATTTTCTTTGCTGCCTCTTTCTTTGCTGCTTTCTTCAAGGCTGCTTCTTCTTTTGCGGCCAGTTTTTCCTCGGACTTCTTCGCCGCCAATGTCGCCTCTATCGTCTTGTTCAGCTGCACCTTTTCCGGCGATGCTTGAGATATCTCATACTGGAATTGGAATCCTCCATCTGGAATTAACCACTGAACAACCACTCTATCCGAATTCATGGACTTCAGTAGACCAACCAAACCCCTGTAATGTCCGCTTCGAAGTATGGCTAGGTCGGCAGGGTCAAAGGAATTGCGCATCTTATCACGACCCTCCAACTCGTAATGGTAGGGTTGGATCTCAGACCATCTCCCCTCAAATCTATCGCAGGAACGAGCATGGCAAGATTCATCCTTTGAGTGCCCATACCCAATTCTTCCCCATGTCCAAACCTAGGTTGAACAAACCTCGGTTGAACGGGTCTAGGGGATATTCTCCTCCAGCAAAATTGTATGGGATTTTTGGCAGGGTCTTGGCTACCGCCCATGAACGCAGCCCCTTCGGCAGCCTACAGATCGACTCCACGTACGGGAACAGTAAATGGTCCATGGATTCCGTACGGGGAGATTGTCCGTTCAAAATACTAGCATTAAGTACCCTAACGTGGGTTTCGGTGAACAGTTTGCTGTATCTATTTGAGTTATCACGTGTGGCGTGATCTAGGAGATCTTCTTTGAGGGCATTCATGGCCGCGGGTCCCGAATTTGCCGCTTCCCTATATGACCATGGAGATGGCTTGACAAGACCTAGAATGTACGGTAGTGTACGTGCTAGAATAGGTCGAGCGAGACTGCACCATTGGTGGCTCACTAGGGCCATGTTGAATAGAGCATCGAGGCTCCTGCCTAGCCGGTTTCTTGAGTTTCTGAACGGTCCAGTGTTGCTTACTTCGCTTAGCTTCTCTACTGTTGATATGACATCGACGAGGAGGTGCTCGCAAATGTGTATCTGTAGCTCAACTGGTAATTTGTTCATCGTCTATGTCGTCCACAGATTTTTGGGGGCTTATTTAGCCGATAGTCATGGGTGGGCAATGGTGATTTGAGTGACAATTGCACAGGACAGGTGGTAGTATGAGCGGTGTTTCAAGAGGTCGATGAAGCCGATCACGCAACTAGAAGTTTGAATGATTTCGACCGGCTATAGATAAATCGAGGGCGTGTCATGTTTTTAAACAAAGCTATCCTCGTGACACTTGGTGTCACACTTTGTTTGTGATTACATGAATTACTAGCTGATGTTGATGACACAAACCTTTACATTGTTGTTTCTGCACATCACATTATAATTGCCCTGGATTTTAATTCAAGCATTTTGGTCAGTAATTCACTAATATATAGTTTGTTTCCTCGCTGATCTGCTGTTGTTTGTTACTCGACTTTCATCATATCAGCTACTCCTATATATCCTGAGCCTTTCAGTGGTATATAACAGCTTTTCCGTGATCACCTCACAATTCACCTCTTCTTCTTGTGGCCCGACTTTTCCACTCTATAGCTGATTACCTTTGGCCCCTTCTTCGTTGGCTTCTTATTCATTGGCTTTTTCTTGGCTGCCCACTTCGCCCTTACCTTTTCTGCTGCTTTCTTTTCGGCCTTCTTGATCTCCGCCGCAAGCTGTTTTTCCAACTCCCGCTTCTCCGCTAATTTTTCCGCTGCTTTACGTAGACTTCTTTTTCTCATCCGTCGTCTTGCTGGAGTCTCGGCAGCAACGTTCCACTCCTTAGTATCTTTATTCTGTTGAACGATTACCGCCTGCGGGTCAAAAGACTTCAGTAAAGACAGTAGACCTTGATATCGTCCTCGTAAAAGGGCATCCCTGGCGGGACCAGTGAAGTTGAAACCCTTGTCGTTGGAACCTTTCAATCCATGATAGGGGTCCGTATCACTTAGTTGTGGGCCAGGCCGGCAGGATTCATCCCCTTCGTACCATGCCCAATTGAAGCCCATACCATGTGTTCCTTGAGGCATCCTTAGAAAGGGTCCAGGCGAAGGAAAGATATATGCATACGGTTTTTTTGGTAAGCTTTTACAGACAGCCAACGAGCGTAATCTCTTCGGCAGTCGGCAAATTGACTCCAGATATGGGAACATCAGGCGGTCTTGGTTGGATTTCAAGTCCAGAGCGTGATCTCCAGTGAAGAGATTAGGGTAACGCGAGTCATTTTTGCTCCCGAAAAAGACTTCTGCTTCAAGCGCTTGGACGGCGGCAGTTCCAGATTTCTGCGCTTCGATATAGGCCCATGGAGAAGGCTTGATAAGGCGGCTCAGAATCTGGTCCAATCTTCGCGCCACAACGGCTTCTGTGATTTCGCGCCATTGACGACTTGTGCGTAGGAGATTCCAGGCAGGATCAAGGCTTTGACCTAGTCGGAATTTGAGGGTTTTCCATGGTCCACTATTGCTAACATTCCTCAATTTCTCCGATATTGATATCGCGTCGAAAAGTAGACTCTCACTGATTTGAGCCTTAAGCTCAACCGGCAATTTCTCCATCGCCTGTATGATTCAAAACTATGCAAGATTTCTCTCAAAGCCAGAGAGCATCCTTGAAAAATGTTGTGGTAGTCAAAGCGGAACAATCTAGAATTTTGCTTGAGTAGTGTTCTCTCTGAGATGATGGTGTGTTGGGCAGGTAATAACAATGTCAAGGAAGCGCGGCTTTTGTATATAAATACAGATGGATTCACACATTTTGTGTGTCTAGGTAGAGTATCACACTTGCCACGATACTTAACAGTGTCATTGGCTGAGCACGTAGCATTGTTGGTGATTTCGAACGGTCTAGTTGGCAGTCGAAGGTGTGTCATGATATCAACAAAGACTTTCGGGTGACGTAGGTATTGTGTGATGGTCATATGGTGAACAATGAAGTTTAGCTGACATTTATGACACACATCTTTGTGCTGGTACCGCTGCTCCCTGTAGTAAGTTCATTCTTGACTTTCTACCAGATTGCAAACTATCCCCATTCTATTCCGAAACCAACCAAAGAGTATCCAGTCTCCCTGATTTCAGCTTCAACTTAGTTCCACAAAAGCTGCTCAGTACTTATACCTCTCATACAGGTACCTCTTCTGCTTGCGCTTTGGCTTTTCGACCCTATATCCCTCAGTGATCGATCCGTCCTTTGCTCCCTCCTTTGAAATTTTCTTCTCCGTAGCTTTCCCCTTGTCATTCGCTGCAATCTCGCTGGCTTCGTCTTTCGCCGCTGCTTGCCCTTCTGTCCTTAGTTTTCCGGTTGCTTGCTCTTCTACTGCTCGCGCCTCTGTTGCTTGTCGCTCTGCCGCCTTTTGTGCCGCTGCTTCCTCCAGCGCTGATACCTGCTGCAACATTTTCTTCTCGATTGCTTCCCACTTTGCGACTTTCCCCTGGGCTGCCAGTTTCTTCTCACTGGCCGTGGCCTCTGCGGCTTCCCACATACTTACCGCATCAATATGTGCCTTCTTCCTGCCTAGTGCTTTCTGTGCTGCCACCTTCTCCTTTGCGCCGATCTCCGTTGCCTTTAATCTCGCTGTTTGCGTCTTTGCCCAGTATTTTTCCGGGGTCTCCGCAGCTATATCGACCTGTTTGATAGTCTGGTTCCATCCAAGAATCACTGCTTCTGGATTGAAAGCTTTTAGCAAGGCTAGCAATCCTTGATAAAACCCCTCGTGGAGTCTATGGGAAATTTCCTTGTTGAGCAAAAAGCCGACGTCTTCACGTCCATAAGAGTGACGACGATTTTCGGTTCTTCGAAACCAATGATAGCGAGCTTCAGGGTTTATGTGAGGCTCCAGCCAATCTTTGATTGTCCAGAGAGACTCCCACGGTCGCTTCCAATTCATATGGTGGGCAATGCTACCGTTTCTATCGAACGGCAGATCACCAGGAGGAAAAGTATACAGCTCTTTTGGGGCCGTCATTCGGACCGCCCATCGGCGGATTGGCTCTGGCAAAACACATATCGACTCCAAGTAATCGAAAAGTAGTCGATCTTCATGCTCCGCAAGTCGGCCAAGATTTACTACATGATCATTTCGGAAGATATTCGCAGACATGAGTCGAGCCAGAACATTATCCACAGCTACTTGGCCTGAATTTTGCGCCTCGATGTACTGCCAGGGGGCTACTTTGACGGCGCGCCTCAATGTATCTTCCAGTGCTCGGTTCAAGAAAGGGTCTGTGACTGCTTTCAATGAACGGTTCGTGAGGGATAGATTCCGGAGGTTGGTCAGGCTCTGCGTCAGCGGCGGCCCGTAATCATCTATGTTGCTCCACCTATGATGGAAATTAGCCATTCTCGTCACCGCTGCAGTCACATCTTCAAGGAGACTATTGAATATCTGCGTCTGCAGCTCCAATGACAATCTGTCCATGGTCTATGTCGACCACAGATGTCTGGAGATTTATTTAAAGCCGATGACTATGACCCATGGGTAGAGTTTAAATATTGTTGTGAACATCGGACGACAGGTTGTCTCTCAGGCGACATCTCAGATCAGTGGCTGTGAGCAAATGAGCAAGGAATTTCAGAGACTTTTAAGTAGTTTTCTATAGCTACCAGAAGCGTGTTTGGAATTCACGTCACTCGGGTAACGCTCGGAATCGCAAGCATGATTGTCATGAACAAAAGAAGACCAGCCGACATTGATGTCACACGACTTCAGGGATCCACACACTCACTTTCCATTTTTTTGAGAGACTTGTCCACTCATCTAGTGTCATTACCCATGATACATCAACACAGCCTTCACCCCGCGCCACTAATCTCCGTTCCTTCTCTCTTCCCCCTCTTTCCACTGGGCCTTGCAATCGTCGCCTGCTCCAGGCCTCGATGTAGTAATCACCAACAGCTTCTCCGGAGTAGGTTGGATCTATCTCTCTCAAGTTGAAACTGGATCTTCCAATATTCATAGCCTTGAGGAGAGCATACCTATACTATGACTCAAGTTCTCCCAACGTGCTGATCGACTCTAATTACGCCCTTGGTGGCGATCTCGTGCTCAGCGTGTTCTCCCATGAGCTATTTTAGGGACTTCATCGCGCAGAGTAGGAGAAACTTGCAAATGTTAGTCTGAACTGAAGTTGACAGCTTGCTGATGTAGCTGATATCTGACATTTTTTTGAGCAAAAGACAGGTATGATGGCTGTGACTAGTGAACATTTAAAAAGTGAGGTGATGATGTATTTGGAGCTGAAAGGACATACTATAGTACAAAGAATATAGACCTCCTGTACCATTCTGATGGGCTGCGAGCAAGAATGGCACAAAGAAAGGTGGACGAGATTTCCCACAGCGTCCCGCTTGCGGTCTTCAAGATTGAGAGACTTGCAAAAGAGCTGGTAGGGCCCCATCCTTGATTTTATTCCCAAAAGGAGTATGATTGTCATCGCGTGCGAACCGCACGATTTGCACGTATTAGCTAGACTTACTTTATCTCCGTACCGACTTTCATACTGAAGCTACCCTATTCCATCATTTTGTCATTCATTTGAGCCTTCATGTTGTGCGAAACAGTCTCGGCTTTCGTGGCATTTTCGTCTTCTTCCAATTTCGTTCCATTTCCTGCTGCTCTTTTCGGCGACGTGCAAGCGTCCATTTAGATACTATCAGCGACCCATTATAGCTATCGCGTTCAAGGCGGACGGCTCCGGTGTTCATAGCCTTCAGAAGCATAACTAGAGCCCATGGAAAGTTTTTCCAGAGGCTAGGCAGTATTTCATCAAGGGTCTCGGGATATGCTCCATTTTCGACCCATATGGCGTTCAGATTGGACTGGGGCCTTAGGAACCAAGGCATATCAAGATCCTCCATGGTCATAGCAGGGACCAAGATCTCTCTTGCAACCGGGGTCTTGAGCCAGGCCCAATGTCGCGAGGCTTCGTGAAACTCTGGTGGTGTCGGATTAGGCGATGGCAATACAATAAAAGGCTTGGAAGGCGATGTCTTTTTCACGGCCCAGGGTCTGAACTTTGGCGGTAATTTGCATAGAGAGTTCAAGTAGGGGTAGAGATGCTTTTGTTTCTCCCTATCCGATGCGTCTATGAGAGGGGGACCACCGAAAAGGGTTTGGCGGCGGAGACGTCTCGTAGAAGCTTGCGTTTCTTCTACATCCTTAGAATCAGCTACTTGCCATGGGGCAACGTTGAGGTATTTGTTCAGGATGATATAGCGTATTTGGCTTGACGTAGGCCGTACGATGACGCGCCAGTACTTGCTTGCACGTCCAAGATTCGTAAGGTCGGTAACCGCCTGCTCAAAACTAGATGCGTTCTTCTCAATTTCATCTGGCTCGTCTGTGTCCGAGAGCTGCTGTAGAGAAGCCGTAGCGTCATCGAGAAGGCATTCACAGATGATTTTTTGAATTTCAACGGGCACGACGGTGATCGAGTCATGTTCTGACATATTTGAAGCGGCTGGCATATCAATACGATGATCAGTAGAAACTAGCGAGCGCGCGAAAGTGATGGCGTTGGAAAATCCTCAGTGAAGGAACATGGGTCAGGAGGTTGGGACAGTAAAAGAAAGACCGGAATGACATGGCGAGTGCCATTTAAAGAAAGCGCCCCACAAATGCGTGTTGGAAGATCAATGAAAAACGCCGGAGGCTTCAACACATAGAACAAAGGAAGCCGAATGCGTACACGCCACAATCAACACCCATAAACAATCTTTCACGGGGCTGCTTGAATCGCACACGAAGGACATCTGAACAACGCAATTCGATTGAAATGATACTCTTAATCCTCAGGTATCCCACATTAGCTCAGAGATTCCCTAATGAAATCTTCAGACCTGCACCAGGCTAAGCAGCAATTCCAGACACTTACAAACGTCTTTGTATGATTATCAACCCAGCTGACGATGCAACGATCCCAAAACCCAACACCAAGACGACGACGACCCCGACGACGCATTAGCAGGATCACAAAGCTGAACATCACAGCCCCGCCCTCTTCCACGCCCCAACCCTCCCCTTCGTCGCCTCCACCCCCGCCTTCATAACAAACTGAAAATGATAAAACGCGCCATTCACGCCACCCTGAACAAACCTCTCCTTCTTAAACCGCGTATACCCCATCGCCAGCCCCTTAATAGTCTGCCAAGCAAAGCAAGTCTGCGGTTTGCCCGGCTGCGTCACCCACACGAGGATATGATCGACAGCGACATCGAAGGCCCAGCTGAGCAGCACTTCCTTGCCGGCTTCGACGACCATGGAGGCGGTGTCGATGGTGTCGCCCAGGGGTGAGGAGGCGGCTAGGCCGAGGTACATCCATGTGCAGACTTGTTGGGCGGGGATGAAGGAGCCGTCGGGGTCGTTGCGGGGGGTGAGCGCGCTGGTTGGGCTTTCGTTGTTATTGTTGTTGGGGAAGGTGGAGAGGGGGAGGGGGAGGGAGCGCTTGAGACCCTTGTCGTCGGCGCAGCCGCCTACGCTGCTAGGCCCCCGGTTTGCCGCGTGTGCTAAAGGGATTGTGATGGAGGCTTGGGAGTCGCAGTGGTCGTTTGTGACGGTGTCGACCCAGTCTTGAGGCGCGGGGAGCTGTGTGCTGGGATCTTCTTGGCGGGGGTGTAGAAAGAGGAGAGGGGAGGGAAAGGGGGTTGTGGCTACGAGAGTTGTGAGGCAGAGAAGAGCTGCTGCTGTGGAGATAGTGTGGTGCATAGTTGGAAAATCTTTAAGTGGAGAATCAGAGGTTGCAAGAGTTCGAATGATGCTCTTCATTCAAGTTGGGCAGTAATATGTCTTTAATATGTCTCTTGAATACGTGATCATCATCAATTCGAGATGATGCGGCTCCTGGAAACAGTGGCCAGGCATTTCACGTCTCGAGTCGAGTGGCAGGCGAGCAGCGTCGAAGGTGGCTTTTCGATGTGCGACAGTGGAACAGAATGATTTGCTATCATTTTGAGGCTCATGTTATTGTGCCGTCTTCGATGCCTCTGTTTGAACAATACCGGTACCTATTTATGCTGAAACAGCAAAGCCCATCAGAAAGGATTGCTACTAGCTAAGCGATCAGTGCTGGCTCTAAATTATTCAATAGCAATCCTTGGGCCAGGAGATTTCTTCCATAACGTGTGTAATTAACTATTTGTTCAGGATCCGCGAGCTTAGCTGAGAACTGTTTTTTGTGATACATTCAATGGGGCTGTGAGGGCTGTTCCAAATTTGCCGCTCCGTCCTGGTAAAACAAATCTTCCGAACTAGCTTCAAAAATACATCAAACGGTGAGGCAAGGCCCAATAAGCGACCCGTGTTACGGATAGCGTGGAGATAGTATGTGGCTATGTATCAGCAGTGCTAGAGGCAAGCGGTGTAAGTTTCATATCCTCCTAAAGGGCCATCTCTTTCACTCGTTCATGCTAAGGGTATAGGCAGATGCATTCTGAAGCTCCTTAACGAGTTCGATGGTATTTGAAGCATTTGAAATAGTAAAGACGAACGGCTCATTACATTTTGGATCTATTAACGTTCTCTTGGATGAACGCATTCTTCTGATAGTACCCAGCACTCAACAAAAGCAGGGTTGAACAGGACATGTAGACAAGGACGGGACTAGTATGAGCAGCTTGTGGTATGGACTTCTCTTTTACGCTTCCAGTCTCTCTCTATGACTCTTCGTAGTCCACAATTAGATCTCTGTGTCCGCCTTCCCCGAATTCAAATTCATGCCTTCAATATTATTCATTGCCTTTCGATCTGCCATTTGGTTCCTCAAATACTAGTCCCCGCCTGTTTCTCAGACCATGAGCTATTGCTTTGACAGTCGGCCATCTTCGCGCCTGGTCCATGCGGTCTGCGTCTGTCCCTGAGGAGCCTGTTTTGCCGGTTTCTTTGGTTTCTTCGGAGGAGGTTTTGGCGGCTTCGTGGTTTTCCCCTGCGATCCAGCTTGCGATGTCGCAGATACAACCATCTGCCTATTCGGCTGTCTTGAAGCAAGCGTTATACATCTAGGATTAAAGGCCTTCAGCAAGCATAAAAGGCCTCGAAATTCTCCTAGAGCCAGCCCTTCTAGTACGTTGTATGATCCGGGATAGTCCTCGCCTTCAATCCAATCGAGGTTCCATCTGAGATAGACGTCCATGAACCATGGTACTCTGGGGGATTCTCGCCCAGGATAGTTCATGACATGACGCCAAAATGCCTCCATTGCAATCGGAGATTTGAACCATGCCCAGCGCCTGTCCGTCCTTACGCCTTCATTTCTAAACTTGTACGGATCGGTAGGCTTTGTTCTTTCAACAGCCCAAGCTCGCAAACTTTTTGGTAGCCTGCATATCGAGTCAAGATATGGTAGCAGACTTATTTCCACAGCGTGTTTAGACGTCAGGTCACGCCTCTGACGACCACGAGGGAGCCCAAGCTCGTCTTTTTCGTGTTCTGTAAGTCGTCGGCGCGACCGCATCTGCCATGGTGGTGTTCTGATCCCGTTTTGAATGATAGCATCTTCAAGTTGCTTGAGAAACGGCTTAGCCGCGGCCTTCCAGTATCTATCTGTTCGAGACAGGCTGGAGAGGCCTTGATAGCAACCATGGAGGACTTTCCCGTTCTTCTTAATGACTTTTATGTTGCCATCGCTTTGGGCGAGATTAAGTACTCTTCCGCCTTCATTGACTAAGTCCTGACATATTTCCCGGTGCAATTCGAGTGGGAGCTGGTTCATTTTCTTCGAAATTGAGAAGCCTGTGTGGTGAGGATAAAAGGCAAGGGTCGATCCTGATTAAAATGTCCAACCACGCACAAAGAGATCCATGACAAGCAAATTCACTGTTTGTTGTCTTCTTTATATCAAGATCACTAGTGCACAGGGTGCAAACAAATGTCGCGAGCAAACTTGCCGTTTGCGGTTTTCATTATCAAGATCGTTTGTCCGATGCAAGAAGGTGCTTGTTATATGCTGGAAAAATTGAATGTCAAGACGATGTGTCTATGACTTAGACGTGGATCAAATGCTTGTTACGAAGCAGGTGCAGAAAGCGATATTTGTGAGTGCCTGGCTTCATCTGAAATGGACGCACGACTTGCCTCCTAGATCTTACCACTTTCCCATTCTTCCAAATTGTATTTACCTAGGGAACATAGGAGTCCAAACATGCAGGCATCAAGCATTGTCCCTTAGATCACCCTGATTCTCAACCTCATCTTTTGTGAAACGTGATCTGTGCACAAGCAATAGTGTCTATACATTTTGCGCACAAGGCCCAATGAATACAATCTTCAATTCCATGATTCGCGTAAGGATTGCTTCATTGGCTCCAAGATATCCGATTTCGTTGACATTATCGAAAACAATCTTGCCAGCTTCAGTGGTTACACCTTATAGTACGTAATTCCAGCCCCCGACGACTACCCATCGCTGCCACCTTTGATTTTCGCCCTTTCTTTTCTTTATGATCTTGTGCTGACACTCCAGTCACACAGAGGTAATAGTTTGGTCGATTTCTTTCGAGCTTCAGACATCGCGGATTTAGAGCTTTCAACAAACAAAGCATGGCTTGAAAGCTCCCATTGGTCAGTCCTATAATCACATCTTCCTGAAAAGGATATCTTTTCGATTCGATCCAATCGATCGGGATGTATGGAAGATCAGGTACGCAGTACCACGGCAAGTCTGGTGGTGCATGCATCTTAACGTGAGGAAACAAAGCCTCGTTTGCGATCGGTGATTTGAACCAAGCCCAATGTCGCTGTGTATTCTTGGGGCCTCTTTCTTCAAAGCTGTATTTTTTCTTTGGCGCTGTAGCTCGGACGACCCAGCTGCGAAAGTTCTCGGGGAGCTTGCAGATGGAATCAAGATAAGGCCAGAGCTCGGCCTCTTGTCCAATTTTTGCCATCAACTCGGGAGTCTTGGCATCTATATCGGTGAGACCTAAGCGTTCCATATCCCCTCGACTAAGTGATGCCGCCAATGGCGTGTTCCAAGGTGCTGGTTTTACACCGTGTTGCAAGATTGCATCTCCAGCCTCTTTCAGGATCGGTTGCACCGTTTTTTGCCAGTAATGGTTTGCAAGAGAAAGGTTGACGAGTGCTTTGATACAGTGATTGAGGCGATGGCCAGCTTGGACTACCAGGATGTGATCATGATCTCTTGAAGATTCAATGCTACATTCTTGCAATCCTCTACAAGATTTCGACAAATTAGCATTTGCACTTCGGCAGGTGATTTGTCCATCATCGAGGTCTTCGACTCAGACATTTGGCTTTGTATGAAGACTCGAGTTCAATCAGTATCCTTGGGGTTGCCTGAACGAAGACAAAAGGCGTTCAATAACTCCTTGGTCAATATTGGCGAGTCGGTGATTTCAGAAAAGGATGAATGATTAACTACTGTTGCGTAGTGAAATATATCTGAAGCGGGAACGGAAGAGCACCAGGCGAGATAACGCTTGATATACGTTGTAGTGTCATAGCGGAGCGAGACTGGGTGTAGTGACAAGCACGCTCGCCGCAAAAGGCGTCACCCTCTAACAACATATCTCTCTCATCCAGTCACGCGACCGTTGACACTCAATATACTCTACAAATAATCTTGTCACGAAAGACAGGTGTTAATAGATAAATTATTCCTCCAAGGAGAACCAGATTCCGACAGCCAATTTCTTTTCACTAGATCAGTAGCACTGGATACCCTACATTGACATGATTTCCTCCTCATCAGGATCACATCGCTGTTCCGACGCTCGCCGTAGATGAGATGATTTGGGAAACTTGCATTCGAAGTCATACATCGATGAATTTTTTTGGCAGTATACGGTGCTCTTTCGCTTGTGCTTGCGCTCATTGGAGGCTTCACAGCTTTGTAGTGGCTATTACAATGTCGAAATTGTTGTCTTCATCTTGAAGTCGTCTTGCAAGTAGATTTGTAAATCTTTGTAAGAAAGGAGAACGTTGAACCATCTTTCGTACCTCTTCAAATTGTGGAGTAGGTATCAAATATGACCTTGTGGCATGAAATGACGGTGACTTCTGGTGGCATCCTCGATGAAGCCTCTATTGGTGGGCAATGCGCAAACGATGGCCCGGCGAGTAAATGGCCTGCCACTGCTGTTACTAAAAGATCATTGACGTTGAAATGCAAGAGTGATAGTTCAATTACTTGTAAAAGAGATTTGTGTTGGTAGTCCTGGGTGAAACTTACTGCCTGTTACGTGTTGGTCTCAGGGACATTGATTCACTGACCAACAACGTTGCTTTCGTGAGCCATTTCGTATAAGAACAAGGATACGATCAGTCAGCTGCCCCCACAATCAAATCTATATTATCGTTGTAGTAACCGTCATATTCAATTCCCGCGGCTTCACCTGAAAGCTTATGAATGAGGCAGACGCACAGTTTCTTACACGCCCACGGATAATAGCGATAATCACTACCTCAATGTATCCCTTTCAGATATCCATTACCCTGCTCTTCCTTGTCAGCACGAACCTTGTCTCCTCGACGTCAGTCCCAGCGAGCAATATAGCCACAAATACGACCAAAGACATTTGCACGGAATTTTCCCCCAATGCAACGACGGCCAGAGACTCGAGTTGCCAGGCCATCTACTACCCCCATCAGAACTTCTCTTCCTATGGGTAGGCTATCAAATTCTCGTTGCCAAAGAAACCCCACTGATGCCTCCCCTCAACAGTCAAAGCGACTACCCCGACTACCTCGTCCCAGTCAGTGAGCCACGCATGGGATTCAAGTTCGGCTCCAACCTCCAGCAGCACGTCCAAGTCTCCGAAGCCACCGATCTTGTCGAAAGATTCGCTGCCGGCCTAGAGACATGTTCTTCTTCGTATCTGAACCACGCTGTTTCAGCAAAAGGGATTGCCTACGATAGAGGGTGCATTGTCATACTCGTCAGGCCGAAGCGTGGTGAGATAGTCGAGAAATTCACGTATGATACGGTGGTACAGGCTTTGCATGGGTATGCGCAGTGGTTGCATGAGAGGCGGGAAGAGACCATCACAAGAGCGCGAGTCAATATCTGGGTTACGGAATATGAGGTTATGGGACCGCAGTTGGTGTATTATGGCTCTATGGGGTTTTTTGATACGCCGACGAGAGGTGGTACGGTTGATGCTGGGAGTTTGTTGAGTGTAGAGTAGGGAGAGGCTCGCTCTGGGAGCGATTTTCGGCATGCCGGAAGATAATCTGTGTCGCTGCTACGGCACGTGTGGAGTCAAGTGCTGCTTCGTATATCGCACGCAAGAAATTAGAGGTGAGTAGAATAAGCTGGCGATAATTTTTCTAAGGAGTTTGTGTCTTGCTTGGTGTTGCTATGTCTCAGTCGACAGACACGGTGAGGCTGTTGGAAGACGGGATGCAAATAACCCCTTCCGCAGTCCAGATCATTCATCTTGCTTTGGAGTAAGGAAGCGTCTTGCATAATCGGACGTCAAATGGTATCAAGGAGCCTCCATACCACGGTTGCCTCGCACATTACAATCACGATACCGTCTCCGAAGCCACCGCCTTCCGCGCCACCGCGTCCTGAGCAGGTACAGCAGCAGGTTGATACTGATACCACCGCCCATCCCGCATAAACGGCTGCGGTGCTGGAAGCTCTCCAACCGGCATCAGGGGCTGGTGGAGTTCGTCCTGTGGCCTTTGCTGATGATGCAATTCACCCGTCGGAAGTGGCTGATTCTGCAGCTCAGGCATTACATTTGGATAAGGTTGCTGGTATTGAGAATACTGTGGATATGGCTGTTGCATGAAGCCAGCACCATTCCCACTGGCAGAAACGGGACCACCAGCTCTCCAAACCGTTTCCTTGATCCTTGGTCCTGCACGACGACGCACGCGCGTTGCGACTATGAGAACGGAGATGGTAGCTAAGCTGCAAGTTCAGGCGGTCAGGGTTAGTGATTGCGAATTACATTCACTTCGCGTGTGGTGGGAGGGCGACATACAGTTCTAAAGCCGTCATGATCAATAACGCGAAATCCACATGATACCAACCACAGAACGGACTCCCGCATTGATTCAAGCTGCTGTTATGCCAGAGATAAACCCCGTAGCCGAAAAGACCAAGCCAGGCAACCGTCCAGAAGGAATAAATTACCAAGATCGCCGTGAGATTCGCTCTTTTTATAAGCACCAAAAGCAACGAGACGAGAGTGCTCAGAAAGGTGGCAATTGCGACAGACAAGACGCTGAGCCTACGCAAAATCGTAAGCACTCATGCATTCTCCCCCCCCCCCACCCCATCCCCCGGGATATAGATGCACAGGTAGATACAAACTTACTCCCAAGGAAGCTGCGCAATACTAGTACTCCGATGATAATACACCTCATCGGCAGTGCCAGCATACTTCTTATTACTAGCCCTTGTCTCGGCTTGAAACAACGCGAGGTCGGCGGCAGAAAGCGCGAGGATGACGAGCGCAAAGATGCCCTGCGCGAGGAAGACGCAGAGGGCGGATTTGCGATTCCAGTGCGTGTGGCGAGACATGCCTTTGTCGCTGCGTGTGGGAGGGAATAATGAAGGAGATGCAGGAGGGAGGAGGAAGGAGATGTTTGGATTTAATAATGATGGAGGGGTCTGGGAATGAATAGGTTGAAAGGTCCGCCCGCTGCCAGGTTGGGTTGTCAAGATAGGGCGGGGGGAAGGCGGGTAATGTGCTAAGCCTGGTCAAGCCTGCATTAGTGCAGCGGGCTGTGAAATTAGGGGGCGGAAGGTGGGTGATGGAGGATGCAGAGCTACGGCCGTAGGGTCTGTACACGGCCGGAATAGGTCAAGTGAAGGATCACTGCTATCGGCGATTTGGCTGGTGGCTCAGTCTTGCTTTTTCAATGACTGGCGAAGGAATCGAGAAGAGAGTATGGCGACTGCATCAGTCATTGAGAGAGGTTCGAGATGGATTGGATTTAGATGCAGGCTTTGAAGGAAAGGAAAAGGTTGTGTGAACGTCAGTAGGTGATATTGGGTCATATGATAATGCACCATATTTATTCAGTCTCGTCGTAGTGAAATGATGACAGCTCTCGTGTCTTCAGTAAAAGCTACTTCATCCTTAATGTTTGATTCAGCCTAAAGGCCCGTCTATGGTCACCCGTCGAGTGCTGAGCCCCATTTGCATCCCGCCTTGCATCTGCAGTGTCATTCACAACCGACCGAATCTTCCAACATTGTTCAAGAAGACTTCCTGGCTTCTCCAGACCACACTCAAGCAGCTCGTCAGGAGTATCCATTTTAGTCTGTTCAAATGCCGACTCCGCGTAGCTCAACAACACCATCTCCATCTCTTGGCTATCGGCGAGATATTGCACTTTGAGCATAGTTGGGAAAAGTGCTTTCAAGAAGAGGAACAACGCTGCTACCTCCCCTCGAGCTAATCCTTCCGCGATGTTGTAGCCCTGAGCGAAAGTCCCTGGTCCTTGGAGACCTGATTCAGTGTCAAAATAAGGAAAAACAAAGGATGCATTTTCGCCTTCCATCTTTTCCCCGAGCGAATCATAGACCGTACAAATACCGTTGCACATACTTGTATGTGCGATATTGAATATTGTCAAGTCCTGAATTTTGAATCGAAGCCCAACGGGTAAGCGATATGGCTCCTTTGGTCCAGTAGATCTCAGAATGAAATGACGCTCTTGTCCACTACTCTTCATGAATCTATTGACATATCGACCAAGAAGATACGGCCCCATGTGCTTTTTCATCTTCACGTATGGTGCCTTCCAAGGGGCGAGCTGAGCATAATGCCCAATTTCAAGACAACCATCAATCATTGGTCGGGCCGTTTCCTGATAGTATCGATTGGTGAGACTCATGTGATATAAGGATACTGGACATTGAAGAGACTTGAGTACTTGAATCTGAAGCTCCGATGGTAAGGTATCCATGTTGTCTACCAACGTAGAATGGTTCGAGGCTGTAAGGAGAAGCGTCCACCGTTCAGCCGAATCTAGACGTGATTGATTAAATTATGGTCCTCAATGTCGATGTCAAGTGGTTTCACGAGGCCGCTATTTTCAGGTTGGCAGCTCGCTTTGGTAGATCTTGGCTTGTTGCTAGGCTTTACCGGCGTGATCAAGAAGATAGGAGCCACAGCTCTCAACTATTTGTACTGAATAATTTCTCAGCCTAGGACTGCACAAAACCTAAAAAGATCAAACAAAGCCGGGCCACAGCTGACGCCCGAAGGTATGATTGCCTCCAAAGTTCAGCCACTGGAACTTGGCGCCGCCACATTCAAACCAACCGACATGAGCTGCCAGGTCAACCAATACTCCTTTGAAGTGAGCATTCAAGCCAAGAAAGAAAGCAAGCTGCCTACACGGCTTAACGTTGTCCCTTAAAATTCTCTCTGGCTGTTTAATTTGTGTCCTAGCAATCTGACAGATGCGTCAGCTGGATCTTGACCAAACCAGCTACTCTCACGACCAAGGAAGGTACGAATGTGGTCGATACACAGGTGCCTGCGCAGCCAAGTGCGCCGGCACCGATGAGCCTCCTTGGTAAGGCGGCGGACTCTCGCCAATGCCTTGAATATTCGGATCATACCATTGCCCCGGCACTTGAGCTGGGATCTGCTGATCGGGCACATAGTAACTCGCGGGCCAGGCCTGAGAGGGTGGCGCTTGAGCAGTATAATTCTGCGCATAGTTCTGCGCAGGATCCACATAATTTCCATAAGAAAGTGATCTCAAAGGCTGTGCTATCCTTCCCGGACGGGTCATGGCCTGCTCTCTAATGTAACGTCTAGTCGCGAAGAAATTCCCGACATTTGCCCGCTTGACTTTGTCGGTGCAGTTCGCCGACGCTTCCTCGTGTGCAGTTCTACCTAGACTGCCGCGATCTCCCTTTGATAATAGCGAGCTGCCGGATTTGCGCCAGCGAGACACAGTTGGTGGACCGTCTCGAGGTCGCCCCGACGACTTGCGATATGCAGCGCTGTGAGCATCGTCCGTGGCATGCTGGCATTGACTTTTGCTCCGCGGCTCAACAAGAGGTTGACGGTATTGGTATCCTCACTTTCCACAGCCATCATGAGTAGGGTCACGCCTTCTAGCGTGGCTGCGTTGACCCAACCCTTATAGTCAATGAGGGCAGACGCTGTTTCGAAATCACCATTGCAGCAGGCAATGTGCAATGGAGTCAGTGTTTTCAGAGGCACTTTGAAGTTGTCCAGCGATGCGAGGAAGGCAGGCGGGGGAGGACTCCATGGATTGACGTCAACGCCATTCTTGAGTAGAAACTTTGCCAGCTCGTGATTCTTCTGTATAGCGGCAATGTATAGTAATGTGATACCTCCCTTGCCAGTACGCCGCTCTGGTTTGCCTGAGTCCATTGTTGTGGCTAGATCTTGAGGCTCAGCAACTAGGGCTTCAACATTTGACGTCCGTCCTGCCCAGGCAGCTGAATGTATAGGCTGGCAACCATTGTCATCGAACGTGTGGCGACCAGCACCTCTTGCTATTAGTGTTTTGACCATACCAACGTCGCCTTCCTTCGCTGCCAAATGCAGAACAGTCATCGACTTGGTGTCCAAAGCGTCTAGATTAGCGCCACTTCGCAACAAATTGTCAACCGAGTCCAAACGATTCGCAACGATCGCCTGGTGAAGGGGCGTCCAACCACAATTGGTTTGAGATTCCACATTGACTCCAGCAGCCAAAAGCAAATCAATGACTCCACACTTATCTGTTTCGGCAGCAATGTGCAATGCCTTCAGTCCTTGCGCATCAGAGGCCTCTCTGAGGTTCTTCGAAGACCTACCCACAAGGCTGCCTTTTGCTTTAGAAAGAAGAGAGCCTCGGGAATTAGATTGCTTAGGCTGATCGGGCGGGTAAGCCTTTAATAGCCACTCAACTGATGAAAGCTGATTGTTAGCAACCACTAGATGGAGCGCATTCCTTCCGTTGGTGTCGGATGCGAGTTCATCAGCACCTCGATCCTTCAAGATCTGCAACACATCCTGGTGACCATTGATGGCAGCAAGCATCAAAGGAGTCATCGACTTGTTCCCTCTAAAGTTGATATTGGCTTTGGCTTCTAGTAGCGCTTTGACACTGGCCAAGTCTCCACGGGATGCTGCGTCGCACAAGGCAGAGCCACTTGTGGAGGCTTTTACTGATGACAGTTGCATGAACGATGTCCGCCCTTTAGGAGCTTTAGCCGGTGCAAGCTCGCTGTGGACTTGATGTATGTCTGTTTGCGTTTGGCGATGGCTAGCCTCGCCCTCGGTGACTTGACTTGCTGCCGAGGTCGCGGTAGTATGAGAGGCAGATTGATGCAGGCTTGATTGTGTATTGTCACCCGCTGTTTCAGTAGACAGTGTTGCAATAGAGGGCTCGAAAATAGGCAAATCATAGCCTGAGTGTACTGAAATTGACCTGCGCAATGGTACAGAGTCGTTGTGATGAAGGAGTAACGGAAATGTAGACTGCTGAATCGGGGGTAAGGATGGAGGATGGGTGGAAATCGAGACATCTGCCATTTCAAGTGTAGTCTTTTCTGCTATCTGTGAGGTGATAATATCATTTGGAATATGCTCTCCGCCATGGGGTAGTCGTCGAGCAGACTTCGTCTGGCTTTCCGTATCTGTTTCTTGGCTGGCATTGAGTATCCAATCGCCAGAAGTGGTTCGTGTCGTAACGTCATGCTCAGACAGCGACGAGGAATCTTGTCCTACAGGATTTTGTAAACCCGCCGGAGGTATGTGATCGTTTGAGTGAACCGACGTCGCTTGGTGACCCGGCACCCTAGCGACAGATTGTTCATCGTCAGCGTTTCTGAGCGATCTGGAATATCCATCGTTCCGGCTATTCGAATTCCTCCGTTTATATTGCTCTTCTTGAGTGAGGGGCAGCTCTTTTGCATCTTCTATCTTGTGCGTACTAGCCTCGCTTCGAGACCGAGATGAAGGTCCCTCGTCCGATTGGCGAGGCTGTTCTAGCGAAGATCGCTGCGATTCGTGATACGTATTCGTATGTGGGATTGGAATTCTTTCTTGTGAAGAATGGGGTCTCGCCACGGGGACAGGCTTCCGACGATGAGCTGGTGGGTCCTCTGGATGCTTGCGAGCCGGGTTCGAACGAAGCTAATGGGTGAACACGTTAGCAAGGCGTCTTTTAAACAACTCGGTAGGTCTCACATTTCCATAGACCCTTCTGTAGGCTGGCGATCGCATGATCACAGAGTCGACGTCCAGACGCACAGAGGGGTCCCGTGAAAGTATGGATATCGCATCTTCCAAGTCGGTGTCATCGATGTACAGACTCATAGTCTCTGCCCGCACATGCTCAATGATTATCCTGGACTCTTTCTGAGCAAGCTGCTGCTTCTGCTCCGTAGCCGTCTTGCACTGGAAAACAGTCAAGAGCAGCTGGAGTGCTCGGATCTGACCCTCCAAATTTGACACATATTCCTTGAGTATACCCTCCAGCCATAAATATTTGACCTTCTCTTTCATCCCAATTTCTGGTTGATATCCTGACTCTTTCAATTTCGAGTCAATGACGGTGATGAGGACTGCACAGCAGCTCAATGAGATGCCCAGGTCTTGATCAAGCTGTTTCGAAGCTTCCGACTCCGTTGTGTCGCTCGCCCGCCATGTATGTATTGCCTCCAAGGCAGCTCGGATAGTAGCCAGTTGGCTTGCGACCAACGTGGTGTTGAGCGCGACGTTTCCGAATTTCTCCCGCACCTCATTGAGACTCTTAGCTAGCTTCGTGACATTCGAGATGATCTGGATGATGCTTGCGACTCCGCCGAGAATGGCCAGTGGCTCGGCCATCGGATGCTTGGAGAGGTATTGGCAATGCTGTTCATCGGTCGACGAGGTCCATCGCGATTGGAGCCTCTACTTTCGCAAACACAGGCTCCCATCACAGCAGTTTCAGCCTTGGCGGCTAGGGTGGCTTGAAGGATTCAATCCCTGTCGTGAGGTTTATAGAAACGTAATCCGGGCAGCGAGTGTGAATGAACATGCCAAGCATCGTTGGCAACGGAATTGTGCGAATTCTCGTTGTTGCAATAGTCTGGGTACCTCATCATAGACGAGTCAACAAATGCAAGATTCAGTACACTATCACAAGACTCAAGCCAAACGAGAATGATTTGGTACATATTTGCTGGCTGTAGAAAGCCATTATATAAGAAGACACCGCCTTTTAGTTCGCTATCTTGACCGCCCCCTTAGTTCTATATCGAAACACGCGTCAACTATACTTCCATATTTAAGAGCAAAACACGGGTATCCACCTCTCTCAAGAAGCTCGCTTCATAACAATCTCCTTGGTCATAACGTCGTAGCTCAAGTCGACCAAAGAAGGATACAGCACCTTGAGCAGACAAAATATTGCCGCAGGCTCACCACGATAAAGCCTGTGAATGACCCGATTGACCGTGCCCCCCTGTTCGGTTTATGCCCTTGATCTGATTCCCATATACAACGGTCGCTCGTATTAGAGGCCTCCCTTTCAGACATGGCAATCTAAGATTATGGTCGAAATGATCGCGATAATTTAGCCCCAAACGATCAAGAGGAAGCGTTTCCAGGTACCGATAGACAGTGTAGCGGGGCGTGAAGCAGGAGTGTACCTGCATATAACTTTCGTCAGTGTCTTGCGGAGTATGATTCGACGGAACATAGCTGGCACTAGGCAGATGAAGTTGACGTATGGTCCCAAGTACGACGCCCTGACGTGCTTTGGCGTATTCGGACCAATTTGCACAACTGAAGATTGGACTGTCGAACTTTGCTCCTTGATACCGTGATACTTCAACATCGCTGATTTATAGCGGTCAAGAACGCGATCGATAACTTGCATGGCTATAAGGTGGAAATGGCGGTTGATCAGTGCCATATTGCACAGGGCTGTAATGGGGTCAATCATTTGTGGATCAGCCGCTCTCATCGTACGTCTCTCGAATCGTTCTTCTACTTCGTCGTTGAAGCATTCTAGGATCAGAAGGTGAACCTCGTTCGGTAATGACTCCATGATTCGATGAATCTCTCGATGATGAGACCCGTCCAAGAAAAGAGAACCAGACCTTCTTTATGAAGCGCAATAATCTCGTATCATGAACAACAGACTTCGCTAGCATCCGCACGACACATGAAGACAAATCGTTGAACTTGCTTGCTTGGCTTCTGACTGGCTTAACAATGCGATAGAGTTCTTATTGTGACTTGAGGTGAACAAGGCTTTTTCTTCATAAGAACTTTGTATACTGCGTTGCAAAGTTGAACTGACATTATGTCAAGAGACAGGTAGACATAATGTGCAGATGTTTTCCCCATTAAAACACAATCTAGCAGTTGGCTAGGATAGATTGGCAGCTATGACATCGCTTTACTAATAGATCTCTTTGCGCCCTCTGTCCAGTGTATCGAGGTAAGTATCCCTGAGCCAGCTGCTTGTCCATTACCTCGTGCTGACGCTAAATCACCAGCTCCATCACAACCTCTTGAGGCGAAACCCGATCAAAGGACAGCTTCACAGCGGAAGGATCAAACGCTCTGAGCAAGCACATGAGCGCCGGAGCCTCGCCGTAGTAGAGACCCTGAACTGTACCATCGAGAGCTGCATTTTCTTTTAACCCGTCCAAGCTCAGACTCCCTGGTCGTCGTCCCAGAACCTTTTCCTTTGTACCTAATGAGTCGAATATCCGAGCACGACGGCCAAATTGGCGATGATATGGAGCCTTGAGCAAGTTGAATGGGATTGGGTCAATCTTCGCATCTCCATGTACAAGCAGTCGGCGAAAGTAGCCATCTGGCGATCCGAAGTGCGCGTCATAGGGTAGTCTAATCTCCTCCTCCAATGGTAAGGTATTACGCATGACAAGACTCCGGAAGTTGGAGGGTAGTGTACAAATCCAGAGAGTATAGGTGTAAAGGCGTTTGACTTGCATCGCCACGTTGTTGCTCTCAGGAAAGCTCTCAACACACGGCAGGCGTCGGTTTTTTGACAGCACACACCTCAAGAAGCCGAATAATCCGTCTTGAACCATCGGCATAGCGATGGCGTGATAGTAGTGACTAGTAAGTCCAAGGTTGAAGAGAGCTGTGAGATGCTTGCTAGCATTTCTCGTAAGGGAAATGTTGCCTTCAATAGTTGATGGAAATTTCACGCCATCGCGTAGGTATCCACAGATCTGATAGTGGAGCTCCGTGGGTAATTCATTCATCTTGATGTGAAGCGTAAGAAGCAAGAACAGATTTGGCTAATGATCTCAATATGCCCTGAACCGATCTGTGACGATGAATTGTGTTGTCTTACTAATTCGAGAGACCCGTGTTATGGGTGTGTCATGAGCACTTGCAACACAACACGAGCTGTGGTAACTTTCAAAAGCTATGACACGATTTTGCGTCTCTTCGTTCTGTCATCGACTCATCGTAAAACACATAAAATTAAGACATTAGTGGTAACTTGAGCTCGGAAGTCCGCACTCAAAAGATTGATGCTATCTGAGAGCAAGCTCATGTGGGGTGGGTTTTTAATATATTAGATCGATTGATTGACTAGCAAGCTGTCTAAGAACATGATTGTGGAAGAAGAGCCATGCCAAGCCGGGTAGGGCTGAGCTAGGCCCGATTAGGCGATCAGACTGATCTGAGCTCCTGGAGGCTATGCTAACACTATCTATCTTAAACTACATTGCAGATATGAGATTCAACCTTTGCGCTTGCCTCAAATGTCGACAGTCACTTCAAGCTAGCCGGAGAAGACGAACGCCATTGCCTCTGATCATCTATGCTTTTGACGCTTCTTTTCTTTTCCTCTGCAAATGTTCAGGTAAACCCAATAATCATCTCAACCTCGTTTGTATCCTCGATATACCTCAGTTTTACGGCACGAGGATTGAATGCTTGCAGCAAACACATCAGCGCCGGAACTTTACCAGCGCACAGGCCTTGAAGCACTCGATTGCCAATTACTTCTCGTCTAAGTTTTGCTGAAGCACGACTGCCAAAACACGTGCGAATTGACACGTTTCTTGAGGCCGGCAAATCCAGATTCTGACCGAAATGATCCATGTACTGAGGACCAAGGCAACTTTTCGGAAGAGCGTCCTCATTGTACAGTCTGATTATCGTATCTTGCATAGTCCGTTGAGCTGCGAACGTTGCGGATTGATGAAATCGTATCGGCTCCTTGGTCCAAGCCTTGCGAAGTAAGTAGCCACGAAATTTTTGCCGATAGGAACTCAGGTGCAATGTGGAACGGAAGTATTCGATCGGCATTCCCTCGTCTTTCGAATCTCTGGCTGGAATTTTATGTGGCCTATCCCAATCGTAGTATGCTCTCATTTCGAGCAATTTGGCTTGAACTATGGGCATGGTCATTGCGTGGTAGTATCGACTTGCAAGCCCCATGCTGTAAAGGGCGGTCAAACTCTCCAGTAGCACTGGATCATGGAAAGCGTATGCATATACAACTGCCTCGTCATGGAGGTGCCGGAAGATCTCACGATGGAGTTCGGTGGGCAATGAATCCATGGTTTTATAGAAGTTAGGAGGACGTCAAGGGATGCCTCCTTTCGAAGAGGAGCAGAAGTTGTGTTGATTCAACATCATCGAGGTTGGAGGAAAGTCGTTCAAGACTCAAAGGTCGACACATAAATAAATTGGCAAAACAAAGTATCTAACACAACAATAAAGCATTGTACAACACACATCAGGGACCTCACACTTCAAGTAGCATGACGCGAATGGTCCCACCCCCCTGCTCTGAAATTCCCAACCCCTTCCGCAACAAATCCGGTACATCACCAACCGGCACACTACTAAAGCTCCTACGTAAGCTGGATCTGGGTCCTCCCACCCCAACCCCCTCCACATCCCCATCTTGGGCGCTACTTAATCCACACCACTGAATCCACACCGCCCTTTCGTTTACCCATCAACTGCAAAAACTTCCTCGACAAGTTCCTACTGTGAGAGACATGTGCCAAGACATATGAATGAGGCGAGTAAGATGGCTTTTCCGATGGGAAAGGTGGGTGAGGGAGACGGGTGAGGGTGAGGAGTTGGTGATTGTCGAGCAGATGATATGGGAGTTGGGTAGGCAAAGTGAGGATGGGCATGGAGAAGGGGAGAGGGAGGACGATGGGAATGGAGGGAAGGGGGAGGAGGCAAGGGTTTGATGTTGTGAGTGGACTTTTTGAGGGGAGGGCACTGGCGCTGTTGTGTCTTCTGCACGCGATATATCCGGAGGTGGTGGAGTTGGATCTTGTGGACGAGGAGGGGAGGCGGGATGTGGAGATGGCGCGAATTTCGGAGGGAGTGGTGATGGTGACGAAGGGGAAGGTGAGGGCGTAGTACCTAGAGTTCTAGATAAGTATATTCATTTGGTTCATATCCCGCGTAAGGCCATGAATCCCTTTCCCTTTCCCATTTTTTGGCACTAAATTGAACTCATTATCAGAGGCCTCAAGGCAAACCTATCCAGCGTCTAGGCCGACTGCAACAAACCCAGCAACCACCAAAATTTCTCCAAGCACGTGCCCCATGACTTCCCGCGTATGTCGTATTTGTCTTCAGTCGTACTGACTCATTCTCGCTCTTGTGGTGCTCGATCTTCAATTGAGACCGGACTATAAATGCGATGACCTTGATGTTGCTGACCTTCATGCTCCACCAAAGCTCGCTTCACAGGCCGATCGTGGACGATGATCTCATACTCATCGGTGCTAGTAATATATTTGTAGTCAATTATGTCATTGTTTAGGCTCCTTAACATGTACAGAAGTCCAGCTGGTTCATCATAGCAAGATTGTTCAGGGTCGATTAGCCGCGAATGTCTCCCAGGGGCAGTGGGCGATGTGTCGAGTGACGGCATGACGTGAGTACTACTGCCATACACGCGACGTTTTGGCATGTAGAATCGATTATTCATGAGTCTTTCAGCCCACAAGTTGTATGAAGAGACTCTGCCATGCCCTGTAAAGCTTTTAAGCCGGTATCCATTTGCAGGGGCGGTGACTCGGACTGCCCAACGGCGAAAATTGCGGCCTAGGTTGGTAATGCCATCGAGGTATCGAGCTAAAGTACGGACTTGTCTTTCGCGTGCCTTCTTCACTTCGACCCAGGGCGGTTTTATACATTTGAGGACTAACGCCAGGATTTTGTTCATGATGGGGGAGGCGATCGCATAATATTTTCGGTTGACGAGAGACAGGTTTAGCAGATCCTGTACAGTCTGGAAAACGGCGTCCCAAAACTTAGGAAGCTTAGTATTCCACTTGAGACATGAATTCCAATCTAATCTCTCCCATGCCATAGTCGAGACTGCGCGTACGTCATCTCGATGAGGTTGCAGGACTCTAGGACCCTCTCTTAGACTTTCCGCTATCAAGAGATGTATCTCCGTTGGTAAATTGTCCATGATCCTGATATCCCAGAAGGGCCTGAGAGAAACTTCGAAATGTCTTTTGTACGCTTTCACTACGTATGACGTGTCGAGTGGAAAATGGTGACTGGTGCTCGAAGCCCAAACACGTCGTGAATTAATACAACTCGTGGTGTCGGAGCGTTGTCAAATATGTGAGAACAATACGAGTGTAGTCGTTTTTGGAGGTGCAGCCATTGTTGGATGCGTGGCCAGTTCTGTATGTGTCAAGCGGTGACCTGCGTCGTACTACGTCTTGTGACCACTGTTTGCCACGTATGCATCGAAGTGAATGAATTCTCTACACCTTGTGACGTAAGTCTTTGTAGGCCAGCGCAAAAGATTAGAAGGTTATCGTGCCTCAATTGCGAAAAATGTCATTATCAAAGTGATTGACCCCCTCATTAGAGCCTTTATAGAGTGGGAGCATCAGAAGAGCCGCGTCATCCGCCATCAATCTGTGATACCTTAAGTCTAAGTGCTCGTGAATGCTGGTGTACATTCGTGCATCATTGAGACTTGTAGAGAGCCTTCCTCAGAATGACCCAGAAAGCTATAAATTATCCGGAATTCTCCCACTGACGGACATCGTGTCATCTTTTACCCCTCCACCGGATGCGCAATGTCTCGAAAAGCCCAACCGTTTATGGCCCGCCGCTTCATTCGAATGACCATCTTCTCCCGCCTGGACTCATGATAATCATGTGAGAGAATACAGTTCTTCTCTTGAATTGCCACGAATTCTTGGACAACCTTCTCGCCGTCAAAAGGTGCGTCTTTCGATTGTAAGGCCCTTGGCATGCAATTCTGGTGGTGGGAGGTTTGGATTGGCTTTCGAATCCTGCAACCTCCAGGCCACCATCTGAGTCAGCGGTCTCTGTAATTCACTATGCGTGATAGCTCGTTTGGCATAACATCCATTTTTCAGGGCATGTTTACTATTCCCTCATTCGTCGACTAAATGACCTTCAGATGAAAGCGGCAGAGACATCCCAGAGACACGCGGAGCTACACGCACTTCGTTCAGATTCGTACGACCCATATGTCTCAGGTTCATGGATAAGCTGCGGAATCTAAGATTTAGACAGTACCATCTCATCAAAATCGCCCTGTCAACAGCTCAAAGCTGAGGTACACGGCATTTGGCGTCGAAGCTTATGGCGGAGCGTGATGACTAGAAGAAAGAGTGCGCGCATAGTATATAGGTAGTGGCTGAGGTGGCCGTGAAATAGCCAGTCAAGCCTGTTAACTCTTTCGAGCCGTATGGATGCTAGTATGCCTTCTCTTGCTGTTCAAGCAAAGGGTAACGTCCTCGAAGTCTGTCAGGAAATCCGTGCCTTAACATTAACCGCCCGATCTCCGGCTTTAACCTGTTGTTAAGCTCTCAAGAAGTCGTAAGTCAAATAAGTCACGTGTCTCTGCGCCCTCGGGCTCAGACTTCTCAATTTTTTGTACTGAGCCCCGATATCCAATAGCGTCGGGAAAGTGCTGCTTCAAAATTTCCATGACAAGGGCAGCATCCTGCTGTCTGCCCTGAGAAAGCAATAATTCCGCAGTCTGAATGCCGATCTTCACGTTATTACGCCTGCCAGTTCTGGCTAGAGCGCTGCTTTGTGTGATGTTCATGTCTTGAAGGTATTTGAGTGCTGCATCAGGACTCGGACGTGACGGATGATGCAGCTCTAGCCAGGCACGTTCATATGAAACCCTGCAAGTCCAAAGCTTCGCGAAACCCACAAATTTGTCGTAATCATCCGCTGATAATTTTCCCTCGCGCACCAGAGACGCAATTGTGTTCACTAGATATCGCCCAGCTGGCCTTAGAGTATATAAAAGCCTTGACCTGTTCTCTCGCTCTTTCTCAATGCAGCTTGCAAATTTGCGCACATACTCGTAGAAGATAAGGAGAGCAGATTGAAAGCCACCACCGAATCTTGATTCCGACACTACCAATTCCAACAACGTTCGTCCAGGAATCTTGCGAGAGTCAGATGATCCTTCCAGAGTGTCATCTCCTAGCTGTATCCAATGGTGGATCATGTTGTACTCTCGCTTAGCGACGAGAAAATGGACAATCAGCCTCGTCAACTGAGGGTCCGCCAAATGCTGAAAGGTTCGTGAATTGCCGGATGACCACAGCCAATGTAGAATCAACTTTGCAGCTTCTGAGTCTTCCATGGCTTTGCGAGGGTCTTGGTCTGCATTGCAATCTTTGAAGTGCGCACGGAGACAATCCTTCACAAGGTATAGGTTTGCGAATCCCTGAGCAATCGCATTCTCCATGCGCACCAGTGGCTCTTCCCGCCGAGATACTTTCAGCAAAGACTTTTTCAGGAAGAGTGGATTGCCTAAGAGCGTGGTGATGTGGTTGCTAGTTGGGTGCGCTTCGTCGATCGGGTGATGCATGTCTAGCTGGTTCTGGAAGGAAGAATCGAGAGCTTTGAGCACGGTTCGTGACTGACGAAAGGAGATCGGGAGGGAGGGGTGTATTTTGTCGATGAGAGCCTTCCATTGAAGGGCAAGTGTTACTCTCATGGCGGATATTCACCGTCTTTGAGATCGGGAATTACGGCATCAGTCTGCCGAAGGTGGTCTGCCATGCAACTCGTGCAGTCTCACCAGTAATGTCACGGAAGCACTGCTATCGCCTTGATAGGCAGAAGGAGCATATCAGACCATCCTGCGTTACTGAAGAAGCGAGGGCGAACCGTGGCGACGCAATACCAGGGAAAGACGGGAGGGGGGACGAGAGTGCCAAGAGTTGTACAGAGCAGCAGCGCTAACACTAGCGCCACTTGGCGTTACGCGCTCGTGAGTCCAAAGATTCTACGAGTGAATGCACTGAATGAAACTTGCCGTACGATCATTGTCCTTCCCTCCCAGCCACCACCTTTGCCGCAACCCTCTATCTTGATACCTACTATAATATCTTTAGCCGTCACAGGCGAGCTTACTGTGCTCTCGAATTCGCAGCCACAAGGCAACCGCCCCTATTGAGCATCTGTCACCAACGCCAAGTCGTCTGACGGATCACACAACACTTGTCCGACCCAGATCCGTTCACATAGAGCAACAGATACAATCGCAAAATGTCAGAAGTAAAATCAAGGCCTTCTGGCCCAAGAACCAGAGGCTCAGGGCGAGCCGGCAGAGGCGGCTTCACCAGCAGAGGCCGAGGTGGAAGAAACCAGGCAGGTGGCAGCAAAGTGGAGTCGAGTACGCCAAATTTGGAGGATGAGGGTGAAATTGGAGAGCTGAAGAGCAAATTCTCCAGCCAATTAGCCACAATTAAGGAAATGTTTCCTGACTGGACGGACGAGGACATTGTCTTCGCACTGGCAGAAACAGATGGAGATCTGGAGGGCACAATCAACAGAATCACGGAGGGTAAGCTCACACCACTTACTTCTTGTTGATATAGCTCTAACACAGTAGAATAGGGAATGTCTCGCAATGGGGCGAAGTCAAAAAGAAGACCAAAGACCGCTCACAGTCAAAGCCCAAAGAATCCGCCGCACCTTCGACGGAGGGACCTGTTCAGTCTACAAGAGGTGGACGCGGTCGTGGGGGAGCGGATGTTGCTCGTGGAAGTCGTGGACGAGGCTCCGACCGTGGAAGAGCGGCTTCTCGAGGTGGCAGGGGGAGCCGTGGATCGACGGCTCCCAGGGTCAATGGCTTTTCCACCGACACGAAAGGCTACAACGACACTGCAGTCACCGATAAAGCTGTTGGTGATTGGAGCGCAGCATCTCCAGAAACAGACCCCAATAATCTAGATTCGTCCTGGGAGCACGTGACGCCTGAATCTGCGCAACCAGCAGTGGAGGAGGAGAAGCCCGCTCCAACAAATAGTGCACCGAAGACGTGGGCCAGCATGTTTGCGAAGCCTAAGGCAGCTCCTCCCAAAAAGCACCACAGGCTGCGCCTAGTCATGATGCTCCCATCGAGCCTCCTATCCCAACAATTGCGGGACCCACGGACGGTCTGCAACCCCTACCTCCCCCAATCTCCGCAGAGCCGACATCTGAGGTACCAAGCACTCCACCCACGTCAGATTTGGCAACTTCAGAACAGGCCACAGATATCACACCTCCCAAAGATGATCTGACGGAGACGAATTTAGAAAAGCTGCCGGATAATTCGGGGCCTACAGCTTCTGCGACCGCTGCTAGTACAGTAGCAAGCACCATAGATCACCGAAATATTAGTGGAACCCCTCTTGGGCTCGGTCACCAGTCGACGGGGCGGCCACCGCTCGGTGGCTTCGCAACTACTGCCTACAAAGCTACGGGCATGCCTGGAAGATCGGCTAGCTTCCAAAGAAAGATTTTGGAGCAGCAGGAGGCAGTCGTGATGCCTGGCAAACATGCTGTAGATAAGACAGCGGTACAATTTGGGAGCATGGGATTGAATGGGACACCAGAAGATGTCGACGTTGACAGTGACAGAGAAGATGCCGAAACAAGAGCTCAGCCACCGCAGCATTCACCTGTAGCTCCCAGAGCTTCGCTCCCTCCAGCACCTCAGCAGCAACAACAACAACAACAACAACAAGAGCTTCCAGCACCACCTGCAGTCGAAACGCTGCCCGTTCCACGACCGGCACCTGGCCTACCACCTGTCTCACAACCCCTCCAGTCAGTCCAGCAATCGGCTAGTGAAAGTCAGCCATCAATCCACCCATTTAGTCAATACAGCGAGCGATACGGACAGCCTTCTACGCAGCCAGAGAACACGGCTTCTTCGCAGAAAGCTTACGAACCATTCGGGCAGCAATTGCAGCAATCGCAGCCGTACGATCCCTTCGGCAGTAATTCAAATCAATCAACGGGTATTGAGCCTCGACAATATGGGGCTGAAAAATACGGAAGCAGCGCAGCAAATATGTCCTCGTACTATAATTCAGAAGAGCAGCGAAATGCATTCCAAAATCACTACGGAGGATACGGGCAACAGCCGCAGCCGGGCCAGGACTCTTCGTCGTCGCAACCAAGAACTAGCAGCGCAATTGGTACGTCTGCTCCGGGCCAACCACCGCAACAAGCCACTGTTCAAAGTAGAT
Organism: Bacidia gigantensis; assembly: GCF_019456465.1. Classification (NCBI taxonomy): domain Eukaryota; kingdom Fungi; phylum Ascomycota; class Lecanoromycetes; order Lecanorales; family Ramalinaceae; genus Bacidia; species Bacidia gigantensis. The sequence goes on along the minus strand of NW_025408613.1, from coordinate 1,328,393 downwards.
TTGGACATTCTTCAGAACCGCAGAATAGCGGCCATTCCACGCCTTATGGTACCATGCCATCACAGCAGCCTGCAAACCCAGCCCACAGCTCAGCACCAGGTCAACACGGAGGCTATGGATATGGCGGCTATCCCTACAACAACTATTATTCTTCCTACATGGGTCAAATGCACAATCAGCCATACAGTCGCGAGCGCCCAATGTACGACGACGGCCGACGATTTGAAGACCAGTATTTGGCTCAAAGCCCTAGCTACAGCTACGGAGGTGGGCAGAGCGGATATGGAGCTAGTGGGCCATTTAGCGGTGGTGGTGGTAAAAGCCTCTATGCTCAACAGCATGCAGGCTATGGAGCTTCTCCACAAACATCTCACGAACAGCACTCGGCGTCTCCAGCCAACGCCGGCGCATTCGGGCAACAGCTTCCAAGTTCAGGCAGGGAAGGTGGGGGAGCTCCAGGTCTGAGCAACTACGGTGGTCGCGCAGGTTCTGCACAGCCACAAGACAACCTACACGGTAGCAATCAGAGCAGCATTCCTGACGTCTTTGGCCGCTCACAGTCTGGGTTTCAAGGCCAGGGGCAATCTCTGACGAGTGGTGCAGACGATCCGCTACGAGGCTACGGTGACTCGTCGAAGATCCCAGGAGGCCCAAGCCCAGCACTTGGCCAATCAGGAGGCAGGCCAGGCTCGGCAGTGAATCCGCAGACAGGCCTACCGACCCAAGACGCCAGATTCAGTGCCAGCGGATATAGCGGATACCCAGGACACTCGCAATACGGAGGCGGTCCTGGCGCCGGTGGACCTCAATCGGGCCAACAAGGCGGCCATCAAGGCTACGGCGGCTACAGCGGAGGCTACGGAGGTAATTATTACAACAACAGCAATCGAGGCGGCTGGGGCGCAAATTACGGTCATTGAAATGGGTGGGCGTTGGATCGTGCTCCCTTCCACACAAGACATGTTATTGATGTTATTGATTGATCAAACAATGGGGGAGTCACAGCTCCTCTTCTCCCCCTCGACATGAGTTTCTTCTGCGAGCAATTCGAAAGTACCTAACCAATTATTCTTGAAGCAAGGGTTTTCAGGCTTATCACGGGAAGCGAAAAATGAATTGAATTGAATCGAATTGGCAGGCAGGCAGGTGGGAGGAGGCCTGCATTGTATTCTAGACTTTGTTGTGAATGATGGAAATCGAAGACGTTTCTTCCGTGCTCTTTCCCTGCCTCCCTTCTACCTACACTATACTCTGCACGACACCCATCACCTCCCCCTCCTCCTCCCCTCCACCAACAACAGTTCCATTTCCCCTCCTACCCCCGTTACTCCCGATCCCCTCGCTCACCCCCTCCCCAAATCGATACTCGACATTGAAAACTTCATGAGGGATCACCCTCCCATGAAACTTCCCCCGGATCGAGATCGTAAGAATCAGCCCCGGCCCCGAATACCGCGGTCGAAATGACAGCATGCCCTTGGTTTCCGGTTCATGACGCACATTCAATATGCGGACGCCGCGCTGGGGGTCGAAGGTGTCGCTGAAGAATTGGCCCACTGCGCGGCTGGCTGTGTAGTCGAGGATGTCGATGCAGATTTCGGTGTTGGAGGGGGACCAATAGCCTGTGAACTAGGAGGGTGTTAGGGGAGGGTGTTAGGGGAGGGGGACGCACCAGGAAAGTGTGATCTGTGTCGATTTTTATGGAACCGGCGGGCAGTTTGGTACAGTCTGCCCATGTAAGGGTCCTGTTTTGGGAAGCGCGGGCTTTGAGGTTGTGAGTTGGGGGTGGATTGATAGATGCGCTTAGGACGTGGGAGAAATGAAGGGACGTTTGCAGTATGAGGGTCATGATGATGGGGATATGCATTGTGGCTCTGGCGCGCAGTTTCGCATAGGTGGTTTTCGTAAGAGATAGATCTGGTTAAGGGCGACGTTTTCTCTGCCCTTCCTTATATGCGCATGTGTGGGGAGAAGGTGGCTGTTGGTGTCCACAGGGCGTGACTACAGATTCATATAGAACGAGACATGTTAGATTGATCACGATCAAAGCAGTCGTATAGGATATTGACAAGCAAGACCAATCTTGTTGCACAAGGTTTTTACGGAAGGGAACACTAGATTCTGTGGTCACTTGAGCCATTTCTCGAGAGACATTTTGACGTCGAAGTCGACGTTGTCTGTTGGATCGCAGCGTAGGACAGCGTTGGTGTCTTCCTTTGAAACGCAAATTCATACGACAGAAAACGCAAAATACAGGATCACTTGTGCAGAAGATACATTGGTGTATTTGCTGAGATTTAAATTCAAATCACAACGTGCCTCTGTTGCAGTCGTGACTTGACCAGAAGAGTGTGTTATTTGATCATACCATCCTTCAAAGTGTCATCCGAAAGATGATGCTCTTCAGCAATACGACAAGACCAGGGAGGTGAGTCTGAGTAGTTGTCAAGCATGGATGTAAGTCATAAGGTACGACAATAGACATATGCCAAGGTCAAGTGTGCCCAGGCTTTTTGCAAATGGTGAAAATGATGGGCCTGCCTAGCCCTGATATCATTTCCAACTCTTTTCAGCTTAGTGTTGAACTCAGGAGCGCGACTTCATTTCGTCAACATCTTCTTTTCGCGTCCTTCACTTCTTGCAGGCTTTGACACTACACACTTTTGTTGCTTTCTCGCGTCTATTTTCGCATATCTGAGGTCGTGCTACCTGTGCGACTCCATATTCATCACGTCTTACATCCCCAGTACCATCCGGTCTCTAGTTGCCAACGCCATGGCAAGCGACGAGCCTGAAATTGGCGATAAAGGTTCGTTTTAGACACTTCATAATTCACTTCGCACACCCAGCCTCCGGATTCTTCCAGTGGTTGCACGCGCGACCATGCGCATGCTTCTGCCTGTTTCCTTCTCCGCCTCCTGTGCAAGTCGCTCCCGCTAATTCGTCTTAGCCACCTGGAATTGGAACGGCGCCACCCCCGGTGGTGAGGTCTCAGAAAAGAAGACTGAAGGCGAAGCCGCCGTCACATCCAAACGAGGCAATACAATCAAAAAAGCTGCGAAGCCCGACGACCCTGCCATCGCGCTCTCCCGCTCCGGCAACGATGTCGTGAAGAATCAATCCGAACTCCAAGTCGAAGAGAAACATCCAGACAACAAGAACGGAGGTGGTGCTGACACGGCGCCGGGCGGGGAAGATGGCCCTGACAAAGACGGTGTTGAGCGCCCGGATCGTAACGACGACGTGATGGAGACTGACGAGGAAGAGGCGAAAGAGGCCGAGAAAGAGAAGAAGACACCCAAATCTAAGACACCAAAGGGCAAGGCAGCAAAGGCCTCGACTGCGAGTGCGAGCAAGAAGGGCAAGGCTGACGACGCCGCTGAAGCGCCCAAAGACAAGAAAGCTAAGACTCCTGCAAAGATCGCTAAGAAAGAAGAACCTGCTCCAGCAACGAATGGAGTGAAGAAGGGTCGTGGACGGCCAAAGGGCGCTGCGAAGCCCAAAGCCAAACCGGTGCCGACCGCGGCTGGGGAGAGGAAGCCTAGAGGACGGCCAAAGAGTCAGGCTGCCCCAGCGGAGAAGGTGCAGAGTGGACGAGTGGAGAAGAAGGGGAGTGGGAAGAAGGCAGCGATTGGTGGAGCGAAGAGAGGTAGGAAGCCAAAAGCTTAGATGTGGGTAGACACTGCATGTTAGCACGACAAACGAATGCCTACGGTAATCTGGAATAGGACACAAAAGGAGCTATGGTACTGGAGGCAATTAGGATGGCGAAACGCGTTCGTGTCATATGAGGAAACGGACAGATTGCCTGCGTTTGGTGGATTCTTATAGACAGACTTATGTAACATAGCTTCAGCTGAATACGTGTTCCACGTGCAGGTGAGGAGGAGCCTTTCACCTTGATGAGTTTGTATCGTTGCACATCAACTTCCTGCGCTCCTTTCCCTCAATGTGCAGGGTTCTCGAGCCATATTCACAACTCTTTCGATTTCACTTTCTACAACAAGCATTTGTGCCAACATGTGGATTGGCCATGTCACATGGTATCGGAGATCTATTATTAAGCCTCTACTGGGGCTGCCGCTTACGAGATGCTCTTGCCACACAACCTATATGCTGCGATGGGTCGCGCAATAGTTGTTTCATTCCTCGCGCTCTTCACTCCTACAATTTCCAGGTCATTCCACAACAATGGACGACGTTCCTCTCAAGACCCAGTCGTTATCTCATGCAGCATGATCTATATAAAGCGTCAGAAATCCACGCCTTTCAGCCGCATGCATGCAAGACATCTGACGTCTGCGCATGGTGCTCTCTTGCGCCAACTCGAATCTCTGCATTAATAACATCACGGCTAGTCCACGGACAAAATACTTTTGGTTGCTGACTGGCAGCCTTGTCACCATGTCTGATTCGTATTGCAATACTGGACTATGTACACGGGGAGTGATCACAGCCTAACTCATCATACACAGCCATGTTTCTCCACAGCCTGACCAAGCCCAGCTTCGCTACCATTCTCACCGCGCTCTACACCTCCCTCGCCTCCGTTATCCCACCACCCATCCCCTCTAACCCTTCCATCGTCTCAAATCTCACAACCCCTCCCCTTCCCACCACCTCCAACTTTACCCTCGGATGGATCCCCGAAGAACTAACCGTAACCTGGGCACCCACCACCGGCCCCCTCGCCGGCGCATTCACCGACCTCGACGCCTACGAATCCACTATCAGTTTCCTCTCTCAGGCCGTGCGACAACCCTTCGATGAGGCAGTCCGACCCCAAACATTCGGCAAAGACACCGTCGAAATATACGTCAGCGGGCTGCCCGCCGGCAGCATGATCCAGACGAATTTTCTCTGCTGGGGCTTCAATCAGGCATTCTTCGCAATCGGACAGAATGAGAGGTACCTCTATGGAAGGTACACGATTTTCTAGGAGGAGAATCCGACGGCAGGGCCGGTTGCTAGGGGGTTCATCGAGTTCAGGGAACCCTCACCGCGGACCTTGACGAGTGGGGATGAAGGTGGGGACAATAGCACGGTTACGTCGTCGTCGTCGGCCTTGACGTCGCGATCCGACAACAATTTAATCTACGCTCACGTGTTCCTCGAACACCAGCCCCACCATGAGCATCGCCAATACTACGTCCCGATCATAAGCGCGATGGCTTGGATCGCGACGGCGGGAATTGATAAAGAAATCACAGACTATACTGTGTTCCCAGCGTTCGGAGTATTTCTCACTATAGAAGCCAATGCGTTGCATGTGCGGTACCGTTACATGATATTTTTGTTGACTTATGTGGCGATGATTCCGACGATGGGGACAGGCGCAAGCGTGCCACAGTGGAGGTCGGTCAACGCTTTCATGTTTCATGACACTCTGGAGCAGAAGGTTTTGACTGTTCGGCTATTTTGATCATGTTCGTTGGAATTGAGGGGTTTAGCTGCGGCGGAGGTGGGCGGGGGAGGATTTGTGGGTTGGGGAGATGTATGAGATGGGGCTTTGTACACTGCTACCGCTCGCTTGACAGTGTGTGTAGATGTCAGGCTCTTGCACTCTCTTTATGGGCTTCCGAAGCCCACTTATCTTTCAGAAGTCAACATGATGGATTGAGAACGACGTACCGGAGAGTCAATTTTGCATCAAATGTTTCATGGGAGAAATGACTACACCTGTAGCAGCAAAGACATGTCCCGTACGATTCTGATACTTGGAAGGAGGTCTGTAGATTTAAAACAGCAGTGAGTGGATGTCAAAACCCGATATAAATCTTTCGGACAGGACTTCAAGCTTATGATGGGGAATTCGACTTCAAATCCAGGTTGACCATCCAATGCCCATCTATAATATCTCTAAGAGAACATACCACCGAAATACAAACAATAATACCTTCAATCTGAAAGGTAGCCTCTCTCAAGGTCGACAACCTATCATCCAAAGCAATCACCCACACCAAAGTCTCGACGTCATACATTCTCCTCCCGCCTCTCCTCCGCCCTTCCCTCCATCGCACTTTCCATTTCCATTCCCATGACATCTCTCCTCCAATCTCAGTCAAATGACGCCCCTCCGATCTCCCTTGCTCTCCAGCCCAGTCCGCAAACGCACAATCCTCCTCTCCCTCTCCATCCCCCCACTAGCCTACTACCTCACCAGACCCATTTCCACAACCACCCCTATGTCAGCCGATCCCCCAACCTTCCCTTCCCGCCCCTACAAAACCCCACACACCACATTCCCTTACACAGCCACCGACTTCCACCGCCAAGATCCCTCCACCGACACATCCTTCTACCGCTCCGCGCGCTTCGTCACCCACATCGACGACCACGCCATTGGTTTGCTAAGGCAGTATTACGCGCAGAATCTGCCGCGGGAGGGGACGGTGCTGGATTTGTGTTCGAGCTGGGTCAGCCATTTCCCTGCTGAGTTGGAGGAGAGGGCTAGGGTAGCCGTCGAAGGGAAGGAGGGGAAGGATCGAGAGGATCGAGGGCTGCGTGTCGTAGGCGTGGGGATGAATAAGGCTGAATTGGACGCGAACCCGATTTTGTGTGATAGGGTGGTGCAGGATCTTAACGCCAACCCTGGCCTTGTTGGGATAGGTGTGGGTGATGGTGGCGGTGGCAATGGCGAGCAGGGGAAACTGGATGCGACAGTTTGTGTAGTCAGTATCGACTACCTGACCCGTCCACTTGAGGTTCTGGACAGTGTGAGGGCGATGACGAGGGAAGGGGGAATGGTGCATTTGGTCGTTAGTAATCGGTGTTTTCCGACTAAGGCGGTGAGTAGGTGGTTGAGGATTAGTGAGGAGGAGAGGCTGGAGATGGTGGGTGATTATCTGGCTTTCAGTGGGTGGGAAGGCGTGGAGATAGTTGAGGTGTGCGATGGTCGGGTTAAGGAGGGGGAGGGTGCGGAGGACAAGGGGGAGGTGGGGAGGTTGATGGGGTTTCTGGGGATGGGGAGTGGGAGGGTGGACCCGTTGTGGGTTGTCAGGGGAAGGAAGGGTGGGGAATGATATTTGTGGGAGAGTTCTTGCGAGTGATGGTCGTTGAGGGATGTTTGTGAATGATTTGTGTTCGACGATTGCGAAGCGCTACAGCATATGCCTGCATTCTCGGCCAGGTCTTAGCCCCCTCATTTCTCTTACATATTCCAAGGGTCAACAGGACTCAGATGAAGATCAGAAAGCCCGTCTAATGTACGCTGCTCTTCGTTAATTTGTTGGGTCCGACAAAATGAGTTGAAGACAGATTGATGATATTTTATTGGGTACCGTCCACAAAGATATCGAGACAGGCCTGATCACACGAAACCACATTGACAATTTTCCTTCGTTCAGCATCATCGACATAATTTGGCCAACAGCAGACCTCGAAGAGACTGCCAGATCAGGAACTAAAATACCGGCTGTTCGTTCAATGGGTACACCGGTAAAGGATCTCAGTCAGCTTATTAAAGAGCACCATACACAATATGCTCAGAATCATCAAGACTGCTTTGGAGATACAGTGACATGTATAGACGTAAAGAGAGATGCTGAAATTCGGTGGACGAAGGGCGCGCAGCAGTATCTGAAGGCTACCATGATGGAGCACATAAGAATAGGGAGGGGTGGACGTCGACGATGTATCCGTGACTATATTTCTCAGGTTTTGAGAATAATTTATCTACTGGTTTCTTGTAGGACCGTCCTGGTTTGCGCTTGTGCAGCCGCTTATATGCGGCGTTGTGGTTGCCATGTGTGTCTCCGAAGTTTCCCTACAACACACAGTGTATGACTGGTGTCGAGAGAAGACTAGCAAAACACAGTGTTGTGTTGACCTCATTGTTCTTCTAAAAAAATTTTGACCTTAAATGCGGATGTGTCTCTTCCATGTTCAGACCCGTACTGCTCCTCGCTTCGAAACGAATCTTGATCTATCAGTCTTCGAACCAATGAACACAGCATGACTCATCTTCCCTTTGAGCTCATCTATATCATTCTCGAGAACCTGGAGAAAGATGTGAAAGATAGCCTTGCACCTCCCTATAGAAACGATCTACATCACGACCGCCAAATCGGCCAGAATGATTGGCAGAGCTTATTCCTAACGTTATCTACAATACTGAATTTGTCGCTAGCCAGCCGCAATCATCGAATACAGATAGCTCCGAGACTAGCTCATCATCTGGCACTCGTTTTGAAGCAAGTTGCCATTGCTCCATGGCCTTTGATTGACACGCCTGAAACGGAAATCAATGTGCATGGGAGTGTTCGATCGCTCTTGAGTCTGGCACGATATGTCAAAAGCATCGATGCCCTGGACACAAGACTTCAAGCTTGGGCTGTCCATCAGACTCTACCAGTAAAGCCCTGGTATCCTAACTGCGGCCCTCTTTGGCAAGCTGTAAAACACCGCTCTCTCTGCTGGGCCGAATTCCTCATGCCCCAATTTTACCGCCTTCAATGCTTGGCACCAACCACATTTTGTCCGAGATACAATGCGAAGAAAGACAGGCTTGAACTCTTCACCTGTACAATGGCTGAGGAGGAGATGGCGTTGAAACGCGATGAGGATTTCGAGGGTCTCAATTTCCGAGAGATGGAAAAGGCAATGGAGCTCGACAAGAACAGCGGATGTCGAAAAGTGCTATTCAAGTACTGCAGAAGGTACGATTGAGGAATATTTTGGCGGAAAAGAGTATCAAGTCACACGAATCGAAGTCAACATCAGACATAAGATCAGCGCAGAGGGATAGGAGCGCGATCGAGCAGCCCCAAAGCTTCTTACTTCCGACATTCATGCCTCTTTTGTCGAATAAATGCAAATAGATTTCGTGTATTGATCATGTTATTGATCAAGTGATTATGGAAAGAGCACCAGCAATATGAGAAAAAAGAGTGCCTAGGAAGCCGATGAAGCATGTCAGATCCTCCTGTCAGTGTTGAAGATATAAAGTGATTTCATTGTCGTCACGTACCCTCTGCGCAGTTGGTGCCCTTCCAAAATTTCTTTCACCCTTTCCATCACTTACCGGTCGCGACATTCCAGTTTCTATGTTGTTGGTTACCCGACTTGATCGTACGGAGCGTCTGGGCATCATCAACGACATTACTTGAAGAGAAGTGCTTCACCGGAAGACATACGCTTTTACAAAAGATGATGTCAATAGGAGAACGCCTGGATGTCAGACGGTCGTGAACAGCAGAAGCTTAGGTGTACAAGCCCTGGGACGTGCCTTCTGGGCCGCTACCGTTTCCGATATTTGCGTACGGAAGCCTGGAAAATGTGTAATCCGTTCTTCTGAATACAGACAATGGTATTTATGGCACAACTTCAAATACATCGTCCTGCAGAGAAAATACTGCAAGACGGAGATTGTTTGATCAACAATCATTTATGTTTAGCCTTATGTCTTGTACTACGCCCTTGTAACCGTTCAACAAACATAGACCGTGTATTTACGCCATCGCATGAAATCAGAACAAACTCTTTTCAGAATTTTTTGAATTTTTCAACTTTAAAGAAGCTCAATTTGATGTATCGTCATCCTCAAATGCTGCAATATTTTCACCAGCAGAAACAACGTCGAGACCCTGGCGTTAGACTCCCACTGCATGTGACAAACATGTAGCGACTGTGAAAGAATCACAGAACGTGTCTACCTAACAGCTTTGTCGACATATCTAAAAATGACACCATTTCTCTATCTAGAGCTTGCTCGAAGATTCTGACTTTCATAAATTAGTCTACCTATATCTATCAGGTCACGCCTCAATAACGCGATACATCTTACCAGTCCAATACAGAACATTGTCTCACGTAGTGTCGCAGCACTCGAAGCCTTCTATAAGAATAACCCAAGGCCGAGCTGCTCCTTCACTGACCCGTCATTTCTCCCGGCGTTTCCAAAACCATGGACAAATTACCATCCGAGATACTTGTTATGATAGCCGAGAATCTAAGACAAGGACCTGAGCTTGTGATTCCTCTCCGCCGCGCTTACATTCCTTACGAGTCAACGTTTGATCTATCTTCTTTACCACCAGACCCATATCGCCCCCGGCGGCCTGTCCCTGGTGACCCGCCGCTACGGGGACCTCTTTTACAACATACTCGACCATTAATGAGCGAAGATGAAAAGGCTAAATATTTCTACACGACGAAAGCTTGGAAGAAATTGGACTGGAGCTCATGCCTCAATTGGGATTTCGAATCGCGTGAAAATTGGGTAGCAGTCATCCAGACCCTGCTAGATCTTCTCAACTTCTCACTCACCGGCCGCAAATACCACGTAATTGTTCACCCTGTCATGCGGCAAGTCTTGGATTTGATCATGAACTGCATAATTCCTCCGTGGCGTACAGGAGACATAGTCTACGCCACCAACGAGTCTGGAGTTCAAGCCGATCTAAGTCAATACCTTGAGAGCATTACCCGACTAGACCGTCACTTTCACCGGTGGGCAGCTCGAAAGACGGCTCCTCCAGATCGCTACCGAATCAAGCGTTTCACGAAGCAAACCACACGTTTCGATTACGACACCTGGGCACAGCGATTGGGAGACGATAGATTTTACATGCCAGACCTCGGACGCTATGGTACCAGCACTCATTACACGCCGGATTTTGACCCGCTCTGTCTTAGCCGGCAAGTCAACACAGAGCCACTGGCCCTTCACATGTTCCCGAAACGTCTTCACCATCATGAGCCAGCTGGCATACTGTTCTTGCTGAGAAGCCTGATCAACGAAATCATCGAAATTAGGTATCTTACCAGGACAGATGAATTCGAGATCTTGCTTCGTCGTCCAGCTACAGGACGGGCTCCGACAACATCTAGTCGGATGAATTTTGAAGGACACCAGGTTCAAACGCTTGTCACACTTAATAAAGATGAGATACGTTCGCTAGATTAGCGAATCTACATGAGCGGAAGGGCCACGAAGCTGCTGCAAGGACATGTGCTTCAGAATCAAGTTTTCTATTGAAGGCTCTGAGCTATTCTAGACCTTAGATGTGGGGCACACTAGGGCGTGAACTGGATATCTCAAGTCACTCACAATACTTCCTAGATATTTTCACTGTGTTCTCGGTTTCGAAAGTTAAGCAAAACTAAGGTTCTCTCAAAACATTCTCAAATCACTCATGAAAGAGGAAGAAAAGGCAAACATCATGACTCAACATAAACACAACCCTGGTAACGAGAAGACGTCGTGTTAAGCTACTAATAAAGAGGGTGTCCACAGTACAAAAAATGTGATACGTGTCGAATCTGACAGATATGTAATGAGCCTAGAACGTATGGGACAAGGTCGAGTCAACGTGTTGATCCTTGAAAAGGCAATGAAGCCTTTTAAATCCTGCCACTAGTGTCTACAACACCATCACATATTCTATTGTTATCACATTCTCATTGTCCTGCCCCAATACTTCTTTGTGTGGGAAGATCTGTCTTCTTATTTAGAACATTGCCTGCGAGACAAAATATGCTTTGCGTATAACCTTCCAACCTCGCAACCAAATCTTGCAGCATGGACACCCTACCGACAGAGCTCCACAAGGCCATATTTGACAATCTAGGGAATGACCTAGAAGAGCTATTCCGAATCCGTTACCATATTAGGCATTCAAGGGAGCTAGTCAAGGAGAACCAAAACAAAATCTTCGGAGTGTTTTCCACACTCTTGAATCTATCACTTACGAATTCCTATTACGAGTACCTAGCAACGCCAATACTGAAATTTTACCTGGCGGCTATGTTAAAAGAGGTCAAATTAGCGCCATGGGCATGGCGTAAGCAACACCGTTCCATAAAGCCCACACGATCGAACGGATTCTACAGATATCTCCTATGGAACTATGTGGACAGCATTGCATATCTGGATCGCCGCTTTCGACCCTGGGCAGTGCGAATGACAGCTCCCGAGTATCCCCACCGTGTCACGGTCATGGCAAAGAGACCTGGACGGTCTGGTATGGAAGGATTTCCCCTCGAGCTCATGACTATATTGTATATACTGAAACGACTTAATTCAAAAATATTGCGGACTAGGTACCACGGAGACACCAACGAGATCGAAATTGCGACAAAAGACATGGCTGATAGGATGGCTCTAATAGAGCGAGGAACAAACGACAAACTCCTCAATTTTCGTCAGATGGACCGCGCGATGGAAGCAGATAAGGAAAATGATTTTCGAAATGTGCTTACGATCTTCCGTAAGGCTGTTGGCTTGGAGATCTGAATTGCAAATTTCTCTTTGTTACCATAAGGGCACCAGAGGGTAGTTGTCAGGGATGATCTGCAGGACGCTGCGAATCGAGAACCATGCTCTCTATGTAACTCAACGACATTCATTCTTCTACCTCCTGGTGAGTCTTTCACTTATGCAAAGGGATGATATGGCACACTCAATTCATATTCGAAGGTCTAATGGCACATCTCTAAAATGATATTATTACCTGGGAATGATTTAGCGCTCATGCGCTTCTCCTCGCGTGTTGATAATACGCAAGCTTCTTAGACTGTGTTACCAGTGTTGCGATAACGCTCGCCATTGTTTCTGCATTTGTCATCTCACACTCGTACCACTCGAGTCACAGTAACGTGTGTTCTTACGTATCTGCAATTGCTCGCGATTGTCTTCTCAGAAACATCCGATCTCCTCGAACGAGGTACTCGCGCCATGGACAAGTTACCGGTCGAAATCCACAACCTCATTCTCGAGAACTTAAGACAAGATGCAGATAATGTCCTCCATTTCGACATACATCGCCGATACCACACATCAGTAACGATGCTGACGAAGAATAATTGGGAGATCTTGTTTCAGACCTTTTCCGCGCTACGAAACCTATCACTAGCAAATCGCTACTATCAAATGTTGGCAGCTCCGATCCTGAAGGCCCAGCTATCAATGGTCCTTCGGCAAGTCAAAATGCCCCCGACGACGTGGGAATCTGCTGACCAAGATTATACTGATCAAATTGTAACTTGGGGGAGCTTGGCTGAGCATAATGATCAATGGATATCTCTCAAAAATAGACGCACTCGATCCTCGTTTTCGAACTTGGGCAGTACGAAAAACAGCACGCAAGACACAACTCTGCATCATTCTAACTCCGAAGGCCCTCGATCGCGATATGGTGGATAGACGCTTTGATATCATGACACTGCTATGTCGGTTGAACAACTTCAATACCGCCGTGTATCGTTTCAGCTATAATAGACAAGAGAAGATAATTGAGATATGCCCAGCGGAAATTATGGTCAATAGCCTGCAGCCACAGGGTTGGGATGAGTTCAAGAGTTTTAAGTCACGAGACATGCATAGAGCAATGGCGACGAAGAAGAGATATGAATTGCGTGATATTCTCACTAAATATCTCAAGCTCAATTTTCGAAGATGTGGGAAAACTTGAGCACCTAAACGATCAGTTGGATGATCATACAAAATGAGAAGGAGAACAAAGAAATCTTGAAATGGTCATTAGATTCATCGGTTAGGATTGCCGAATGATTCCTTCTTTCAGACTAGCAGTCACTTGAATATGCACTGAACAATGCGGACTCCGATGTGCGAGCTTGCATGTTCGATAATGTCATAATAATTAGCTCGACACTTTCAATCGACGCCATGGCGTGTGAATCATTTCATTGTTCAGGCATGACACTCTCTCATGTGAAAGCACAAGGCTATATTTAGCTTAGCTTGACATCCACTATTGCTTAAAATTCTTGTTTCTCTATCTCGATCCTCCTTCTTCCGAACATCAACCATAAAGAAAATGAGGTTTGTCGCTACATGCTAGAAATCATCTTTACGACGTGCGAGCCATTCGTACGTCATGGACGACCTACCAACCGAGATACACAAAATGATAATTGATAATTTGCAAGAAGATGCAGAGAAGGTATTCCTCAAACCAAATGCTTTCATCGGATCTACTAAGGGAAAAAAATCCTTGCGCAAGCTTGTTCGCGCCTTGCAAGGGCTACTGCATCTATCTCTGACCAGTCACTACTACGAAGCTCTCGCAACCCCAGCCTTGGACAAGCAGCTAAGAACTGTTTTGAGGGACATCAAAGATACGCCATGGCAACGAAATCGATTTGAAAAACGAGACAACAAATCAACGAGGGGGAAAGACTCATGGTGTATCTATCCGGAATATGGGAAATGCCACTACCATTTTGGCATTGGGCAGTGCGTAACACAATACCCCAAAAACCTTACAGCATACTTTTTGCACCTTCGACTGAAGACACATTCATGTCTTTGATTCGCTTGACGGGTCTAGCGCCAGATATGATTCATAAGGAGAACGGGTACAACGGTGATATCAAAATAATGACGGATCCGACGGGTGAGACTATCGCCGAACGAAGGCGTCAAGATGCTAGAATGAAGAGACAGATCCTCGCTGGATTCGCAGAAAAGGCTCGCCGGGAGGAAAAAGCAATGAGGCGGATCAAGCAGTAGCTTTTGGGCCAAGTGCTAGTGAAGGCGAGCAACGGTGGCGCACACACACGAAAGCCTAAGGATCTTTTGGCTTTCGGCTTTCAAGCCAACATGTACCTCTGAATCAATGAGCATGCTATATATTCCCACTTCTTCTCTTCCTTCTTCTCCATCTTTCCATCACTCATCTGCCGCATCTCAAGAATCTCGCTATATCATTAATTGTAACTATAAATATATACACACAACAGCCCACGATCCACCAAGGACACTCTACCCACCGAGCTCCTTACCCAAGTAGCCAACGAGCTTACAGACGACCTGGCCCTCATCAACCTCAAGGGCTTGTACTGGCACCCCTCAAACCGCCAAAAACGGCGACAAATCTACCTAACCATTCAGACGCTCCACAATTTCTCCCTCACAAGCCGCCGCTCCTACGCCATCGCAACGCCCATCCTCCACAAGCTCCTCTCCGACATGCTAAAAGCACCTTGGCGTCGCCCTCTGGAGACCATCGACCCATTCTCGCAACTATTGGCGCTCCAAAGTTACGTCGACTGCATTGACTATCTACCGCTCTCTCTTCAAGCGTACGCGGCAAGGATTACGGCGCCTGAAAAGCCGTACCGATTCCCACTCGTCTTTCATGGGTCCAGACGGATACGGCGATGCTGCGGACAAAGCTCGCCGAGGGACTTGCCGGGGTTCCAGGAGAGGAATGCGGAGGTTTTGCCCCTGTTAGGGCGGCTGGTGGATTTGAGTGGAGGGAGTATCACGTTTGGGACATGCGTGGATGGTAAGGAGGTTGAGGTGCGCAGGGCAAGTGAGGAAGAGAAGGAGCAGTGGTTGTGGATGAGATGGCACCAGATAGCGCTGATGTCTTGAATTCGATGCCATGATTTAATTGTTCGTTGGAATAGTTGGTGTTGGATATGTAATTACCAAGCATCAGTAAATTGATATCCTGAATCTAATGTACATAGATCTTTCGTTCCTGGGTTCTGTTAAAATGAGTCACTTGAAGCCATTCTGATGATCGTGGCGCCGCCACCCAGCCTTGTGTTCCCCACTCTGCGAGCCATCATAAATTTTCACCTCCTCCCATCTCGACTTCCTCAGAAAACTGCACCATGGACCGACTTCCTCAAGAAATCATCACCCTCATCCTAGAGCACCTCGAATCAGACCTGCTAGACGACAGAGATGATCCCGATGTGCTCTACTACCCACGACCGCAGGAAAAATGCCCTCTCGTCGCAATCTACAACTTCTCACTGACAAACCATAACTATTGCAAGATCACCACTCCCATTCTCCATGACATTCTCGACGACATATTACACACCACGCACCCACCCCCTGGCGCAGCCGCTGGGGAAACTCTGCCCCTGCCCGTTGGAAATGCTCCACTCTCAACAATTGGCTTGATAGCCTTCGCTTCTGTAGTCTAGGGTTTCGCCGGTGGATCGTACGAAACACAGCACCAACTAGACCATATCATTTTTGGTTGGAGACGATGGAATATTCCGTTAGCGATACTAGCAAGTTCTTCCGATTTTACGCTTCAGTCTTGCCTGCAGTTTTTCCGGACGAGCTTTGGGAGGGCTATGAGGTTGTGGGTCTGTTGGGGATGGTGAGGGGTATGAGTGATGTGATACGGTTGACTTATCATCCTTTTACGGAGGAGATTGAGGTTTGGTGTGAAAATGATGGTGCTAGGGGTGCGGACAGGGTTCATCCTCCAGCGAGACCACGCATAGAAGACGACTTTTACTGAGAAAAGGAATTGTGCAGTCTATATTTGTGGAGTCCGAGCGATTCTAGATTCAGTGGGAGAGGAGGGAGCTCATGTCTGAGCCACCCATAGCCAGCATGTGTGTTGCCTCAAGCTATTCGGGTTGTGAGTACTCAGGGCTTTTTTAATTAGGAATAAAACCGATAATTCCGGGGCTATCCGTAGCAAAAACATATAAAAAATAACTTCTGATTGGTTTGCAGCCATCAATGCTCGTTAAAAATTAGTTCAAACTTGGAATTATTATAGGGCAAAGTATCAAGAAACTATTGAAGAAAGTTCAAATCTACAAGATACCTAGCTGCTAATCCAAACCTACGGCTATTTTGGGGGGGGGATCTACCCATTAGGCGACGGAATTATCGGTTTTTATTCCTAATTTAAATAAGCCCTGAGTACAAGAGCCTACATTACGCTTGGACTAACATCAATGCCTGTTCTGATTTTCAGTACAATAAAGGCTTAAAGAGTTCCGAAAAGTTAGCAATCCGGAGTCACTCTGAGTCCGAGCTTTGTATGGGCGGGTGAAGCCTCAGATTTGAGAGGTCAAATGAAATTTTTCGATTGAAAATCGTCCCTCTGAGACGAGGACGATGAGCTAAGTTTCTGATACTATTATACGATATACGTGACTCTCTGCTAGGCATGACATCGAATTTCATATCCCATGTTCGTAAACCACTCCACTCTACTAAATAAATAGACTTAAGCATCTACACAATTCTGAATGTGGCGCCGCCACTTCTCTTGCTAGTCAAGCCCGTCACTCGCGCGAATAAAAGATCTTTCCGCGATGAATCTGTTTGCTTTGCACCTATTCATCTCTCTCAATCATGGATAGATTTCCTCCAGAGGTATACGTGCTTATTCTGAAAGACCTCCAACAAGACATGCCTGCCGAAGATGATATTGACTGGGACTTCCGGCTTCTACATTGGAAGAAACATACATTTCTACATGACCTCCACCATCTTTCGACGACGAACCGCTTCCATCACGCATTGTTAGCGCCTATCGTGGAAGGTCTCCTTTTCAAGGTTCTTGTCCATATCCCTGTACCCCCTTGGCTCAGCCATAACAGAAACTCGCTGTCGGCACGGAGCAAAAACAAGAAGCTCAATGACTTCCTCATGTATCTGACTATCTGTACCCCTGGGTTTCGTCGATGGATAGTCCGAATAACTGTACCTCGAGAGCCATACTACTTCTCATTATTCTCGACACATTTGGAAGTTGGATGCGAAGTGGAGCCTTTGCGGTCCGATCTGCCTTGTCAGCTGCCATCACGCGTATTAGGAAGATTGAAGGCTCTTTACAAGGAAATGAACTTTGTATACCATCCATACACCGATGAGATCGAGATCTACGTTGGAAGACAAGAATAATGCTTTCCCGACAGTAGGAGTTCAAGATTAAAGGGTGGATCCCCGCTTTCCCTGGTCAATTATGCGACACTATTTAGACGAGGGTGTAGAGTGAACAGATTTCATGGACAAATCGATGAGGAGATGGACGTACATTCCGCTGGCTTAGCTAGATCGAGATGTTATCAATATGCATTGCCCGGGCTGCATGAGCTCACGCACTCAGATGTCAATGCTCTACAGCGATTGCGAAGGTAACCGACGAGAATGAAAGACCTCGCTGATTTTAATGGAAGACCCACAGATCACTCCAGGTGACGAACGCCACCGCACATCTCCACAATAACTTTGAATTTTTGGCGTGCGGAAATGGCTTGGTCCCATTTCGTGACTCAGAGCCCCACAGATGATAAAACTTGTCATTAACATGCTGTGAATCTTCACTTGCTTCATGGTTCTTGAACCTCGTTCACCATGGACAAATTACCTAAGGAGATACTTCAACTTATCCTCAAGCCACTCGTACGAGGGTCGATGTATGAGCTGGATTGTCGGAAAAACAGAGGTCCCACTGGCCCAATGGGTCACCGCTCAAGGCAATCTTCCATCTCTCGCAAACAAATCGCCACCTTCACGAGTCCATAGCCCCTCTTCTGAAAGATTTTCTGGACCATATGTTATGGGACGAATTTCAACCTCCCTGGCGAAGTTGCGGTGGAGGTTATTCCGCTGTGAGATGGGACAAAGGAGAGGCCCTCGGAGGGTGGCTAGAACACTTGATGTACGCCAGCCGAGGGCTATGTCGATGGGCAGTCAAGAACACAGCTCCGGAATACCCGTATCGATTTTCTCTAGATGCTTTCGTCACTCTCAGAAATTTAGAAGCCTCGGAAGACGACTTCGATTCGTTCATCGCAGCTAATCTGCCCGAGGATGTACATGATGATTTTCCCGAAATAATGCGGGCACTGGCCGTGCTGAAACAGTTCGATAAAAGAATACGCTTGAGATTGTATGCATACAATCGAGAGGTGGAGATCTGGTGCGATACACAGAGTATGGAAGAAGAAAAAGCCGACAAGACTTCGCCATTGGAGGAGGATACCAACTGTGCGAAATCGCCCGCGCTGATTGGGTCGGATTATCCGTTGCGAAGACTTTCTTGGGTTTCAGACGACATCAGAGACGTGAAAGAGGGGACTTTTACAATTGTTTCAGGAGGATATTTCAAGCCGTATTGGAATGAATCGTTCGGTCGCATCTACAAATGAATGATGTGAATTATCTTGGCAACTCAAATGATCATCTTAGCTCTTTTGGCATCATCATCCGCTATCAAAAAACCACTCATAAATATAGATATGTAATCTTCTCAAATCTGATATCGAAGACCCACATGATGAGCCAAAGCTCCACAAGGCGCACGCCTCCACAAATCCAAAATTTGAGCGAATAAAGAGCCAAGATCTGGCATGCATCCTGCAAAGATTGACAACTCTTATAGCAGCTACGTCGTGAGCCTTAGGTTCTTCCTCCTCGCATCCAGCAGAATTGCGTTTTCACATCTAGATCCAAACCAATGGACAAGCTACCTCGAGAGCTGCTTCTCATGGTTCTAGACAATCTAGAAAGAGATGCCGGTTTCCATTGGATTCCGCAGGAATTGTTATTCAGCGAGAGCGAGAGCAGAGTCTCAAGCCCAACTTCATCTCTAATTGCGATGTTTGACATTTCCCTCACTAATCATCACTATCACGCCATCGTCACTCCACGAATTCAAAAAGTCCTGAATAAGGCACTGGCAAAGGCTCTCGACATGGAAGTACCTTGGGCTAGCTCAGATAAGGCTTTTTTGGACCTCGACTGGAGATTCGAGCCAATTATGTTCTACTTCTACACTCTACGACATTGCTGGCCTATCTTTCGGAAATGGGCAATCTGGAAGTTGTTGCCGACAGCCGAGTGTGGATTGAGATCAGCACATGACGGCATTTTCAATGAGTCGTATTGGAAAGAACGTCAATTTTCAAACCGCGTTTCGGGATTCTACAGAGGCTACCTACCTGTGGCTACTTTCTTTGGCGTAGTGAAGGCTTTTAACCAGGATGTTGTGGAGGTCAGGCATCATGAAGAGACGAATGAGCTATCTATTTGTAGGAAAGCGGTTAAATATGACGATGACACTGAACCAGCTCGTTCTAACTGATGGGTAGGAGAGGATCGGGACAAAGAGACGGAATTGAGAGGCGGGAACAGTATAACGAGATGACAGAAGATTATCATCTACACGAGATTAGAAAACGAATATACAGGCAGCCTGTGCGTAATGAAGGCACGAGCTGTAGTTGACATGAGAATAGCCCAAGAAATACCGCATATTTCAAGATTTGACAAAGGCCACATTCGGTAGACAACATCGCAGAACATTTCCACAGTAACATTTCCCTCAGTACTTTGACCAATAACAGGTTGCTAGCATCTGTCAACCGACTTCCACATACGCCACCAGTCTTTATTTCTCAATTACCTTTAAACTTCCAAAATTTGAAATCTAATATAGAAATCTAGTCCAAAAACAGTCGAAGGCGTCAACGCCATGAGCGCACTCTGAATCAACCTCATGAACTCAGATATAAATATATATACTTCTCCAAGCCGTCCAGATCCTCATCAACCAATTCTGCACACCTCACCACCAAAGCTCCATCCCACAAGCATCCACCCACAACCCTTTCCTCTCATCCAACCCTGCCCATCGCAACCATGGACAAAATCCCCACCGAAATCTTCGACCTCATCCTGCACAACCTCTCCAACGACGTCGAACTCACCAGCGCCGAGACCTGCCTGCACCCCCACCGCGACTTCCCCGCCCACCTAACAGCCCTGCACGCCATCTTCGCCCTCTCCCTAACCAACCACGCCCTCCACATCCTCGTAACCCCCACCCTCCAGTCCATCCTGCACACCTTCCTCTCCAGCGCCATCGCCAGCCCACCCTGGCTTAACCCCCAAAAAACCACGCTCGACGACGAAACGAAATTCGGCGCTCTCTGCTGGTATTTCGCCAGTATTCGCAAGCTGCATCCGCGGTTTAGGGCTTGGGCTGTCAGGATGACGTTGCCACGGGAGGCGTATTGTGTGCCCATGCTACCAGGATCATGCTGGGGTGGCTTTTTTTATGATGACTGGCCGGAGGGCTTGCCGAAGGGGATTAGGAGGGGGATGACGGCGGCGGATATTTTGAGGAGGTTGAAGAAGTTGAATAGGAGGGTTGTTTGCTTGGGATGGGATGAGGAGGCTAGTGAGGTGTCGGTCTGGGCTCGGGGTGGAGGTGGGGGTGGAGCTGGGGCGTGAGGGGAGGGGAGGGACTGGCTGCTTGATGAGGTTAATGAGATAGGTAGGGGTGGGAGATGTGATGATATCTTGGCTGGGACGAAGCAGAGTCGCTGAACATGGGGGGATGTATATAAAGTGATTGAGCAAGTAAAGCTAAGTAATTCTGGCGCATAAATGAAACGACACTCAATGCGCGCTTCAGGCTCAGATCACCCACTCACTCCTCACATACTCTCCACAACCATCACTCCACTCTCCACTCCATCATCCTACCCGCTAATACTACACCCATCTCTCTTCTGACTAAAACACCCCCCTCCCAAAACCGTACACTCCCCTCCTCTCCCAACCCCACACCCATCCACCACCCTAATAATCTCAATCTGGCTGTCCCAAAAGTTCGTTTGCACACTCTTCACCCAATACTGAGCCGTCTGCACCACATCCAGCAACCCCGCCAACGTGAATTTCGGCGGCGCATCCTTCGTATTCAACTGCGCGATCGTCTGCCCGAAACGAACTTGTGCCCCCGTGCCCTCGGGGCCCCTGCCCTGCGCGAAAGCACCCTCAAGGGCGGGGTTGGCGCCGGGGATGTATTGAGCGATGGGATCGCCGAAGTAGGTGGTTTTGAGGGCGGATTCGAGTGTGGAGAGGGCGGCGGCGAGGGCGGAAGGGTCGATGGGTTTGGCGTTGGGGTTGAGGAGTGGGGTGATGGTAATGTTTATCGAAGAGTCTGCCAGTAGGGCTTGGGAGATTGGAAGAAGAGTTTTTTGGTCGATGTCGGGGACGACGTTGTCGGGTTTGATGCTGCTATAGGCGTTGTTTTGGGTTTGGGGCTGAGGAGCGCTGTGGATGAGGGTGAAGAAGAGAGGGGCGAGGGAGAGGAAGGTGTGCAAGACGTGCATCGTTGCTCCGGGAGATGTGAGAGAGCGCGGTAGGAAATTGGATTCGCTTGGTTTTATGGAAGTTATTGAGTGCACTAGGCTGATTTTCTGACTAGGCTGAGCTGGTACTCGAGAATCGTATTCGAGATAGAGATTCGAGACTTTATAAGCAGAGCGTATCTATTCAAACTGCCAGCTTGATTGAAACTTACCGGATGAGTATACAGCCGCAGGAGTACCTCTACATTGAATGTTTACTAAGAATATATGAAAGTTCCATCCCGTGTTTTGGCCCCGTTGACCCCTGTTTGGAAATGCCCAGCCTGTTTTGAGCCATGTATGCAATGCTTGGTCAAGATTCATCTGAAGTAGCAAGCCCAAACATGCACCGAAATATATAATTGCTTGCCATTTCGGGAAGCAACGGTAAGTCACTAGTATCAAGGCCTCCAAGCGTCGCAAACGGGTGTTTAAGCCAAATTTAAAGGATCTAGCTAGACTAGGGGTTAGTGGGCCAGGAGCTCATTTCGCCTAATCTCTTAGGCTTTTACATAGTATTTTGGCAGCCCCTGCTCCATCATTCCTACAATCATTTTTGTTAATTAGGGGGGCTTTTGGAACACCCGCTTACCGTCCTTGTATATAGATCTATAGATATAGACTCTAAAGCTATGTTAATAGGGGGTTTAGCTGGCCTAAAGGCAGCTGTATAGCTTTGCTAGCGAGAGAGTCAGTCTTTGGCTAGCGTGGACACTCGACAGCGAGGTTTCTAAACCTTTAAGCCCTAGGCCGGCACGGCCAATATTAGATTTATGACTTATTACATCATCATGTCCAAGCTCGTCAGACCACTAAGTGCAGAATCTCAGCACTATGGAGGGAAGTCTCTGCTTTCTTGCTCGCTCTGGACTGGAGGGAGGAATAGCAGCGGTGGGGAGTGAGTTGTAGATTGTCCTAGGCCTGGTGGGCCTTCTGCGTACGTCAAATAGGTCGGATAGAAAAGCCGACCGTCAAGTCGACATCTTGCGACTTTCGTTTGCCTTACGTAGGTATGAAAAGCTGGCAAGTCAGAGTCACTGGACCATTTGGAGTGATCTTGAAACGAATGCTTTGAAAACAATAGCTTACGACAAATTGGTTGGTCTAATCTCAGATAGTGGTACTTCAGGTTATGGGCGTCCCCATCGAGTGCCCGCCTCTCGGATTTATGGGGCTTGGCATCTGCTCGTGCGATTCCTTATTTCTTCGTTGCCATGCAATACTCCGCGCATCCATCACTGTACTGAAGCCGTGCGCCACGCGTGCTTACCAGACGGAGCCTGGAACTTGTCAAATTGAGATAAATAGAGTGAGATATTTGTCGTGTTTTCCCAAGGTATCTTGATCACCTTCATGCTTTAGCCTTGAAAAGGCATCACTATTTCTTGATTATTACGAGGTTTGACTTAAGTCACTGTTTTCGCAAGATGGACAAATTATCTCCTGAACTTTTTTACCTTGTGATCGAAAACCTCGAAGAAGACATGTACAAAGAGTGTTCGCAGGAGTGGACACATGGGAAGGGCTGGTACTTGGATTTCAGGATGATACCCTTGGAAGCTATCTTCAATCTCTCACTTACAAATCATCACTATCAAGCCCTTGTGACGCCTACGCTACAGAAATTCCTTGATCAGATTCTTGAGTACTCTGAAGATCCACCTTGGTTTGATCCGGGGCAGAAAACCACCGACCTTGCCAAGCTCCAAGACTTCAGGTGGTCTTATTTCAATGATATCCAATGGTACTACCCGAGCTTTCGTCGATGGATTATTCGGAAGAAAAGACCCACGACTCCATATTGCATTGCATTGTATCCGGACGACCCTGGAGGAAAGATTTACTATGTCGAGAGATTTTCTTGCTTCAGACGTAGCTGGCCAGTGGGCTTGCCAGAAGAAGCAAAGGAGAAATCTACTGTAGCAAAACCTTTGGCAGTGTTTGCGTCTTTTAATGAAGACGCCATCGATCTGAAGTATCTCAAGGACACTAATCAGTTGGAGATCTCAGCGAAGAATACGGATGAAGCTGGCACGATTAAGTTAGCCAAATGACAAGGGTCGATAGAAATTCTAGAAACAGCGGCGGGTTACAATGCACTACGCATGATAATAGCATGCCGAAAAACACACTTAAGAGGTTCAAGTGCTATTAAGCACTAGGTTAAGCCATACAAGGCAGTCATTCCAGAGCCGTTATGAAGTGAGTACCTTCTGATTTGGAGGTGACGACCTCGTGGGGCACTCATTTATCTTCATCGTAAAAAACATACTTACCGGGACGGCTGGATATCCCGTGCCTTCTCATCAAGACCTCACGAGCAGTTCTTCCATCTAAATCTTCAACCCAGCCAAGAATCGTTGCTATCAACCTCCAATGACTTCATTCAGCATCCAATAATCATTCTTCACCCTAATTTCCCACGTGTTCCGAACCCAAACGATCGAATTCAGGCACTTTGACAGCTAGAATACATGACCGACCTCTCTCCATTCAATCCTCCACTAAAGACTGCACACCCTATGCGTCCAGCATGTGCCCACACTCCAAAGGCATAGGAAATCACAAGCTCACATATCTCTTAAAAACGCGAGATACCCTTATCCACGCACTCCAGCCCATACTACGGGATCCAGAAGTCTCGCGCACGTCAATCTCGCTACCCCTCCCCCACCCTCCCTCCCCCTTGAGCACAAGTACACAAGTAGATTCCATACGACAAGCACTTACACTCCCATCCCATCTCTCACACCCTCCTAATACTCAACTACCGCTTTCCTGCTCAAACCCTGCTTCAAACCTTGCGCTCGACGTAAGGACAAACGTCTCCCCTTCCCCCCCACCCCCACCCACCAGCCTTCCCCTCTTTCTCCCCCGCCTGGTATCAACCCATTAGCACAACTTCCCACCAACGCGCAACCAGTCTAAGCGAAAAAGTCTACATTGCCAACACCTTGCATAGAAACCCTGAGCACGCGTAGAGGAGTGCTTGGATGCATAGACTTTTCGTACGCCGACTGGTTCTGGTAGCATTGCAGTCTCTATTATAAGGTAGGAAGGTAGGGAGGGTAGACTTAGCACACGTAACAAAACCGGGATATCTCTTGCAGAATTGGCATGGCCATAGTCGCGCTTGAAAGTCGAAAGGATTTAAGTGCCATACTTGGATCTCTCGATCTAGTGGTGTTAGCGCCTATGACGCATTTATGGTAATACGGGAAGTACTACTCGAGACGAAGTAGGCTTTAAAATCTTTTTGCGGACGAGTTAGATACGGGAGATTTATGTCAAAATGGTGAAGTGACTGCCGAGAGAACACAAAGGGAGCCATGAGCTAGCAAGATGGTACGATTAATCCATCGTACATTGCACAGTCATGTTTATGGATTACGTGTAATGACGGCAACGAGAGACAACAAGTGACGTAGCAAGTTCACGAGTAAATGGAGTCGAGATGGCGAAGTAGAATGATTGGATTGTATGCGTCTGGAATGTCCTCCAACATAGCAGCTGCCCAATAAACCCTCCTTCAACCATTTTCCCTCCTTCAAGAGTTTGCCGTTCACTGAGATTGCTCCATCCTCCAAGACTGCAGCATCCCTCAATAATACTTATGACTGCCAGCAATATGACGATCGAGCGAAAAGCAGAAAGGTCGTCAAAAGGGAAAGGATAGCTGCGGTTGACCTTAGAGCAAATGTGTCGAGGAAGGAATCTACATTCATTGTCAGTTGAAAGCAGCTAAGTGATCAAAAGAGCGACTTTCATTTGCTTTCTTTCTAGCACGCCAAATCAGAGAAATCCTTGGGATCACAGAGGAGGGCGGTCGGGAAGGCGACGGTTGCGAGAAGTCGGGGAACAGGCAGCCAAGATATGGTGTGACAGGTCCTCGGGCATCGATTGGTCAAAAGCGGGAAAGGGAGCTCGCTCGCACCGCAGCTATTGCTGAACAATGTCTGGCCTTGTATGCTTGTTCAGGCTATCCGGCATCATGGTGGTTGGTGGAAGTTTGCTGTCTGGAACCATAGCGCTGATCGAGTAGATGGCCGACTCCAGCACGCGTGACGGACCTGAAGAGGATGCTGCCCGGCACCGCAGCAATTGCCAAAACCTTTCGATGCAGTGACGATTGTCGGAGGTTGCTCTTTGTCTCCGAAAGGTAAGAGGGAGGGAAGTTTGGAATTGCAAAAAGTCAGCTATATTCTGAGTGGAGTCTAGACAAGGTGAGGTGAATACCGAAGTGGTGTTGAAACAGAAACAAGGAGATAGATGTGAGAAGACGTGAAATAATCTGCAGAGGCTATTAGCAAATTCGGATTGATTGTAGGGCGGAGACTGACAGTTATTTTTTGCTGTCATTGGCCAAACCAGGATACCTTTGGGTCAATGATCGGGTCGGAGGTACGATAGACGTATGATCAGTCGGAGGATGTAAGAGGGAGGTTAGGTTGAGTGATGGTCAAGTCTATGTGTTAGCAGACTGTCATGAGGACAGACCAGCTTCTGCATTAAGCCCGCGTGTAAAAATGCACTCCTGAGAAGGTAGATGAACAGGTTCCAAAAATTGCATCTCAATGATCAAGATCTGTCTTGAACCAGATTGTCATGAGTGACGTGATGCCCAGCTTGATTATCAAGCATGCGTGTAAAATTTGTGCACTCGGAAAATGGATAGGTTCCAAAAATTGTGTCTACATAATCAAAATCTGTCTTGAACCAGATTGTGATGAGACATGATGCCCAAGGTAAGCGTGTAAAATGATGCACTCGGAGAATGGAAAGGCTCCAAAAAATATGTCTTCATGATCAAGATCTGTCTGGAGTCAGCTTGTCATGAGTGACTTGATGCCCAAAGTAAGCGTGTAGGTTTTGTGCACTCGGAAAATGGAGAGGTTCCAAAAATTGTATGTCTATGATCAAATCTGTCTTGAGCCAGACTGTCATTAGACATAATGCCCAAGGTAAACATGTAAGATTGTTGCACTCGATGATTGGATATGTTCCAAAAATTGCACTCCTATGAGTGACATGAAGCCCAAGGTCAGCGTGTAGATATGATGCACTTGATAGATGAATAGGTTCCAAAAATTGCATGTCGATAATCAAATCTGTCTTGAGCCAGATTGACATAAGACATGATGCCCAAGGTAAGCGTATAAAAGTGATGCACTCGATATGTGGGAGAGGTTCCAAAAATTGCACTCGATGATCAGATCTGTCGTGAGCCAGATCTATCATAAGTGACATGATG
Organism: Bacidia gigantensis; assembly: GCF_019456465.1. NCBI lineage: Eukaryota > Fungi > Ascomycota > Lecanoromycetes > Lecanorales > Ramalinaceae > Bacidia > Bacidia gigantensis. The sequence continues at coordinate 1,301,266 of NW_025408613.1, read as the reverse complement.
CCCAAGGTCAGCGTGTAGATTTTGTGCACTCGATGAACAGGTTCCAAAAATTGCACTCGATCAGATCTGTCTTGAGCCAGACTATCATGAGTAACGTGATGCCCAAGGTAAGCGTGTAGATTCTGTGCACTCGATGAACAGGTTCCAAAAATTGCACTCAGTGATCAGATCTGTCTTGAGCCAGACTGTCTTGAGTGACATGAAGCCCAAGGTAAGCAGCGTAGAATGGATGCACTTGACAAATGAATAGGTTCCAAAAATTGCTCTTGATGATCAGATCTGTCTTGAGCCAGACTGTCATCAGCCCAAGGTAAGCCGTGTAAAATTGCACTCATAACTGAATAGGTTCCAAAAATTGCATCTCGATGATCAGATCTGTCTGGCGCCAGACAAATTGTCATGTGTGACGTGAAGCCCAAGGTAAGCAGCGTAGATTTGATGCACTCGAAAGATGGATGGATAGGTTCCAAGAATTGCCAACGCCAGACAGATTGTCATGAGTGACATGAAGACCAGCTCAATCATCAAGCCCGCGCGCAAGCAGGCTCTCCTGAGGAGGATGTAAGCTCAGTGAGCCAGTGTGTGTGATAGTAGACATTTGATCGGTTGCATTGTTCGAATGATGATGTGATATTGTAGAATCTGCGAGTTGATGTCAGTGAACGCGGACTGGGTGTGCAGAAGATGACTGACACTTCGATTCGCCGTTGTGGGCCAAACCAGGATATCTTTGGGATCGGTGAGGACGCGGGGAGGATGAGGAGGAGGACGTGGAGGAGGACGTGGAGGAGGACGTGGAGGAGGATGTGGAATGGGTGACTAGGCTTTGGTGAGGAAGAAGACGTGATGCTGAGATGTTTGCCATTCTATGAAAGAAGAGAAAGAAGATCTAAGGAGCAAGAAGTCAGACTTATATAGAAGGGAGACGGAAAAGCGGAAACCTTGAAAACTTTGCAAGTGCGCCCGCCGCAAGGGACACCGTGGAAACAAGTCGAAAGAGGCTGGCCCTAGAATTCAAGATCAATTTCCAAAGGTCAAATTCGTACAAGCCACGATGATCCACTGTCAGCAGCCAAAATCGACAATTTCAACGCCAATTTTTCGAACCTTTCGAAGGGTGAGAATTCAATGATGTGAGCATGCAGCCACCTGCTACGTTGTTTTCCAAGTATCTTCTCAGGCAAAAGCTGCTGCCTTGATGGAAAAAGGTCCCATGTACTTGAGAGCGAAAGGGGGAAATACAGAATTTAGACGTTCGTGGCGCGCGGTACCGTATTGGGAAGGACCTCCTAAGGGACGTGCCAGTCCAACATCCACACTCCAGGGAATCTTGCTCTCTACCGGGACGGGTACGGGGCTTGTTGACACGGCGACAGTGACCGTGAAAGGCATTGGCCTGAAGGGTGCATTGACCGGTGGAGCAGGATGTCAAGGTGGTGGCTCACAACGCCTGCCAAAGCCAATTGGCGCCACCCAGCCTTTGGATTTTGGATCGGTATTGCGGACTTGGAATCAGACAGTGAAGTAAGTGCTGCCCATTGAAATACAATGTGCTCACCATATTGAGCAGTGGCATGCGAACGAAAGTCTATCGCACGATCGAGGGAACATGTGTGTAGGGAGGAATGTCCAGGACGACCGGTGCCAAAACGCCACAAACATTTCCCTTGGAAGTATCCACCAGACCCACCTGCCGTACAGTCTGGTGACCTGCTATCATGGCCTGAGCGCCCGTGGCTTGAAGATCGACATCGGAGCAACGCGTTGCTACGGCTTTGGGCATGCTCGAGCCAGGAAATGAAGCTTGACGTGGGCGATGCATTCCATGTCTGCACGCACGAAAACATGAAGTTACGAAGGGTAGTCACCCTCCGATGGAGTGGAGATGTTTGAAAGTGGGCGCTTTCTTCCTGTCCTTGCTCGTCTGTTCTGCAGTGAAAACGCCTGGTGGTAATTTGAGAATGCGCCATCAGGCAATCACGGTGGCGGACGAGTGGGGTCGAGAACGTTTTCAGGATAGTCTGAATCTGGGAGGCTTATAAGAAACCCATCTCTCTTCTCCCTTCTTCCTTCTTCTTTTTTCCTCCAAGTGATCTTTTCACTGCAGCAACCATTCTGACGGACAATCTTCCTCACCACATCTACCACACTCCCATTCCATCATTCAACATCTTCCCTTCATTACAGCACTATCATCTTCTTCATTCTTTGTCACCTCCATCATACTCTTCTATTCTACACCCCGATCTCCTCCTTCCAAGCAATCTCCCTCCCACGCATACGTCCTCCCCCTCAAAGCCCTCCCCTCCAGGCCATGATTCCTCCTGAGCATATGAGGCTAAACTGCATCTCAGAAAGACAGAAAGACAGAAAGACAGAACAATTACGGAAGGCGGGGCAAGGAACAGAAAGACAGAACAAGTTGGAAATAGTAACCGGGGGCAAAGAGTAGAAAGACAGAACAAGTTGGAAATAGTAACCGGGGGCAAAGAGTAGAAAGACAGAACAAGTTGGAAAATGTAACCGGGGGCAAAAAGCAGAAAGACAGAACAAGTTGGAAAGAAACCGGGGGCAAAGAGTAGAAAGACAGAACAAGTTGGAAAATGTAACCGGGGGCAAAAAGCAGAAAGACAGAACAAGTTGGAAAACGGAAGGCTGGGCATAAACAGAAAGACAGAAAAAGAACTCGATATATTGTACTTCTTTGAAGTACGACATAAGAAAGTACGCTGACATCTACAGAACTCCTACAGATCCTTCACATTCCATCCTCGCCCTCCTCTTGATCCCAAAGGTACCCTGGTTTGGCGTACGAGCCCCAACAGAAAAGCCAGTATCTCAGATCCTTGCAATTGACTCTCACTGACAATCATCGCAGATCAGATCACACATACACCATCAAATCTTGGCGCTTCAGAATAGATAACTCCTCCCTCCTTGAACTCCTTCCTCTCGATCCCAAAGGCATCCTGGTTTGACATTGACAATTTAATATAATAGTTCGTCCTCCTCAACCTCAGTATATCTCGATTTTTACTGACGATAGTCGTAGCTATCCACGCAAGATTAGGACACTGCCGATTTCTTGCAACTACAGCACCCATCCTAGCTTTCTCACCCTCCTCTATACATCCCGACCATCTCGTGCACATCCGTTAATCCGCGCCCTCTCTGTTCCCAAAGATATCCTGGTTCGGCATATTACATCTTGTTAACACGTGAGTCATTTCATGAGAGCATTCTACTGCGGCGGACAACAGTGGCAGGATAGTAAGATTGTATTGAAAGGGTACAGACATAATGAAAAGGATGCGGGGGAGAAGGAAAGATCTTGGAGGTAGCTAGGAAGTTTTGGGGCTGGAACGGTATGCAAAGGTCTCGTACACACGCATTGTGTGAATGATATCTTCTTCGAAGTACCATGAATCTTTCAAGATACCTTTCTTCACTCCAAGACTTGATACCCGCTGTCTCGGCGATGTTTGTTCTCGCAGTTCCGTCTTAGACTTCCCTTGTCCAAGTCTTTGTGTATGTCTCGGCTGCGCTGCTTGTGGTTCACAGTTTTGAATGCACATACCCGTCGCAGGATTACATATAAACACTGCGCAAATTCAAAAGGCTCTCTTCTTTAAACAGAGCACAATCTAACAAGACCACCGAATTGCCAACGATCCTGTAGAGCATTCCTCGACCAAGTCTAACACTCTTACCATCCATCCTTCCCCACAAACTCAAGCGTAATGAACAAACTTCCCACCGAACTCGACCTCAACATCATAGAGCACCTTCAAGACGATCTGCTGCGCGCACCGGAGTTTACGAACGATGATCAGATATGACAATTGTCACCGCCAACCGCGCAGACCCTTCAAGCCTTACTCAACTTGTCGCTGACAAACCACTACTACCACAACATCGTGACACCAATCCTCAACTCCTATCTCGACAAACTCATAAGCAACACCTACCCCCCTCCCTGGCACAGCAGTCACAACCCTCAATCCTACCATCCTGATCGACGACGGACAATAAAACGCCAGCAACTCAACCACTACATCATGATCAACATAGCGAGTCTAGATCGCAGACTTTTGCGCTGGGTGGTCCGCAGAACGGCGCCAGTGACGCCGTTCAGATTCAAAGCTTCCTATCGTGCGGATTATACGCCATCTGTGTATGTCAGGCAGTATGTGTGGGACTTTGTGGAGGGGTTGCCTGAGAGGTATGCTGGATCGCATGAGGTTTATAGTTTGTGTTTCTTGAAGTGCCATAATCCGGGAGCGATCTGTTTGAGATGGCTTGAGGCTGGGGAGGAGATTGAGGTGTCGAGGGTGTGATTGTCACGTAGGGGGGTGAGTAATATACACGAAGCAGGGTGTCAGTGTATATATATATATACTCAGCGATCGATTCAGAGGTATGTGAAGATCTGAGTTGAACTTTTCCGCGTTTGTAAAATCATGTGTCATGTGCTGAGAACTCATCGGTAGTGTGATATTTCGTTCTCTGTGATAGTGTCGTAATTTTTAAACACATTGTAGAACAACGATATGCACATCCACATATCTCTAGATGCCACGGTTTCTGTCTTTCACACATTCCCACGTGTGACATTCACTGCTTTTATTAAACTTAAATCGTTCCTACTTCTTTACCAACCCACCTTCTCACCAATTTTGGAACCAGCTCGTGAGCTTCATAGTCGCCACCATGGACAAGCTCCCCCTAGAACTCCACAAAATGATCCTCGAAACCTACATATCTGACCCCGCCTTCTCCTCCTCCTCAGACCTAACAGCCAGCCACGAAGTCATAACCACCGTCCTCAACATCGCGCTCACAAATAAGTACTACCACGCGATCGCAGCCCCAGTCCTCTCCGAACTCCACAAAGGCATCGTAACATACGCCCGCCTAGCGCCCTGGCACCACGAACAAAAACTCTCCGCAATCCACGGCACAAAGCTCGAGCAATTCAACGCGTACGTCACAAGCCTCGCTTCCCTCCCCCTATCTTCCGCAAATTCGTGGTGCGCATGACGGCGCCGTCGCGCTATCGGCTCTTCCATATCGATCGGCCTATCTCGCCATCTTATTTCGTAGGCCAGCCGTACTTCAATAGTGCATGGGTTGAAGATTTGCCGATGGAGGTAGTTGAGAAAGGGCGTAGTAATATTGAGCCTGCGGGGATGGTCTGTATGCTGAAGAGTTTTAATGAGGAGGCTGTTTGTTTGGGGTATGGGCAGACTGCGGCTAGAAGGCCGTTCTTGGAGATTTCGAGGGTGGAGGGGATAATGGTGCAAGAGGCTGATTTTTCGTCGAGAGAGGTTTTGAGGAAGGCGAACGTGGGTGCCATGACGAGTGATACGTGGGGCAGCAAGGTGTCACACCTCCTTCATCAATCGGCCGAGTTCCTGAATTCGGTCACCTTATTGATCAGTCAGCTGGCTGATTGATCAACCAGCTCTTATTAATCAATCCGTGTTTAATTGATGAATCAATTACTTATACGTTAATAAGGTAGCTAACAAAAATGGCTCTATTAAGGGATATAAGCTAATCCTCTTACTCTAGAAGCTTTTAGTTAAAGTGTATTAAAGCTTTCTATATTACTATTAATATTATGTATTCGCAAGTTGAGATGATGCTTGTCTTCGCCGTTATTATTATAAAGCAATATCTTGCAAGAGATAGCGAGGTTTGAAGCTAATAATATTTAATTAAAAAGCTTTGAAACTTATTTTGATTGAAATTTTAGAATTCAAGATAAAATTAAAAAAAAAGAATAAGGAATCTGGCTTCTTAATGTTAAGAAAGCCTTATTTAAGATATCTTGATTGACAGATAAGCTGATTAGTCCATCAATCTATCTTATTGGTTAAAAAGACAGGCAATTCATGAATTCGACCGATTGATGAAAGAGGTGTGACTGGTGGCTCGAGAGTGAAAATAGTAGGGGTAAGGAGGTTGTGATGTGAAACTGATGGTTGGGGGAACGGGCTGTGAGAGTATGGTAACGTGGCGGACTATATGGTGGACTTTCAGTTGATCAAGAGCGAATATCATGAACTGCTTTGTTAATATCTAATTTCCGTGCTACTTTCATTGCCAAGATACGCTCTCTAACAAAGGATCTCTTCCTAAGTGTCGTTCAAGCTATTATTGACTCAATAGAAACTATAAGGACCTTGAGGCTCAAACATGAGAGACGTATAGCCGGAATCTCCCATGTCATTCAAAGGCGGTCTCGTGGGCCTCTTTCATGAGCAGCTCCCTCGGGTTGGTCTATTGGAACATGGCCACGCGAAACTCGCAGGGGCGAAAGAAGGGCAACTTCAACCTTCGAGGCCTGGCTTACAAGGCACTATCTAGGATCTATCTCCCTAAAATTGGCTATAGGACTTGGCGTGGCCATGCAACAACCAACCCTCCAGATGAACGAACCGGAAGATATATTTTCCGGTCCGGATGCTAGGCAGCAGTATCATTGTTCCAGTGATGCCTGTCGCATCAAGGACAAAACAATCCTACGAACGCTCATTATTCAGTTACTAGTCTCGTCTCACAGTGTACAAAGACATGAACAAGCTACCAGCGGAGCTGCAGCTCCAGATAGTGAACAGTGTTACGCAAACCCCTTTTTCATACTATCCATCCAAGTCAGATGCCTGCGACTTCTTGAAATACGCATGGGTCGATCTGGACTGGGATGAATGCGTAGGTTGGAGTTTGATAGCAGACATAAAAAGTATGAGGCCTTGTGAATGGGACGTAGCCTTCGAGACTCTACGAGCCGTTTTCAACTTTTCGCTCACGAATCACCATTACCATGCACTGATCACGCCTCTCCTAACCACACTCCTGGAAACCGTTATTGGATCTCTTGCGAAACATTTGACCTGCGACGATACGTGGAAGGACACTGCGGGCCCTGAGGGTAGGGCAAAGTTGGCGAATTATTTCTTCAATATTATTCGTCTCGACGACAGGTTCCAGGCCTGGACAATGCGAAAAACCGCAGAGTATTGTCCATGCAAACCTTTGCCGACAAAGGGCAGAAGTCTTCCTATGTATCGCAAACCCAAAGGTATACCTCTAGACATGGAAACATTCAGGTTGAAGTCATGGCGCTCTGTGGAGGGGCGAGAAGTTGTCACATTCTGTCAGCTTTCTGACGCAGGTAGACAACGATTTGCGATTACATTCAAAGAGCACGTCGGCTTGTATCCTTACACGATGGAAATTGTACGACAATTGATATTCATAAAAGGAGATAAAGCTTGGAGGATGCGAAAACTTACTTTCGGCTCGCTTGAAACGGCTCAGAAGCCGTTGATATTGCCCCACCCATTTCCTCACTGGAGACCTCGCAACAGGCCAAAGGTACCTTTGCATATCTCGACACTTACCTGAGGAAGCAATATCACCTCACCGTGGAATTTCTACTCCCTCAGCATCTCGATCGCTGAACGCGAGGTCATAAAGATTAGAAGAGACATGTACTTCAGACAAATTGATCTTTTACGGGATATTTACGAGCCGGAAAGTTCAAGTGGCACAATATACATTCCCATAGTAACAGGTCGGGAATTGTTACAGTCACTACAGCATCTTTCTTGGGCCAAGAGCATCGCCTGTCGTCATGGCAGTTCCTTTGACAAGTAGACACAATTTTATGCAAAAGGCGCACTGCCTGACACTGAAATAGCAAGCTAATGTATGCCTCTTTTCGCTGATCACATCGAGCATACGTATTGCAGACCTCTAAATCAAACCGCCTATATCAAAGTCCTTTCAACCCCAACAGAGATCCCCATTCGTTCAACCCGTCGCATTCTCTACTTGAACAGCCCCATTCTCCTCGCCTGCAACCGCATCATTCTCTTTCTCAACAGTTGAGACCTCAAATACATTACTCTCTTCAACAAACTTCAGAGCAATCAAATCCGGATAGTAGCTTTTCAGTTTACACAACAAAGCCGTCTGTTCATGCCACATGTACGTCTGTAAATCGTCTCGCAGGCCGGGGACCCAATCCGGGCGGATATCAAACTGATTCGTCCAAAGCCCCGTGTATGCATCGTAAGCGAGGGAAGCTGCCAAGGAGTCTTGGGCGCTGTCAGCCTCATGATCCACTTTGTGAAAGGGCCAGCGAGACGGATATTCTCGACATATTCCCTCAGCTGGATCGATTTACCACGCGTGTCCAGTTTGGGCATATTCGGATGCCAAGGAGGTAGGAAGAGTCTTATAATGGCAATGAGAACGCTGTTCAACATAGGCATCCCGATGGCGTGATGGCGTCGGCTGGTGAGGGACATGTTGAGCAGATCAGTGAAGGAGCGCTGAGTCGAGTCCATTGTACTTTCCATTGTACTCTTACCTGGTTCCTTACGGAGCTTCCGTACTTCTCGGACTATCATAATGAGAAGTTCCTCGGGAAGATCGTTCAATGTCTTCGCCATGATGGTGTGCTTTATTTGTTGCAAGAAATGAAAGCAAGATGAGAAATTGGCAAGGAACAATCAACGTTAAGTAGTACGAATCTTGAGAGATGTTGCTAGGCTCTCACGGCGAATGTGTCGCCACAGAAAGCGAAGATATTGCCATGCTAGGCGACCACACAATGCCTCGACACGAGGGTCACACGCAAGATGTGATGCGATACCAGTCTTGCATTGTTCCAGAGAAATCCAACATTCCGGTGTCATACATAGCAGTCAGCGGACTTACTTCGTCGACACATCCCTACGGCGTGTAAAATACCGACATCCGTCAAGTGAACATTGTCCTACTTTGTCAATGAGATTGCCGCGTCAAAGCGCCTCGTTTGCTAGTCATATGCCATATACTGCGCTCGTGCTCCGAATAAATCAATCAGTACCACCAGCCTTGATTTTGCACAACCCAAATCGGCCATAGCATCAACATACGCGTAGCCGACGAAACCCGGACAGACAAAACGGACAGATCAAGCCGCATGCTCCGATATAGCTTATATCAAACCCAGTACCCTCATCTATAATATATACTCACCACAAGCTCCTCCAATCCCCTCCCAAGATTTCCTACGACGTCTGCACCGTCCCATCCCCCTCTCCCCCTCCCCCTCCAAGGTCACACTTATACTGATACCCAAAAACCCTACTAAGCGGGCTAAACCCCGTACTAACAGTCTGCACATTAAAAAGCCCCAAATGCCTCCTCAGCCTATAATCAATCGGATACGGCTCCCAGCGGCCCGCATACCAGAAAATCTGGCCACTGCCCACATCGAGCTGCACGCTCGCCTTCCCAACAATCAGCTGCACGACGGCCTGCAACCACAGCGCGACATCACTATACCGGGGCACCTCCATACTACTCTCCAAGAAGGGGCCGAGAGCGATATGGCCGTAACAGGGCGAGGTCTCCAGATAGATGGCGGTGTTGCCGTAGGCGAAGGGGGTGATGAGGGGAGCGGAGGAGTTGGAGGAGAGGGGCATGTAGATGTTGGATTCGTTGGCGATGCGCTCGGAGAGCGTGGTCGTGCCGTTTATTACGGCGAGCATGAGTTCGCCCAGGTTGACGGTCGCGGGGACTACAGGGCGTTTGTTCTGGAATTTCATTTGGATCACGAGCGTGTTGGTGGGCGAGAAGGCGCTGCGCGAGGGGAGGGTGACGGGGATGTAGCATTGCCAGAGTTCGGGCTCGCCGAAGTAGGCTCTGCGATGGGGTGTGGTTAGTTGGGGTGAGCTGTCAAGGATTGTGTAGGTGTGAGTAGGGTTCGTAGGGGTTTCAGGGTTTTTTTTTTTGCAATGAGATATTATAGATGATGGGAGGGATATCTTGAGGGCCATCATGCATGTATGTGCGTCTCGGTTGATGGGGGAAGGGAGGTTCTAATGGTACGTACGGCTGTGCTGGTTGGAGGTCTTTCGAGTCGCAATATAGTTTTGTCGGATCGAACGTTAGAGCTGAGGATACATTGGAAGTGCTGTTTCCAGCTGACCAATCTATTGGTCCTTGATCAACATTTGTAGTTGTCGAATTGATAGGATCTGTGTCGTTGTGAATTTGGACGCCGGCATCTGTCTGGCCTAAAGCGAGACATGCAGCATGAACAAAGAGCCAAATGAGCCCGCAGATCAGTGTACAGACATGGTGCATTGTAGACTTTGGCGTTAGGGGTAGTCCAGGCCCCAACTGCAAGGACCGAAATGATGAAGGGGCTGTGAAACGTGCATTTACATACTTGGAAGGCGTCTGTAATAAGTCACCTCGAATATAGCGGGTGAGGAAGATTTGTTCAAGTGATGATGTTATCAATCAATGCACTGCCTCCAGTTTCATTATTCGTACCAATTTTAACAAGGTCTCGCGGATAAAGTTGACGATTGACGCACTTTCTGTCAGTTTCGCGCATGCGCGTTGGGCGTTGGAGCCGTCCACACGAATCGGAACAGAGACCGGGAAATAATGAGCGAGTCTGTGCTGCTAATAGCTTGAGCATCGAGATAAGAAAGAGCCGCGAATGCAGGGTCAAGAACGAAACATGTATGATTCTTGTTTCTGTGTGTCAAAGCTTGCAGCTCGACGCAGACATTGGTCCAGCCACATTTTCTCGCGAGCGTCATCCAAATAGAATTGGCAAACAAAATCGCTGAGGCTTCGGGGCTTTCTTGATTTTTTCTTCTGTGGACGAATTTACCTTGAAAACATATCGAAAGAGTGTGAAGTCATTCCAAAGTTCCACAACGACGCAGATAGTGCAAAAATGAATGACGTCCGGTCCTCCCACTCGCGATGAATGTCGCACGACGATGGCTCCTTTCTAGCATCCGAGCGTTGTGAAATCGCCTAGAAGACTTCGCATGACCCACTCACTTGTGGTTGTGGTGGCCCAACATCAGCTGTGGAGTCTCCAGCCAGCGTAGTACTGCTGCCCTCTGAGCCGAAAACGGTGCAGATGACTTCGCCCAACAAGCTGATCTTTGAAACGCTGACATTTGGATGGTCTACACAAGAAAGGATTAGTATCATCTAGGGTGTATTGAGGTCATGAGGAGACGCTTTGACGTACCGATGAAGAAGGTATTTGGTGCATTGGTCTGAGCAAACACTACATATGAGTCTGCAGCATCAACACCAGTGAAATTAAGTTCGGCCTGGAAGTTTAAAGCTGGAGTGGAAAGTGTACTGGCAGCCTGGAGGGCAATAGCGGCGGCAATGGTGAACTTCATTGTGGGTGTCTTTGGGAGGGCTAAAATACCGAACTGAGAGAAAAGCTGTGGTGTATTTGATGTGTTGATTCAATTAGTAGTGATGGAGCTTCTGGGGGAAACTTGATGGCAGGAAGAGAACTCTTTATATGTCAAAGATGGGCTGAGTGAAGTGCAAATTGGTAGTACCAACATCCTTTTGGCTGTGCTCGGGTTCAGAGAGTGCGTGATTTCTGATCAAATCACGTTCTGGAAATCGCAGTATTAGCAGGCATGACTTCTCAGGCTGACAACGGGAGAGAGAGAGAGTTCAGAAATACCAGTATTCGTCGACCGATTCCGTGTGGTGCGTTGCATTAAAGGGTACCATAAATACTAAGTGATGCACCCGGACATCAAGCCCCAATCCTATGATTGGAGGCTCGCAAGCTTTCAGGACCCCAATACCCCACAAATATCGTCGTCAGGTATATATCTGTATTTCCAGAAATGGCAAAGTGGTATGTGGCAAGATGTTCTTATCCACTTCACGTGGTTGCAATTATCTAGCTGCATGCTTACAGGCTGATTTTCTGACCTTTGTCCATTGCATATCCTTTCCAAACGGGCAGATATGCATTGAGGGTATACTCGGACGTCTGTCTTTCTTTCAGAAGTCATGTAAGAATGTCACAAGGGGCGGTGGCCCAGATCTGTCCGAGAAGTTGTACTGCTGACTGCACTGAGTGGTACTGCCAGAGGCGATGGATATACCGGCAAATGCGAGCGAGTTGCTGGACATAGCATTCCTGAACTATGGTTTCGAGCGGCTAAAAGAGCCGATCTCGAGGATTTCCAAGTTTCTTTCCAGCTCCTTGTAGAGGAAGATGCAGGGAACTCGAAGACCCCTCGGACAGCCATGTCTTGGCACTGGCATTTCTTACATTAGGTGCCCGGCGCTCGACCGATTTATTTTTAGCACGCCCTCATTCACTCAACGACCGTCCTTGACAAAGCGCAAGAGGGCCAGCTCTGATCCTAACGATTACATGAGTATACCATGACATCCAAGCCCTCCCTCTATGGCTTACCCCGGCCCCCGAAATCCTCCACCACTAACTCAGCCTCCAACTCCGCCTTTACCTCGACCCTCTCCTCCCTCCTCGCCTCCTCCACAACCACGAAACCCCACCCGACGCGCCCCTCAAAACCAAGATCCAAAGACGACATCTTCCACACCTCAAACCGCAACACCAAAAAGCGCGCCCTAGCAGACATCTCCCAAGATGGCTTGCAACAGACGCACTCCACGACTTCCCAAGACGTGGACGCCGCATCCTGGCATCGCTCGAAGCGGAAGATGGAGGAGAAGAGCAGATTGTACGCGAGTATGAAGAGAGGAGATTACGTGCCTACTACGGGGCACAGGGATAAGGAACGGGACGGTCTGGTGGATTTTGATCGGAAATGGGCGGAGGGGCCAGAGGGGGATGGCGAGGGGGAGGAGGGGAGTAGTGACGACTATGCCACCTCTGGCGACGAAGACGCCGGTGCAAACGGTACGGAAGAGATGGTAGAATACGAAGACGAATTCGGGCGCGTGCGGAAGGGGACTCAGAAAGAGGCCGCGAAGACAACTCGATCCATGAACGCGGCGAAATACGCCGGAGAAGAACTAGCGGAATCCTCTGCCCTGCCTCAGAGGCCGGAGAATTTGATTGTGGGGGATACAGTGCAAGCGGCGGCTTTCAACCCGGATGAGATGGCGCAGAAGCGCATGGACAATCTGGTGGGGAAACGGGATCGGAGTGCCACCCCGCCGGAGGAGGTGCATTATGATGCGAGTAGTGAGGCGAGGAGTAAAGGGGTGGGGTTCTATAGGTTTAGTAGGGATGGGGAGGAGAGGAAGGGGCAGATGGAGGAGTTGGGGAGGGCGAGGGAGGAGACGGAGAAGATGGGGCGGGAGAGGGAGGAACGGAGGGAGAGGAAGAAGAGGGAGGTGGAGGAGCGGAGGAAGGAGATTGCGAGAAGGAGGGGAGAGAAGATGGCAGATCAATTTTTGGAGGGGTTGGATGTTGGGTGAGTGTGACTGGGGAATTGTTTCCCATCTCAAACCTGCATTGAAGAGGGCCGAACGAGTGGCTTCGCTGAGATACATGGCTTGATTTTGTTATGGGAGATTAAGTGCACTTATGAGCAATTGCAGTTCCAAGTCTGCACAGGGCAAGAGGGAACCGAGGAATGTGCAGAAATCAGCTCGTTTGTATTCTATCATGTGCCCAGAGAGCTTTCAAATTCACAAACCTCATTAATCGTTTATATTGTTGTGAAGAATCGACCAAAGATAGGCAGGAAATTCGGACTGAGTTGCTAAGTGAGGAAGCGGTCTTGAGTGATATGAAGCTGAATGGCCTCAAGTCTTGTTCCAGGCTCCGCTACTGACCTCATTCGCGCAGATCCATCGAAGTTGAAGTAGAACCAGGTTCATTGAGGTAGTACTCTGCTTCCAATTGCGGATTTGCAGCAATACATTCCTGCCATATTTTCTCCTCTGCATCGGAATTGTTTCTGCACCTTGAATCGATCAATTGATCCCGCCGTCTCTGCAACTCGGTGGCTTCTTCTGGTCGACCTGATTCTTCCACAAGATCTGCCAACCATTGCATATGGCGCATTTCCTGCGTGTCATTCCATCCATAGGCTTCAGCCCCATTAAAGGTTGCCTGGCGCATGTATTCCTCTGCCTTGGCATAATCTTGAAGCCCGTCATAACACCTCGCCGCGTATGCTAAAGCGCTAGACCGGATAGTGGAGTCTACAGACTTTTCATTCTTCGCTCGCGCCTTTGAATCAAGCCTGAGAACCTCCTCGCAGACCTCAAGAGCCTCTGCAAAGCGTTCAAACTGCATGAATAGGTACGAAACATCCATCTTTATGGACAAGCACCTCGCGTGAGTCTGTCCCAAGTCACGCGATGAGGTCTTGAGCAACTGATAAACAGCGTCCAAAGTTCGTTGCTTGAGGGTCTTCGAAAAGCTCTCTGCTGCCATTCCTTCGAGCCAAATGATCGTTTCATGGGCATACCCAATGTGCACGCTGCAACGGTCAATGAAACTCGATGCGAAGGCTTCGCCAGTTTGTTCAAACTGGTCATCATCGAGCGCTGAAAGATCTGAAAATATCGAAGTAAGAGGATGCTCAAGGTTTCTCAGCGCACAATTCATGGCACAGAATTGCTTAAGTAGTGTTTTCGCAAAAGTGCGACCCATAGGCTCCTCGATTAGGCAAACACAACTTACTACCACCCTTAGGACAATCTCTATTTTATTGCTGACCAGTATGCCCTTTATGCCTGATAGTAATAGATCAAAAAGCTGAGTAGCCTGTAGAATCCGGTTCCGGTGTAGAAAGTCGGCCATTTGCCGGCAGTTCGCATCGAAATCTGACAGCATCCCCTGGTCTCGATCATTGACGTAGTCAGAAGTAATTTGGCCGTTCCAATTTACTGACTCGAAAGATCCATCTACGAAGTTCTGACCAATTTTCAAGATTCGCTCTGGTATTCCGAGAGCCGGCGGAGTTGTAAGTGGAGAAGCTGGGGGTGTCAAAACACTCATTCCTGGAGGCGTTGCCGCTTCGTTGTCAGAGGTAAAGGTGACTCGTTTACGATATCGGTTGAGTTTATGTCCAGAAACAGTCCTACCATGGACAGTGATTGTTGATGCTTTACCTTCCATCGACCGTTGCGTTGTCTTGCGAATAGCTGCTTGCATCTCAGCGCCTCTGACATTCTTTGCGATATTCCATTTTCGAATGCGGTCTTTGTACATCTTCCGACTACAAATTTAGTGAGCATCTATGGATTGAGATAGAACATAGTGACATATACCTTGCCCTGAACCCGTATCGGTTTTCCATCATCTCCATGACATTTTCAAGCTTATTTGCGGCGTACAGTTCCGTGATTACTGGTCTGTACTGCACCCAGTCGTCTTTGTTCATTGTTTTTGTCACTTTTCTGATATCATTCGTATTGCATTCGGCAGACGCTATCAAGTCCGCCTCCATGATTTCCGATGGTTGAAGCATACTTGGACAATAGCTGACAGTAAACGAAGAGCTTGGAAGATCTTGACCATGTTGCTCCACTATCAAGCTCTCATCACCAACCCTCAAAGAGACCGGGTAATTCTGCCACTGCCGCTGCGTGACATGGTGCGAGCCTCATCCAACCGGATCTTTCTCGCCATCATAAGATAGCAGTGGCTCTATGGCTTGAGAGAAATCATCCATGGGCTTTTCAAGAAGAGTGCTATCCATGATTGAGGACTCTTGGTCTGACAGAGAGTCTGAGTCCCGTAAAGTGATATTGAAAGCGATGCAAAGAACAGGTAGGACAGTCAAGAGCCAGCCGGTACGCAGCCGGTTTTTATGTGATTCGGAAAAATAGCAGGCACTGCCTCAGAAATATTTTGTCTTCGCATCCCCCGAGTTGGCGTTGAGACCAACAGCATGCCTGCGGCAAGGCTGAAAAACCGATTGCGAAAGTACCAAAATCCTGCATGTGGCTTGCATATGCCAAGGATCTTAGTAACGAATGAAGATGCAACCTATCGCCCTGGTTCTTTTGTGAGATTTGTCCCTTATTTAGGAGCCGCGAGTAGATGTGAGGCAGAACGAGCGCACCGTAGCAGTCCCTGCAGACCCGCAACCTGTAGATTGAAGGTCGGACTGACTGTGGCCTCTAGATCAGAAGAGGTACAGGGCCAAGATTTCTCCAATGAAGTGAAATTTGGCCGTTACACAACGCGTCATATGTTGGGAATATTTTGACACCCGCGTTTGCCACATTTGACAACACTTCCATCATCTAAAAATCCGTCAGATACTCATCAGATACTCCTGACTCGTCCCCCATAGACATAATGACCCTGTTGCTGATGATTCAGCTGGAGACTGCAACACTTTCATATTGATGGTTACAAGCAAAGTCGCCTCACCCGATACTCACCGACAATTTCGCGGCTCCCCCACCATGGTGGGATTCCTAGATCTACCATACGAGATCCGTCACGAAATCTACACGCTCTACTATCTCTCGACAAGACCCGAATCACTTCGTATCAAGCTATGCCATGAGCAGGACAAGTCTCCCACAACACTTAGAGCCCCAGTACCGAATGGCAGGTCTGCTCTGGTTGCGACCAGCAAACTCGTCAGCCAAGAAGCACAGCAAGTCTTCTGCGGAAGCTCCACTTGGAGGATCAGCAGCAATCTATCCGACCTTATTCGGCCAATTCAAAATACTTCCTTCTTCGTCATCGACCGCTCACTCCTACAACACGTCCTCATTGAATTTGACATTGTCCACATTGTGACCATGAGACTCACATCTCACACCGGTTTGTTTCAGTCCTTCAAATCACATCGGCTTTCGGAGGACCATAACCGCTTCGTCCGCTCTTCAGACTTGCTGGATAAATTGCGCGTACTCTCAGGCTGCCATTTCAAGTCACTGACACTCGACACAACCTACGCATCCAGAGAGGACGGAACCCGTCGTTACGGTCTGAATCTTTTACCCGGAGCGACCGACATCCTCTCACTCGACTTACGATCCTCGCTCACGAAAGACACTCCAAAAGAAGAGAAGCTACCGTTACTATTATATGAGGCATTCGGACTGTACAACATACCATGCTTCTCGGCAGAAAGAATCCTTGTCCTAGGAATGCGCAAAAAAAGAGAATGGAAAATGGCGCACCACCACGGATTCGGGTGCGATCATTGCCCCCTTATCGAGGGCCAGTACGTGACAGACGCTTGTGATTGGGTGGCAGCGCGGAATGAAGTTCGTGATGAAGCGTTTGGGTGGCATGAACGGTATGATGTTGATAAGAAGAAGTACAGTAAGAAAGTCAGGGCACGAATGAGGCCGTTGGGATTGTATTGAGAAGGAAGGACTGAGGGAAAATAAGAAGCACGCTTGATAGAATTGATCGAGGGCTGTTCAGCGAGGTGAGGCGTGATTAAGGCTTCCGAAAGAGTTGGACATGCGTAGGATGATAAACTAGCGGCATGTCACTGCAACGGTGAGACAATGTCAGTAACCTTGTACCCAAGCAAGCTCGGCGATAGTGACTTGGTAGCGACGTTGCCAGTTTTGATGGGACGTACGCCAAAGCCACAGCAAGCAGAGAAGGACGTGATACCATATTTTTGATACGGCTGGCTTGGTGATCAATGGGAGACAAGCCTAGAGCATTACGCTCGCGCAATTGGCTAAAAGACTCGACAGTCAACTAGAGAATTCAAAAAGAGGGATGACACTCATCTTTTTGGAGGGTCTTTTCATCCTCGCAATGTTTTCAAACCCCGAACGTCGACGTCCTTCCGTACGTGCCCAATCTTGCTGTTCTGCGACACCAGATAGGCCGTTGATATCGTATTCATGGCCTGCTCCACCAAAGCCCAATCTCTGCACTCTGGATCGAGCAAAGCCTATAACAATCAAAACACATCACTTGCTTAGCAATTTCTTCGCCCGTAACCAGGGTTTCAATGAAGATATCATGTACACACTACCCCTAGCATATACACGCCCTCTCCCTCATATCTATAGCCATTATTGATATAGCATATCCATGCCCCTCCTCCCCGTCCTCTTGAATCATGCACGCTCATGGTATGGAAGCCCAATTATCCCCCTCTTCACCCCTTCTCATCCACACCCAACCCTCCACCCCCCTCCCCACGCTCCCTTCTCTTCCTCACTCCCACCCCCTCATCATCTTCTTTCCCCACTACCTCACCCCCCTCACCCCCCTCATCATCTCCCTCTTCCCCCTCCTCAGCCACAGACCCCCAACTCACCACCCTCGCCAACCCTAACCCCCCAGCCCCAGCCCCAATACCCGCACCTATACCCCCACCAATATCCCCGCCCAACTCCCCGATCATCGGTCTCCTCGGCTTCCGTCTCCCCCTCGCCCTTCCACCCACGAAGGGTGTTTCATGGTATATGCTGCGCAGGATGTAGAGGAGGATATCGTAGAGGATTAGGAGGAGCCAGGGCGCTATTGTTGCGAGGGCGAGGAGGAGCTGTGGGAGTGAGGGGTTGGTTAGTATGGTGTGTGATGGGGAGAAGGGTGAGAGGAGACGAAGGTGTTGTGGGGGGGGGGGGGAAAGAGGGGAGGGGGGATGGAGAGAGGGCGTACGAAGAGCCGTATAATCCACGTCTCAAGTATCGCGAGGTATGGTGGTAGGATGGAGAACCATGACATCCCGCTTCTCTCCCGCCTCACTGGAGCGTAAGCGGGGAAGGTGGAGTGCGGCAAAGGATGCCAGAAAGACAAGAGGATGCAAAGCTAGGTACTTCGTCTTGCTGTGACTGTGGAGGTTCTGCGTAAAGGGAGAGGTGTGAGAGTGGGCTGGGTGAGGATGGGTCGGGTGGGACAGTCGAGATTTGTGATACTGTGACTTCTATGATTGAGGAGAGACTAGTCCATGCCCCTGAAGAGATGGGAATGAGGGTCCATATTTGTAATGAGCATGCTTTGGTCAATTGAGAGGTGTAGATGGAATTGGAGGCGTGTGGGATGGAAGACGCGAGGCGGGGTGAGACTGCGGAAGGTTGCGGGCGGAGCGGGGCGGAAGGATGACAGTGGTGAGCTGTCATGCCGTCGATTGATCGCAGGGTCGTTGATGATATAAGATTGTCTACAGCGGACTTCCTACGAGAGGGACACGAGTGTGTGTATTTATATTCAATTCGCGTGTGCAAACAGGCAAGGCTACCTCATCTCTGTAAGGTAAGGGATAACTATGTACGCTATGCCACCGTTCCAGCGCTGTCATCATCCGTTCCTAGTCATAAATAGCATGCATATATATACAATCAGCTAGCTCGCTCGCTCACAAATATTCATCATCCATCATTCCATACGTAGGTGCCCCGCCCGATCCGAGAACTGGAGCCTGACCAACGAGTGGTTCTCCCACGGTGTCAGTGCCAAACATGAAGCCCACAAGATATCCCACGAAGGAGCCCACCAATTTCACCCCAATCCTGAACAAGACATAGAACGGCGCAAGAAGACTGCCGAACGCGGTCTTCTGGTAGATGACTTTGAACAGCACGAACGGCGGGCGGGGAGCATGGATGTCCACTCCAAAACCTTTCATGGAAGTCGCGTATCGGGGTTGACAGTACATTCCTCTGGCTATGAATTCGCCAATGAAAAGTATCCATGCTAGAAGAGAGATCAAGCCGAACCAGGTCAGCCTTCGCCGTTCGTCGTCCCGCCTCCGATATAAGAGCTGTGGAATCGGGATGCGGATATGGAGCGTGGTGATGGCATCTCGGAGATCGAAAAACCCGTCATGGGAAAATGGCTCTGTGCGCCCACCACAGCCGCATTTCTTGCATGGGAAGATGAAGTCATGAAGTTCACCAGCTTCGTTGCAATTATCATCATTATCTTGAGGACGGTTCCGGTTCGGTTGTTTCGAGTTGGAGTGGGACATCGCTCGTTCGAGCGATGCGAGCTGTCTCTTAGAATCTCTGATTGAAGGACCTAGTGTTGTCAGACGTGAGAGAACAGCTGTGTACGACTGTGGATCAGACTCTCCGGGAGCTTTCCGTTCAGTGTCGGATTTAGGAGATGGATCTGAGCTCGGTGGGGAAGTGACTTGCGAGGAAGGAGTTGTTAGCATTGTTGATACGTCGGTGTCATTGGCCACAAGTTGCTCAAGAGACTGAATAGTGTCCTCGCCGAGCTGAAGTGTGGGTTCATCTTCTGAATACGGAGTGTGGGTGAAAGGAAGCAGATCGCCACCCTTAGCTTCATTCAAGACACTCTGCAAAGCAGACTTGGGCAGTGCAGATCCAGTATACTTGAGAGGCTCCCAATGCTTTGGTTTACGATTAGATAAATGAGCGTTTGGGCTCAACTTCTTCACCAGATCAGCAATGGTAGATGTAGTATCCATGTCTTCGTCTTCTTCAGCAATAGGCGGCTGCCCTGTAGATGTGTCTCGTTTCAAGCTTTGATACGGCGTCTCTATCCAGCCGCCAGTCACAAAAGGAGTCTTCATGACGGTGCGTGGAGGGGAGATGTCGCGATGTTCAATCTGGGATTGATCAATCCATGCGCCGGTGACGACAGGCGTCTTTGTGTAGATCTTTGGCCTAGAAACTTGCGGCGTCTGCTCAACCTTGGTCTGGGCAGGACCTTGACGCTGAGGAGGTATGTTCTCTTTATCTGGTCGCGGGCTATCGCTAGCTGCTCTGGAAAGCCTTCTTAGGAGATCATGCGAATCTTGGCGCTCCTGACTTGGCCGTTGCATCGAAGCAGTAGGTTGAGAGGCAGAGTCACGAGGATCATGGTCGGGGTTAAGGGAATCTCCTACATCTGTCGAGGAAGGCTTGGAATGTAGAGCCGGTTCGTGACTGTCTGACTCAGGGTTAGTTCCTTTTTCATTTTGAAAACGAGCTTTTGCTCGAGCGCTCTGCTGACTTGGCGCCCATCCATTTAGTAGGTTAGGTCGATTGGGTGAGGTCCCTCTCTGCTCCTCCTCTTCGGACGAGCTTTGATGTAGGGTTTGTTGCGAAATCTTCACTTCCGGCTCGCTCTCTCGATTTGCTTTCTGTGGCTGTTGGGGGACTTCTGAACGTTCTGGACTGTTCATACCCTCATGACCATCATGATTGAATTCAGCGCCTCCGAGGCGCATTGGTGGGCTGTCTGACACTTGCAATGAGCGGCCAGTGAAGTCATCCTCAATATTCCAATTATGTTGATGATTTGTTGGATTTTCTGATGGCTTCTGAGTTCTAAGCGTTGAATGGGAAGATGATGTAAGTATGGATGATCCACGCTCACTGCTGGGTAGGGGTACTTCAGCTGCGGCGGAAATCCAATCGTCAATGCCATCTCTTTCGCCGTTCCGTTTTTGACTTCTCGGGAGGATTTCTTCCCCAGCCGAGTGACGGTGAGAGGGAACTTTGCCAGCTTTTGCCTTACGTTCATTGATTCGGCTTAGCCAGTCATTGCCAGGCCTTGCTTTCCTCCCCCATGTCTTTGGGATGTTCATGCTTGGTTCGGATCCTGTGAGGCTGAAGCTGCCGGCACTTCGAGAGCTTCTTAGTGATTCACTGCTTCCGTTCTTTCGCCGCAAATTCTCAAGACTCAGTCCTGGTCTGTCACTTAGGTGCGCCTTACTGAAAGCTTTGGGTCTGCTCTTCAGGACTCTCTGTAACTGTTGTAGGTCTTTTCCATATTGCGACATCCCACTGTCCAAGGACGATGTGTTGGTGTCATCACTGGACATCATGGCTGGCCTGTTTTGTTGGTCCCCGTTGATAATCTCATTGTCTTCTGTGTGATCGTCATCGACAGCCCCGTCGAAATGAATCTGCGGAGACGACTTGCGCGACATCTTTGAAGCGGGCGGTGAATCTGAATTGTGCCCTGGTGAGGGAAGCGCTGAATCCGGCGCTTTTGGAGGCTCAGCCTGATACGCCTGAAATTCCTCCAAGTCAGTGTCGTCCACTGTGTCCTCATGCGCAAGGTTCTCTTCCTCAACTATGCGTTGATAGGCTTCCGTATATCCACGTCCAGGCGAAGGTTCCGAGGTGGCGGGGGAGTTGTCAAGCAATTGTCGCCCCCTTGGAGGGGTAGGTGTTCGAGGTCGTGTTGGTAAATTTTGCTTTGCGGTCGACGCAGAAGTCACCTGTGGAGAAGTTGTAGATCGATGAATCGGATTTCTTTGAGCTCTGATTCCACCTATTGGCAACGCCGATGACTTTCTAGGCTTGCTCCCCTCATTGTCTATGGCTGTCCCATGGAACGCTGCTGACAGCGAGTGGCGTGGTCTATCTTTGCGGGAATTGGCTTTCCCATATTTCTGTGTCAATGGTTTACGAGGGCTTGGGCTCGGGATCAAGGAGTTGTTAAGGCTGTCGGTCAAGAAGTCAGGAGGCTGTTGCAAGGTAGGCGCTGAAGGACGTGAGCCAAACAAAGGACGGTCGCGCGTCAGGTTGGCGCCGTTTGTAAGCTGCTTTCGTTTCTTGCTCGGGCTCTCCGGACTATTGGAGGCCATTGTGTCGCGTAAAGTGTAGTATCACGAAGACACTTCATGGCATTGAGATGGCAAACAGCGTCGACAAGTGAGGATGCCGTCAACACATCAAAAATGCGACGATCACCATTATGCGATCTGCACAGCCAATCAACGCGCCGGCAATGCTTACTCATTCAAAGTCTTGGCAAGAACCTTTAATCTCATACGTCACCGTTGAAGTCGCGTTAGCACCTTCCCCAATTCCTCCCTTTTGCATCTTCTACCATGCGGCTTAGGACTTGACCGTCGTTGTATCCGAAGTAGCCGACTCTGGGACGCCAATGGATCCTGCTTCCAGGGTCGCGACAGACTGCCGACCTGACTACCGGCGAAAAGGGTGCAACCTAAGACGATCAAGCATCGTACCATCCATCTGCGGGGTAGCATAGTCTCCGCACCAGGCACATGGCAAAGCTCCTTGCATACGAATCCGACTATTATGTGCCGAGCTCTGAAGATGTGCGGTCATGGTTAAGATACATTTCATGATGTCTGCCCCTTCTGCCTCCTCGTCTGCTTTTCCTTGCCTGCGATTCTCAGCAACCTCTATCTCTCGCACCGTCTCTTCCTTTTCATCACGCATGCTTTTCGAAGATGGAACTTCCCAAAATCTACAATGTCTACTTTCTTGCCATCATTGCCACCGTTGGCGGCATGCTCTTTGGATTTGATATATCTTCTATGAGCGCTATCATTGGCACAGACCAATATATTACCTACTTCAACAACCCTCATGGTGTGACGCAAGGCGCCATTGGCTCAGCCCTCGCTGCTGGCTCAGTTGTAGGTGCAGCCTGTGCTGGTTACTTTTCTGATTTGATTGGACGTCGAGACTCGATATTCTTTGCATGCTTCTTCTGGCTGGCAGGCACCTCTGTGCAGGTACGCGCGGTCAACAGATGCTCCATAATTCCTGCTTATCGAAAAATAGGTTGCCTGTAATGGTGCTGGTATGCTCATCGCGGGTCGTATCCTCAATGGTGTCTGCGTCGGCGTCACATCCAGTCAGGTCCCCGTCTACCTCGCAGAGATCGCCAAGAAAGAGAAACGTGGCAGCATCATCGTCATTCAGCAACTTGCCATAGAGTGGGGTTCGCAATCTGGTTTTCTTTGAGGCGTATATCCAATTCACTTACATTTCCATAGGCATCTTCATCATGTTCTTTATTGGATACGGCTGCAGCTTCATCGCCGGAAACGCCTCCTTCCGCACTGCATGGGGCATTCAATTCGTACCTGCCGTGTTCTTGATGGTTGGGCTCCCCTTCTTGCCACGGTCGCCGCGGTGGCTTGCAAAGAAAGGCCGAACGAAAAAGGCCATCAACGTGCTTGCCAAAATCCAGGCACACGGCAATATCGATGACCCGCTAGTCGTAGCGGAATGGGAGGAAATTACATCCACATTGCGAGCGGAGCGAGAAGCACTTCAGGGTTGGCGAAAGTTCATCAAAAATGGCATGTGGAAGCGTACGTTTGCGGGCATGTCAGTGCAGGCATGGCAACAATTGTCTGGTGCGAACGTCATGACTTATTACGTCGTCTACGTCTTCTCGATGGCCGGGCTCACTGGCAATATCAACCTCATTTCCAGCGGTGTACAATATGCGCTCTTCATCATCTTCACCACCATTGTCTTCTTCTTCATCGACAAAACCGGCCGCAGACCGCTCTTGATCTTCGGTGCTATCGGTATGGGCACTTGTTTGTTCATCGTCGGTGGCGTGCTTGGCTCTTACGGCACCTATGTTCCAGGCGGCGTGGGCGGTAACCTGAACGTCATTGTCGAAGTCAAAGGCACCCCAGCCAACACCGTGATTGCGTTTTCATACCTCCTCATCATTGTCTACGCCTTGACCCTCGCTCCGATTGCTTGGGTCTATGCAGCAGAAGTCTGGTCGCTCGAGACTCGGGCTACTGGAATGGGTCTGGCCGCTACCGCGAATTGGCTCTTCAATTTTGCGCTCGGGCTGTTTGTCCCACCGGCTTTTGGCAATATCAGCTGGAAGACATTCATAGTATTTGGGGTCTTGTGCTTCGCTGCCGCGGTGCAGGCATTCTTGACGTATCCGGAGACTTGCGGGAAGAGTCTTGAGGAGATTGAATTGTTATTTTCGAAGGACGGGCCATGGCCTTGGAAGACGAAGCCAGGGGAGAGCAGATTGGATAGACGGGTCGAGGATGTGAGGACAACAGGTAGGGGTTTGGATATGAATGGGGAGAAGGAAGGAGTCGGTGAAGTGGAGGAGATGCATAAGGAGTTGAGCGTTTGAGACCTCAAACCAATCTTCGATTCGAAGCTCAATTTGTTGGCGAATTCCCATGTTCACATCGCTTGGTAGTGTGATATATTGCTCGTTTTCGCAGCAATTTTAGACTACCTCATTTACCCAAGCGAATCGTCTATTCTAGGATGATGCAATCTTGAGGTGGCAAATTGCGGCCTGTTCAGGTTGTACAACACACAGCAAGAACTTTATGCCCCCCACTCCGCAGAATTTTCCATCCTTCCTGCTCCTCCATAGTCAACAAAATGATAGGCTCAAGATTTCACAAGCATCTATGATAGCTTCACTAGCACTCAACAACACGAAGCCGTTTTGATAAGTCATATTTGCTCATGTTACAAGCATTAATTAAGCTATCGAAAGGGCTACGAAGCAGGCTCTGGCCCAATAATCTCACGCTTCAATCCCGGGAAATACAAGCATTGAGTGAGGTATTGAAAGAGCTACAAAGCAGGCCCAGGCCCAATGCTCCCATGTCGCACTTCCTGAAATTACCCCTAGAGTTGCGAAATATAATCTACAGGCATTGTCTTGTCATGGAAGACGACAACGACGACGACGACGGGATCATCCCTTACCTCAGATCATACGAAGAGGAAGATGGCTTGGAATCTTGGAATGGCTTCCGAGCTCCCATCCCGGGAATTGGGCTTCTCACTGTCAACAAAGAAATTTCCAGCGAAGCGAAAATCATATTCTACGGGGAAAACCGATGGAGACTTCATTGTTGGGGTCGCTATCCAGGTCACATATCTGATAAAGACCAACTTCGTGTGAAAAACAAACACCTCTTTCGACACGTCCAGATCACACTAGATGCCAGAGATCTCCATCGCCGCGACAGCGTGGTACTCATCAATGGCAAATTTGAGGAGAACCGAGACCCAAACGGCGAGCTACAAGCCCGTCATGCGGATAATAGGCGTCATCATCTGCGCAACTGGGGATTGACGCTTCGCATACTTGATGGGATGAATTTGATATCTTTGGACATTGAAATTGGCTATATGTTCTGCTCAATTGGATGCTGTCGCTTCGGAGCTCTATCCTTGCCACAAAATACAGAGAGTGTAGCGGGCTACGCAAGCCAGTTGATCGAGAATGAAAGCACCGAGGATCGAAAGCTTTCCCGGTTGTTGTACAGTGCAATGGGGCTTAATGAACCATTGCCAAGCTTCACCACTAAACGATGTCGACTGTCTGATATGTTTACAAGCGCTGAGTACGAGAGAGCACATTTACACGGATTCGGATGCGAATTTTGTCCGTTAAACCAGGAGAAGTATAACACAAGCGCATGCACATGGAAGGCCGAGTTGGAGAATGAAACCTTTTCAAGTGATGATGGCAGGCTTTCAGATACATCTGAGTTTCAAGATTACTATGATGCTTAGAGAAGTCTTGCTGCGAGATCTGCCCGGAGTCTTTCATTGAAACCTCTCGAACGGGGAAAGGGGGACACTTCACAGATATATGCGAAAACGTCCCACTGTGCAGAAATTCTGATAGTCATGCTTCATTCAATCTGCGCATGGGACTGACAGGATTGCCGAACGAAGCAACACATGAAAGATATTTCGATGAAAACAAGAGGCGTTTATCATCACTAATCCTTTTGGGACCTACTGGATTTATCGACGGAGAACACACCAGAGCCTGCGACTTAAGTACCTCGACTTTTTCATCCCGTGAGAATAGACCTCCAGGTTTTCGAGTCACAACTGCTGCAAGACCTTGATAAGATCCGAAGTAACGCCCATGGCCGTCACAGCACCACCAGCTCTAATCCATAGTCAGCACTCTACTTCCTAGATACCAAACAAAAGGAGATACGAGAAAACTTACCCGGCACCTTGAATGACCAATGGATTATCCCCATACCTCTCCGTAAAAAAGCTCACAATATTATCACTCCCCCTCAACCCTGCAATCGGACTCCCCTTCTCAAACTTCTCCAACCCAACCTTCAACTCCCCCTCTCCACATCTACGCTCCCTACATACCTTACCACCTTCCCCTCCCCCTCTGCCTCCCTTTTCACCCCCTCCATCTCCCCATCAAACTCCCCCAGCCTTGTAAGAAACTCCCCACTACTCGCACACCCCTCCAGCTCCTTCGGAATCAAACTCTGCGTCGGCACCCTCTCGAGCCCCTCAACTTGCACCCCACACAACCTCGCCAACACAATCAACTTCCTCGCCACATCCATTCCATTCAAGTCATCCCTCGGATCTGGCTCCGTGAATCCCGCTTGTTGCGCTTTCTTCACCACCTCACTAAACTTGCCCCCCTCCCCCTCCCCCTCCCTCTCCACAGGCGCAAAGCTGTTAAAAATATACGACATAGTCCCCGACAGCACGCCCTCGATGCGCCTCACTTTGTCCCCCGTAGCAATCAGATCCTTCAAGGTGCTGATGATCGGCAAGCCCGCCCCGACGGCCGCTTCGTGGTAGAGGTACCCCTGCCGCTTATGGCGCTGTTTTTCGGATTCGGAGAAGATGGCACGCCAGGTGGCGATTGAGCCAGAAAAAGCTTTTTTGTTAGGCGTTACGATGGAGATGCCGCGCGAAAGGGCGTGGTGGTAGACGGCTACGACCGCCGGGCTAGAGGTGTTGTCGATTAGGATGCTCTTGCCCGGGAGCTCGTCGAGCATCTCGACGATGGTGGTGATGGTGAGGTGTTTGGGGGAGGCTTGCAGGTCTTGGTGCCATGTGTTGAGATTGAGCGTGTCGTCTTTAGAGCCTTTGGGGATGCTGAGGGTTTTCGTGGAGCTACTGATGATGGCGAGGCGGACGTCAGGGTACGAGGGGAGAATTTTGGTGAGTTGGGAAAGGACATGGGTTCCTACGCCGCCGACGCCTGTGGTGTATTAGGAGGATGCATGACTATATTCTTTGGGGGGGCAACGAAGAGGTCTGCAGTACGCAAAGCTTGGAAATTCTTTGGTCTAGTGAGAACAGTAGACGCTGCAATTGGACATATAACATCAATACTTTACTCACCGATCACGCCTACGTATACCAGTGATTCCGCCATCTGCAAAAGTTGGATGAAAATGGAATGCTCGCTACGTTTGATTGGACAGTTGATTTTGTGGGGCTGCCGAGATTCATAGCCCTAGATCTAACCCAATCAGGTCAGGCTTTGCTTTTTCGACTTGGTCTTGTACGTGCCGACGAAGATCTTTCCTTGTACTTCTTCTTCTGAAGAAACAAATATGCGTCAGTGTGCAGAATCACATGCGAAGAGAGCTTTCATCTTCTGATAGTGGTTCGCAAGCTTTATGCAAAGCTCGAGGTCCGATGAGCGAAGCCTTCAATGACACATTATACGGAATCTCATCTCAAAATAAAGCAATGTCACATTCCAGGGTCTCTCGAAGCTATGGTTTCTGAATCATTGGTTGGGGCTTTCAAGCCAGAGCTATGTAATTGTGCGAGTATCTTCTACCTAGGGTACCTGAGCTTGAACGCCTTTCTATGGGTAGCCCAGCTTCCCTTAACGGCTGATGCAATAATCAAGTATACTCGCCCCAAAAGTTGTGTCAGCTAGCGTTCTCTTGCTAACAGACCGTTGATGACTGTCTTCAACAGCAACGCTTACCAACCTTCCAACGGAGTCATCCGAACTTTCACACCCCCAACCCTCGTCAAAGTCAATTGATGAGATAACGGTGACTCAGATCCACCCTCCACTTGCTCCACCTTGAATCTCCCGAAGATACCGGCCATCAAAGTCGAGATTTCGTTCCGGGCGAACCGCTCCGCAATGCAAGTCCGCGGACCCCCACCAAAAGTAGCCAAACAACTCGCGTCTTTTGCACCGCCTCGTCCGGAGGGATCATTCAGCCAACGCTCTGGCTTGAATTCCTCTGCATCTGGGCCCCAGCTCTCCGTCGAGCGGTGCAGACCCCATGGACAGAGTATGACGTCCACGTCCTTGGGCACGCGATGGCCGCAGATGATTGTGTCGACTGCCGTACGGCGGAAGAACCAGCTAAATGGTGGGAATAACCTTAGCGTCTCGTCCCTGACTGCGTTAAGATATGGCAAATTCTCTATTTCGATGGCGGACGCAAGGATGGGATTAGAAAGCGGTGGTAGGTTCTTCCGAATCTCAGCGCAGACTTTCTCTTGTATATGACGATTTTCTGGCCTGGAGAGCATTACCGTGGCCGAGGCCATGGTTGAAGAGGTTGTGTCGTGTCCGGCTGCGAAGAGCTCCTTGACTTGCTCAATAAGAACGGTGTCCGAGAAGCCAGCGTTGTGCATGACTCGGTCAAGTAAATCTGGGTTCGACTTTTCTGGTATCTCAGCTTGTCGCTTCAGACCAATTATACTGCGGGCCACCTGATCCATCGCTTTCTTCACAATGGCGATGTCTCTGTTGCGCTCGATTGGCACGTTGTCGACGATCCAAGCCGGCATAGCGTGCGCGAGCAAACATCGGATGCGATTCGACGTGGACACACCGAAGGCCTTTCTATAGTCTCTTACCAATCTATTTTCGCTTTCATCCTTCTTCACACTATCAAAATCGAAGCTGCACCCAGCAAGCCCGATGATGTCGAGAGCAGCGCGAGAGATAGGATCATGCACCTCGACTACGCCTGAAGAATGTTCGCCATCTTCTTGATCAAGACTACTCTGGCTTGACGTCTCATCTGAAGAGTCCTCATCATTTTCGATGACCGTCACCTGCGCTAGAGCATTCTTAGCATCCCAACGTCTGGGATCTACCTCGCGCTGATACTGTTTGATAAGGCCACGCGCCTTCGACTGGAGTAGAATCTGCCGAGAAAAGATGTCAACAACCTCTCTAGTCTTCTGCCACATAATGGGCTGACATTCGCGGATTCGCTTCAAGGAGAAGGCTGGAGACATCTTTTTCCGATGCAGTCGATGAGCCTCTCCTTCGGCAAAGACCAAGCCTTTGCCAGCCACAGGTGCGAGGTGAATCTTCTGGGCTCTTTGTTTGTGGAAGTGATAGGGATTGGTGACAAGGGCATCACGCATGCCATCGGAGTTGGTGATCAATAGGCGTTCCTGATTGAAGATGCCGAGGTATCGAATGAGACCGTCATTGGGTATTTCTTTCATCCACTTCTCGAAAAGCCACGGCGTGGGCTCCTTGAAGAAGCGCCGCCATAGGGATTTCTGTATTGGTGTTGGTAGATGCCGAAGCGGACTGATCCTGGGGTAGATGAGGACGTTATACGCTGTCTCGGAAGCAAGAAGGGACCCAAAGGCCCAGCAGAAGTCGACAAAGACGTTCAATCTAGAGGGTACGATGCAGCTAGAGAGATAGGACCAAGTCAACGCAAGTAGAAAACAAGCTATAAGCTGGTTTTGTGAGAGCATGATGGAAATTTGGTATCGAAGTTCGTCCTGGTTAGAAACAAGGAGCGGCACGTTCGAACATTATAACCGTCTTCAATGATCCATCTCGAAACGAGGGCCATAGACTCGGCAGTGAGCGGCTTACGTTAGGCACCTCGAGCGTCATGGGCCCATTGCCGCAACCCGCATGTTGATATGATGTTGAACGATGGCTAGACTCATATTGCAATGTCAAGTAAGTCTTCCCAGTAATGGACTTGAGATTAGCGCTGACTATCATGGAATTGATAGGTAAACGCGCAGCAAGTCCAGTGATCATTAACGGAGGACTAAGTCTCCGATGACACGTTAAATGAAATACTGTGGTGCTGAACCACGTGAATGCTGAAATGCCAGATGTGACAGCGCATTTCCAGAACTCGCAACAGGCAGCGACAAGGCAATTCTGACCGATAAAGGGGTATGGCGCAAATCATCAATGAAAGTCTATTGACCTTCGCCGCACCTATCTGAGGACAGCGTTGGCTAGCACCTGCGCAAGATCCAAGGCGGCTCACTGATTCAAGACTCGTACGATCTCTACATCGTGGTTCCTGCCGTAAGTTAGCCGAGATATTACGCACACCGCCAATCATTGTTGCGAGATGACTAGCTACCGCACAAGACCGGCAGATCCGTCAATTTGACATGCATAGATCTGCCTCCTCCGCCAAACCTACTTTCAAGAGATAAGTACTTTGATTGGGTCAGCTCGTAAGCACCGCATCCACCAATCCCCAAGAAGTACGTACCGACCAAGACGGCGGGTCAATCAGCCATTTAGGATGGTTCTAGTGTCTGACCTGCATTGAAACAAGCCACTTCACTGCCGTGCCACCAATATGCATCCCTAAAACGTTGCGATCTAGACTTGGATACTGATTTCAGGCCCCCATTATTGCAACTGCAACGCGGCCACGAGTCTAGGTTTGCATCCATCGCGCATGTCTTAGTACGGTGGGCATTCCTGGTGGAGGGAATTTTGGCGATGCTACAAGGGATGAGGCTTTCGAATGCGCTGTGGGTCAAGCGGCAGTGAAGGTGTGAGAAACTTGCGGGATTTCCCAAGGGGTGCGGAATATCGGAGCTCTCAATTTCATGTCGATGCCCACTTGTCATTCTTTGTAAGTCGAACTCGCCGCTGACCAACGGTGGGAGACACCTTACTGACGGTCTTTAACAAGTCGTTGGGAAGTTCCAATCAAAGACCTTATCGGATAGTGCTTTTGGATGCCTTGAATGATGCAAAGCGGCATCCTCATCGATGCTTCGAGTCCGAGGCTGAGCTGGTCTAGTTGATGGGAGCGAAGGATCCGAACCCACAAAAAGAATCGTATTGTAAGAGCTAATCAGTACTCACTCCCCTGCCAGCCATATCAGAATTTGGAATGCTCGCGCATTGCTTTGCGGTTTGTGGAAGTCGAGTTGGCTATCAACAACGGCCCGTGGGCCGATTGATGTCTCGACACACAAATCCTCTCGCGGAAGTCGCACATCCATTGCTGGCAATCCAATGAGCAAGCTCCTGTCTCGTGGGTTGCACGCATCCTTTGCTTGGTGATCCGCAACGTTCAGTCCGGATGACCATCGGACAAACGGCATAACGAGCTTCTGGCCGAAGCCACTTAGACTGCGTCCAACCGATGCTGTGTGCGAGCACATCCGAAACAGCCTTGCGCCGGTGACGAAATCGACCGTTGGGATATGGAACACGTGCACCATCAGCCCCTCCTCGAGCTTGAGGAAGTCGAAGTTGTGTGACAATCCTTGTGACAAGGTACTTCCATCTCATTGTTCATCACATCGGCAGAAACAGTTCAGCTTTCGTATGCCCTGCAATTTGTATCGGGCTTTCACAACTGCCCAGGCTTCGGCAATTCCATGCTGGAGACGCTGTATTCATTCCTATCGCACGATGTGTCCAAGGAACCTTCACCGCTGGATAGTTTGAAGCAATGTTTCTTCCACTCTTTTGAGTGAAAGGCTCCCAGAGACAACAGCCACGACCTTTCTGCTTTCTCCTTGGCGTATATCCTTTTGACAGCTTCCACACGGACGAGCTACTTGCAGATTCCAAAAGCCAGCCAAGCTCAAGGTTTCGCACCGCCACGTCCACATGTCCTCCACTCTCCAATCTTGCAGCGTCATTGGTCTTTTTCAACGGTAAGCTCAAGACCTTCCATTATGAGTTTGATTGAGTGTGTTTGCTATATCTGCTTGTCGCAGCTCTTGCATCGTTGGCAATACTCTTGCTGGAGTGCACAAAGCAGTCGGATCAAAGGACCAGAGAGTATCATATTCCCTCCCCGAACGCCTTGATCTCTTGGGCTATACATGTATCTTTGCGCCCCTTGGGTCTTCCGAATGTATTCACAGGATACCGGAGGGAGCGAGAGGTTAGATGCATGTCCGCCAGGGCCAGGTTCAGATATGAGAACTTCGCCTTTGGACATCGAGCGATAATCGATTGGTATGTGCGGTAAGTATTTCCTCCTGCGATGATCGAAGCAAAGATGCTTACAACTCACTTCGAACACCAGAAACCACCTCATCGTCATCATCAGCAGGAGACAGAAACGTATGAGTGTTTGTCGCCGACCATGGATAGAGAGGCGCTTGCTTTGCTAGCTTGCCAGAAATATTACCCATCTCGCTCTCAGCTGCAGAATCAAGACAAGTAACAATAGCTGTCACCATGAAGAATGTCCATAGGTCAATACTGTCTCGTCAGCACGCACTGCGATGATCGAAATGAAGAGGTACGGTGCTCATGTCGAGACATTACTCAACGGTGAATTACAGTCTCCCCCGGAGCATTTACGACATAGAACTCTCTAGATGATCAAGTATTGTATACACCAACGTACAGCTGGATCGACTGTATTACCCTTACAATGTCAATGTGAACCGCATATCTCTGGCTATTGGCATTCACGACGGATATTATCCCCAGTGGAAATGCCCCGAAATCAACTCCCCGGCCCCCATGCCAAGGACTCCTGTTTGCACTAGAGCTGATGGATCCTAGTTGCAGCGAGTCACGTCTTGATTGGTCGGATCGAAGATTGCCTAAACATGATTATGGCATCTCCTGAGGATTTGCCGATCCGCACAAGTTTCAGCCTATGGCTTTGCTCGCCCTTGTCCTTATCCTTATGCATCTCTGCACGGTTCCCCAACGTCAGGCAGGCGGTGCTTCAGGCTGCTCACTGCTATCTTTGGACATGGACACGTCTCCCTGACGCGCGCATGCATGTTTCCATAATCTGCCAGTCCTTCTCGACCCATTGCGGACATGAATCTGCGACCCCGCCAAATCAGGCCCCTCACTGCGCACTGGTTCTGTTGTGATATACAAATCTTGGAGGCTGTGATAGACTATCTTCATTGGTCAATTGGACTCCGATTGCAGCATCGGGCAGAGATCCACCGTTTTGAACCTCATTGCCAACCCTTCCTCCCTGCTCCTCATGCACTGTGAATTTCAAATTGTTGCAGCTTGCGTTTGGAATCAGGAAACCCTCGTCATGCGCTTTTCAATATATAAGAATGCTTGTTACTCATCTCATCCTCTCCCATCAAGTACATCCCACCTGACCAGCACATTCTTCTCATTGCAGCTTTGCAACACCCCCCTCATTCAAAGCATGGAGCAAACAATGGACATGAGAGCCCCTCACACCCACTTCGACATGTCCTCAGAACACCACCACCCCCACTCCCACACCGACATGCAACCCTCCACCCCTCCAATGCCCATGGAAAAGGCTCCCCCCGCCTCCGCCGGCCACAACATGCACCCCGACGACCCCGATAACCCGCAAAACGCCCCTCTCTTCCACAAAATTCACGCCTCCCTCTCCTCCTCCGCCTTCGCCTTCATGATCCTCTTCGGCGCCACAGCCTACACCTCCTCCCTCGCGGGCGTCCAAGCCCGCTTCTCCGTCAGCATGACCGTCTCCATCCTCCCCTTCTCCCTCTACTTCTGGGGCATCGCCTTCGCCCCAATCTACACCCCGCACGTCTCGGAGCGCTACGGCCGGCGGCCCGTCTACCTCGTCTCGCTCCCTTTATTCGCGATCTTCATCCTGGGCGCCAGCGTCTCGCAATCCTTCGCCGCACTCTGCATAACGCGCTTTTTGGCCGGGCTCGCAGGCGGGCCGTGCGTGGTGCTCATCGAAGGCACATTCGCGGATGTCTGGTCCGCCAAAACCACAGTGACATACTACGTTTTCCTCACCTGCGCGTCGTTTGTGGGCGCCGGCGCCGGCGCGATCGTCGGGAACTACATCTTCGTCTACGGCGGCTGGCGCTGGACCCAGTGGATCACGCTCATCATGGCCATAGGCGCCTACCTCCTCGGCGTCAGCATGCCGGAAACCTACCCGCGCGAGATCCTGCGCGCGAGGGCCAAACGCACCAAGATGCCGATCAAGCTCGCGAAAGCGCAGTCGGGCGTCACGCTGAAGGAGATGGCGACGCACACGCTGATCAACCCGGTGAAAATGCTCGTGGCCGAGCCGATCGTCATCCTGGCGTCTTGGTACGTGGCGTTCATCTTCGCGGTGATATTCCAGTTCTTCATCTCGATTCCCGTCGTCTTGCATCTCACCTACAACTTCACGCCGCACCAGATCGCGCAGGCGTTCACGTCCGCGATCATCGGCACGGCGCTCGCTGCTTTCACCGCTACCATTATCGATCTCGCGCCGAAGCTTATCAGGAGGGAGAGCTGCGACATGGAAGGCTCTCCGCCTATGGAAGTGCTAGAACACCGCCTCCGCTCCGGCATGCTCGGCGGCATCCTCATCACCGCCTCGCTCTTCTGGATCGCTTGGGCTGCTAAACCTAATATCCACTACATCGCGCCCATCACGGGCACGGCGGTGTTCATTTGGGGCTGCGCCCTCGCCCTGACTTCTATCATATCGTACCTCTTCGACGCATATCCGGCGCCGGGGACATTGGCTGCGCTTACGGCCGCCGCGTGCTTTCGCATTATCTTGGCGGGGCTGATCCCGCTTGTGATTATTCAGATGATTATGGGCCTTACGGGCGCGTGGGCTGTTAGTACGTTTGCGTTTATTGGCGCGGTGGGGATGGGTGTGCCTTGGGTTTTGTACTTTTTTGGGGCGGGGATGAGGAGGAGGAGTGTGTATGCTGCGAGGGAGATGGCGGAGGTGGGAGCGGGGATGGGAAAGGAGCAGATGGGGGGCAGTGTGTGATTGATGGGGTGGGGTGGGGTTGATGTCGTTTATCAGGGCGTTGGAGCAGGAAATAGGGTGGTAAATGGGCTGAATATTTAATAAATGAATGACATGAACGCTTTTGGATCGCTCGCCGGGCTCGCAGATACTCTTAATCTCTGGTCATACCTGGTTATGCATTCTTGGCATTGTGATAAAAATATGCATCGGCGTTTTCTTTTCCCGCACCGAGGGGCTGTGCATGTGGCTGCCTTCAGCCCCGGGCCTCGTCGGTTTTTTTCTCTCCTATTGAAGACATCTCTCTTCAATGAGATCCGATAGCTCTTGTTCACTACTTAGGTTATGGTCACTTGACTCAGAGCGTACTTCATAGATCGTTGCAATGACTCCCGGCACCGTTGCTTGGGTTCAAGAGCCAGATGGTAGGGGAACTTGGGGTATCATTCAGAGCTGCCTTGTAACGTTGTTCTTGTGCATCTATACTGCAATCCATCTCAATTTTCGACCACATAGAACGAAACTTCAATCTTGGTGGCGACGAATCCGAGTAACGCTCCTTGCAAGTGCTCTTCCAGAATCTGTGTTTGTTTGTGCCATAAGTCAGTGGAATGTTGCGAGGCATCTGCAAATGCAACTCAACAACATGGAATTTCTGGTGAGATAGCATCCAAACATCAAAATAAGAAGCAGTCGCTGATCTCATTGTAGTACCAGAATTATCAATGCAGTTGCAAGAAAGAAAATAGAGTCGAATCTCCCTTGCAATCTTCTTCAAGACGACTGTCCGAGGAACTCTCGGAAGAGCTCGGTGTAGTGCAGAGCCTCAATGAGAGAGCTGTCTCAAAATCAGTGTCACAGCGATCAGACGGCTTTGTAGATCTTGAGACCGGCGAAAACAGCGAGGGAAATGTGACTCAATCGACGAATGACACAAGCGAAACCCAAGCTAGAACGCCGAACTCGAGCAGCGAAACAAACCGCAAGGCCAAATATAGTCTGCGTCAAGCATTCTTCATAGCTGCTGGTGGGCTAGCGGTCGAAACAAAGTCCTTCAGCATTGACCCTTTCTTAACAGGTGAGTCGACTCGCTGCACCGAAATGACTGGCATGATCTTCATAGACACATCATGTCCGACCGAGCTTTTCCCGCATAACTGAAATTCCTGTATTACCGACCAGATGTTGAAAACATGCGCGCTGATTCCTACTTAGTCACTACTTTAGCAGCTTTAGAGCTTGCTCGACTTGGGCTTATATCTCCAATTGCACCACAGATTATCGACGACAAAGCTAAAGCTGACCCAATTACAAAGCTTGTGGTCTGTGTACAAGCAGGCTGGTTCATTGTGCAATGCATCGCAAGAACTTCACAACATCTGCCACTTGCTTTGCTGGAAATTCATACCCTAGCTCACGTAGCACTTGCTCTGTTCATGTATTTGGCTTGGTTTGCAAAACCTTATGATGCTATCTCACCGCATGTAATTTCGGACAGCAAGGTCGTCGAGGTTGTTGCTCTTTTTTCACTTTATTCACCTGGGACTCAGGAGATACTTCATATCCCTGAAAAGACGCACTGTGTGCTCGATTGCCGCACGGAGACCGAATTGATCGACAAACTCAAGCACATTGTCGAAGATGAAGATTCTGAGGGACACGCCGGACCAGACACAGTTCTCTCAACGAAGCAGCAAAGATTGGCCCAG
The DNA here is from genome assembly GCF_019456465.1 of Bacidia gigantensis. Taxonomy (NCBI): domain Eukaryota; kingdom Fungi; phylum Ascomycota; class Lecanoromycetes; order Lecanorales; family Ramalinaceae; genus Bacidia; species Bacidia gigantensis. The sequence continues at coordinate 1,264,386 of NW_025408613.1, read as the reverse complement.
TCGAATCATGCTCTTTGTGCCATTGAATATCTGAGACACAACGAAATGCACTTGACCTGTCGTCCTTCGGAGGAAGGTGAAAATCTTTATCTAGCATCCTACGTGTCAGATTTCCTCTCGATCCCAGGAAGCAGATATCGAGAACTGAAAGCGTCAAGTTTTTCAAGGTCAAAGCCCAAATTGTCACATCTTCATCGAGTACTTTTTCTCTATGAAAAAGGCATATTGCTTCCTCTACTCATTCTAGCATACTCGGCATTTCATTTGTGCGCATGGAACGCACAATTCCCCACAACTATTGAGCGATGGATGTGGCGAGGGGCAGGACTGGCCATTCTCGCGACGCCCTTTGCCGGAGTCCTGTCTTTTTGTACAACATTAGACATTGAACAAGTTCTGGGAACAGATCAAGTCACCCAAACGAAACCTTTCTGGTCACGCTATCCATTCACCAAACTTTGCTTAAGAATCCTTTTTGAATGTATTCGCACCCCTACCTTGTGGGCGTGGTCTACAATCCTCCTTGCGGCTGTCTTTGGCAGGCTTTATTTTCTTGTAGAAGCGTTCGTTTGCCTAAGACAGCAGACACCAGACTTGTACAAGACAGTGCAGTGGACACAATTCTGGCCACATGGATGAGAGGGTATTAGATGCTATGAATCGATGGCAGAGACATAAGATTATCCCAATGAACAATAAATTTAAAGAGGTGTGCCACTACGGCTGGTACAACCATCCAAGACCAGGTTTGTTCAACGTCGAAAGAATGTTGTTCCGAAGCCACAGCATAGAATCAATGACTTACTGGGTACTCTCCATTGCGAAAAACGACATTCGGCTGTATCGAATCCAAGTTGCAGCGAGCTTGACTCATTCTCGTCGCGCCATCTAGGATGAGCGAATACTCACATAGAATGGGCCTACTAGCTCTTGTCGACTTTAATCCGGCGAAAATCTCGTGTTGGAGCGTATTTTGAAATGAAGTTTGGATCAACGTCACGCGACAATCAACGTACCAAACGAGGTGAAGAGCGCTGGGGACGTGAGATGAACCTCCTGTGGTTTGTCCAAGGACCTGGAAAGACCACTACTAGTGACATTCGTCTACATAACACAGGAACCAACCGAGTGGACAATCATCTATTGGCTCCTATCAATATTATTAATACAAAAGCAAGGTCATGGAAATCTCGGAGGCAGGGAGTGAAGGGCGCATGCCTTCCCGTATCAGACTTGATGGAGGAGCCGGATTCAACAATCTCTTCACGCTTCATTCAAATCTAGATTCCAAAAGCGTCTTACCACGACCTCAAATCATCAAAAAAATCTGCGCTGTATACGAGGACCCAGAACTGTATTGGATCAAAACATCGTCGCAGATCATCTGGCTGTAGATTGGAGATAGATCAGCAAATCTTGAAGAGTGGAGCAAGTCCAGGGCGAGAAAAAATGGTTATAAGTCTCCGTAGAACTGTCCATCGCGTCGCGATAGTGGAACATTGTAGGTGGCGCATTCAAACCCATTCATATTCAATCCAATGGGTAAATAACAGCTCTTCACATCACCGTTGTCAGACTTGCCCCTCGTCAATCAAAATTCAACCTCGTCCACGCTCCTGTCAAAACCCTTTATCCTCAAGAAACCCACCAATCTTCGCAAAAAACGCCGTCGTATTCGTCGCAAAATTGATCCCATGTCCCGCACTTGGCTGCACATACGTCTCCAGATCCGCAAATTTATCCTTAAAACTCGCATCCAACTCCCCAGGACAGTACCCCCCACAAACAACATGATCGTACTCCCCACTAATAACCAACGTCGGCCCCTTAAACGCCCTCGCGTCCAGCCTCAGCAACTCCGGCGTCAAACTCACCAGCTCACTAATAGCAAAGGGCTGTTTATTAGCCTCAGAGAAGGCAGCGACGTCATGCTCGTACGCCGGCGCCTTGAAGAAACTGTTGATGTTGGCGAAGACGTCGCTGGTGGTAACATACCCGGGGTCAAAATCCGCGAATTTTGAAGCGTCTTGCACGCGTGCGATGCGTGGGGAGATTCCTTCCAGCACGAGCCGGGCGTCGAGCCCGTTGAGCCCGTAGCTTGTTAGGATGGCGGCGGAAGCGATGGTGGGGTCGGCGGCTAGGGCGCTGTTGGAGAGGAAGGAGCCGAAGGAGTGGCCGAGGAGGATTAGGGCGTTTGGGGGGCCGAAGTGGGGTGGGGTCGGGGGGAGGGGGAGGGAGCCGTTGAGGAGGGAGCGGGCGAGGGAGATGAGGATGGGGGTTTGGATGTTGAGTTGGTTTGTGAAACCCGAGAGTCTGGTTTGTGGGTTATGAGATGGGGTTATGTGTTGTTGACGTGGTTTTAGGGGGACGGGGTTGAAGAAAGTCTGGGCAAAGATAGTGGTCGAGAAATGGTGACTTACTTTGTGGACTTGCCTACTCCGAGACGGTCGTAGAAGAAGATAGAGTAACCCTTTTCGATGGCATACTGGACGAAACTGTACTGGTCTGGTTTGTATGACGGGTTCCAATAGCTGCACGAAAACCCCAACAATCAGCCACTTCACAATAAAATCCTCGCATCTCCTCTCACCTTCGATCAAAAGCAAGTCCATGCGTCGCCAAGAGCACAGTCTTTGCATTCTTACCCGGCTTCTTGGGGGTGCAGAACGTGCCTGCAATCTCGTAGCTGGCTGTCTCATTCACGGGCGGTCCAATTGGCTGTGGGAATCCGGCATCGAGACGACTTGACGCGAGAGACACGAAGTCGATGAGTCCGTAATTGTCGCTCCATTTGGGAGCTATCCAGGGATAGTTCGCTGAAGTTACTGTGACGGGGGTTATGGAGTCGTAACATGAAGCCCCCAGAGGTATGTAGCCTGTTGATGTTGCATTTGCGCTTATGAGGACGGGAAAGAGGCAGATGGCCAACGTTTTGATGGTCAGTAAGGAAGCCATTGGAAAAGCACGGTGTACAGTTCTGAATTGGATATTCTGGAAACATGAGGCACCTTTCTATGTTTACCTTTGACTTCTTTTTGAAGTGGGTCCCCTGGGGTTCCGGCGATATGTATGGTGAGTCATCCATCCTCTTGCCACTGCTTAAGCGATATAATACTGCGAATCTCATTTATATCGCTCTTCGGCGAATAGGGCCCGAAGAGAGAGGGTCATGAGGCTGAGCAAACTCGTGGAGTTTTAGACGGCGTTTACTAACCCCACGACTAGTCCTCACCAAGATTTCAAAGTCAGTCACGCATGAAGGTCGAGAGATCGAAGTGCGGAATGGAGCGGATGCTTGACCTCAATGGGCGTCTGACGTAAACATGCAGGAACGCGAAAGGCTTTGTCATGCACATTCAGTAATCATTGGCGGGATTGGCGCGGATGAAAGCCTTGAGTGAAAGAAGATAGAAGGTCTGAGCGGCGAGGTATAGCTATTATAAGGCGAACGCTACCTGCTGGGCAATTCAATGGATTTCTGCAATGCTGAAGCACCCTATGAGTCACTTCCACCAGACTATGGGATAGACGATTTGATAGACATTTCATTTTGTGACCTCGAGACTAGCCGAGGAGTCGCGAAGAGATTGAAAATGGATTAATGCAAGTAGATATCTTGCAAGCTTTTATCAGTGCCAGTCCAGAGTTTTCCGTACATAGCACCGACAACATGAGCCTCACCAATGATGCTGTAGCTGGGCTGATGTTGAGAGTCAGTGTTATAAGGTCTGAGGATGATGGGCATAGAACATCCTTGCAAAAGATAGATATGATCGTCCAGTTGCGCCCTTGGATGCGCCCATCCCGTGAGAGGTCTTGACTTATCGAAAAGAGGATCACCACCCATCAATCTCAAGCCATCTTTCAAGACCCGGACAACCGCATCCGCGAGTTTGTCAACGCGTTCATTGAAATGGGATTCAATTGAGCCAGAAGATGGATCGGACGCTGTAAAATTATGATGACCAATGCGGTGCAATTGGGACAAAGCACGCTTCTTGATGTCAGTTCTTGATCGAGTCCCACGGCCCCACAATTGCAAAGGATAGCCATGTATGCGAAAGTTTTGGTGAGACCGAAGCCATTCATAGCTTGATCGTGCTTTCTTTCTTAATCGTTCATTAGTTCTCTGCTTCCAGAGGTCACCAAAAATGCATCCTTCATCATCAACCGCATTCTCGCGCTTGTATATCGTGAGTGCGTCGAAAATATCGGCTGCCAAGTATCTCACAGAAGGCTCCAAATCAGTCAAATTGTTGTGCGCCCAACCAACTATTGGGTTTTTGGAGGCATCATTGGAAAGTGGATACGTTGTTAAGTCACCTCCGTCAACGCCGCTAAGGCTCTTGATGAAACCAATGCATTCGCCACGCACTTTGAGAACTTTCCCGCCGTCGAAGAGACTACATCTATCAAGACGGCTATGAGCTGTTGCATGCCAGTAATTGTCGCCAAGCCCATATTTTGGATGTTCGTCGTGCCCTGTCAAATATTTGATCGGCTGATCCAAGAAGGGATCACCACCAAGGAAGAGCCAGTCTGGAGCCCAAGATGGCAGTGAAGATCTAGGTCTTGGAAAGGAGCTCTGTACGCAAATGACATCAAGAGTCTTGGTAGATTTGATCGAAGTTTCTGTCATGCGCTTCAAAATGGTGTCAATTGGTAGCTTCTCATCAATATCATTGAGAAACCTGCTGCTGTCGTAACAAACCCCGAGAAGCGAATATACTTTGTCACGTTCCTCTGTTGCAAGAGTATCATAACTCTTTTGTAAAGCCGTAAACATATGGATTGGTTCCCGGGGTTGCCATTTCCTCCTAAGCGAAAATATGTTGAAAATATGTCTATGGTTGGGAGTAAAGCCTGGAAAAATTCTGTCTGAAGCTAAAGCCTCGAGTTCTTGTATGATTTCACACAGCTGATCGAAGTCGATATCATTTTTGCCACAACTGAGTTGGATTTTCCCAGCAACTGTCAATTCCTGCAAGATCCATGCTCGTCGCCAGTACTCGTTACTCACAACCAGGCATAGCAGCTCAAGGAACCTCAGTTGTTTCGCATGCAACAATCGATCGAACTCAGCAAGACTGGGGTGCAATCGTTTCAAGACTGCATTGATAATAGGGAGCTCTGTCTCTAGAAGGGTTGCATTCGAGAGAGCGGTGTCCCCAGTGGGTTTGCCAATCCACATACGGTAAAGGTCCGCTAGTATCCCGGAATGCGTTAAAACTTTACTGTCAAAGCCTTCGTTGCTTTTAAACTCGCCTAATCGATCAAGAGTTTGTTTAAGTTCAAAAAAATGGGGATCATCGTCTCCAAGCCAGGCAAAAACGGATTGAGCACGACTGTAGATTAGTGTCATTTTTCCTATCTGCTGTGCTTGCTCTATAACGTCAGTCTGATTGATGCACAAGGCATCTACCCATACCAATCTGATGTTGCGATTCCGCAGCTCTTTCAAGGCATTGTACAGGTTTTGAGTGACCTGCACCATACGATCATTCAGAATTATATTCTGAGGATCCAAAGTAGAACCCCAGCGATAAGACAGTGCAGTGTAGTCATCGCCATCCTGGATATCGGCGTGACGTAGTGTACATATGATATTTTCATCTTCACGAGCGGCGGCCCTAATATGGAGTAATCGAATTTGCGCTTTCGAGCCTTCAAGTTTTCTATCGTATATCAGAGAAGATTGCACTTCGAGACTATGGACGCTCCGAACGTGCGAAAGATTTGCGGAGGAATTCTCGTCGCCTGAATTCGGAGCCAGGTGCTCTGTCGAAGAGTGTTCCAAGAGTGATTTAGGTGAGATGTTCCAAAACCGCCTCAGTGCGTATTTCTTATGCCTGAAAAACCATTCACAAGCCTCTAGATAACCTAATCTTCCGATGGCACCTATCAAGACTCTGTCCAAGGCAAATTGGAGGTGTGCCATAGCTGCACCCTACGCAACCGATCTCAAGACAGGCTAATTCCCACACGATTGGTTTTTGAAACAGTTGATCTGAAAAAGTCAGTGACAGCTGAGTCCTGGCCACGCCTTCGGGATCGTTCTGAACTATGGTGTGTTGTCCTGTGTCTACACATCAGCAACGAGCCTTTTTAGGAGGAGAGTTCGACGTGACAGGTCGCAAGGTAATGTCTCGTCGCACGACCATAGGGCTATGCTCGGCGAGAATCTAAGGTGGGGTGAGTCTGGGTTTGCCTGAATGCCTTGTCCGGCCAATCAACCACAGTTACGGGGGGAGAAGTCCAGCTATACGAGGTACTTACCGTGCACGATAATGATCAAGAGAAGGTATTAATGTTCCCGAGGAGGGGCAAAAATGGTCGGTCGGCCACAAAGTCAACATAGAGGAGTCTGTCTCGCCCTAGGCCTTCCCTCCTACATAAGCAACCAAGTCCCTCCAGACCCTTGGCCATCTGATGAACGTATCGGAATCGCGGACAGACGGCTAAGACGACCTTACGCTGATTGCAACCAGTCCGCCTGCTTCAAGTGTGTCAAGACCTCACCAGCGAGACCAATCTATTTCATTGCTGCTAGGAAGCTTTAGTAGGCTCTCATATTTGGCATCCGGTCCGAAGGGACGGCCAAGAAGTATGATCTTGAAGTCAAAAAGTACGATATCGAGCTATGGTTCCCACTAGGCAAACGTCTTTCATAGAGAGTCGGCGGGTGGGGCGTTGCTTTAGGAACAGGGTAGCGAAGAAGTTCAAAGTTGGCTGGTTCGTATGAGGAGCTTTGCTGGTCGCGTTTTCGGAGGTAAAAATTGCTCATACATGGGACCTGGACATGGCGGTAGACGAAGACATGGGCGGTCTCGAACGCAACCGTCGTACAGTAGATGGTGGATACCCGACGCTAGAAAGCTATACATCTGCTCGGATGAGCTTCTACCACCTCCGGGTTCATTCCACCCAATTAGCCTTTCGAACCTGCAGGATATATTCCTGCAAACCATGTTGGGGGCTTGCAGAAGGAAAGAATGTGGGCGGAAAAGGGGAGAATATATCGGGTTTCTTACAAATACTGTACTGAATGTGTATGGGAAGCGGGACAAGCCCTGTCTCGAAAGTCTTCAGTGGATAGCGTATGTGAAGGGCAGAACCAAGTGAAAGACCGTGTTCACTCACCTCCGAAGATCCTGGAATTCCTTCTCGCACATCAAGTGTTGCCACGCGGCGAGAACGGTCATAACGCCTGATCTATAGACTCCTGGCAAAGACGGGGCTTACCACTGATCGTTGCATGATCGTGCAGAAGGTGAATTCGCATCGACTTCGCATTCTCTAGGTACCTCAGAAAAGGCCAAACCATCTCGCCGGGTGCCAAGCCATTTACTGATTTCCTTAGATCAAAGCCTAATTTCAAATAGTGGCGTGAGAACGGCTAGGCTCCATTCTCAATCTTTGGCGAACTTCTCAAGCCTTTCTAGTGCCTGTAGAGAGGTTTTGTGAACTCCAGCCGTTGATGGGGAAAGAAGGGCAAGGGCAATGTTTGTATTACCTGCGTGTCTCGGGTGAGGTTTTCAGATGTAGAGGAGCAGGGCTCGGGGTTTCTGATGAGGCCTGACGCCTTTGTGGATGATGCAATTTGACCAGTTGTAGTCGCAAGTAACCCAATTAAGCTAATGTTAGGATGAAAGTAGTATGGCAGACTTTGCATAGGATGCTTGCAGCTCAGAATCCCAGCCCAATAGTAAAGAGAGCGAGAGAGAAAAAGAGATAAAGGTAGTTTGCCGGCCAGCATACGAAGCATCAGCATTGCCGTATGAAATTAAGGTAGCTGCTCAGCCTAGGGTCGTAAGTGGCACGAGGAGACTAGCATGCGGTTGTTGTACCCATCTAAAGCTGGCATGATGACCGATGTACCGTTTTCCTAGAGCTATTCAATCAAAGAGTCGAGAATGATACGCTTACGTCAATTCCTAATCTTCCAATTCTTTGCCCAGCAACCATCTCCTAGGCGCCCAATCATGTATTCCCCCCGACTCCGTGCAAGTCCACACCCATTCTTCCTCTTTACCTACCAGGCCATGCCCTGGCTTGACTCTGACCCTGACAAAATTGACATACCCATCGAGTAGCCCATTGTTCACGAACTCATCGACATCTGCACAGAGCCATCGAAAGCGATATGGCAAGAAATTGTTCTTTTCCCTGAGCGCAACAAAAGGCGTAAAATCATTTCCATACTCTGCTCGAATAGCCGTTGGTGTGATGGGTCCCTCTGCCCAGGGGACAAGATTGAAGATCAGCTCATTCACTTTTGTTGGTACGTGCTTGGCATTAAGAGACAAGGAGGGGTTGTTCTGAAGTCGCATGTAGCGTTGGATTACATTTCCCAATTTCCTGGTCGTCACATCCTGTCGCGACGCCGCCATATACTTCTCTACAGCGTCTGCATTCATGATCCTCGTATCTACCTCGATATTGTAAGGCTGACTGGTTAGCAAATGGGGAAGTGCTGGACGTGCCCTCCAAGTCGGGAATACGCGGTCGCTAGCATCCCCGTCCTCATCAATCCCAGGGCTATACAAGAAGTCAAGATGAAAAGTTGCGTGAAATGATGTTGATGGTGATGCAAGAAGTCTCATTAACTCTCCATTGATCTGGCGATTGGTGAGTAGAAGGCCAGAGATAGAGTATAAGAGGCCATTTCGGTAGGTTTCCTTTCTTGGCCATTTGATGCCGATTTGAGAAGCTTCGCTGTATTTGGTGTCATCTTCTGGAATTTTTGGTGGTGGATTTATAGATGTCAACAACGAGATATAGATCTCGTTACGTATCTCTGTAGGCAATAGAAGAAACGGGAAATGGGTCTCGTTGAGAGCTAGACTCTGTGCTTGGTCGCCGTCAGATCTTCGAAGCATGATTGGAGAATGGCCCTGGGCGGCGTCTAGGAAATCAAGTATCTTTTACACTCGCTGTACTATAGCTCCATGTCTGAAGCGACAGAGCTTCCCTAGTTGAGGAGGGACACTTGATGTTTATTGCCGTTCATTCAGGAGAGAGCGGCAGCCGGAAAAGTAAACAGCCGAGCGGAACTATTCCGCTATCGTCATTGCCGAGGATATGCCTCTTATGTAAAATTATGCGGGCGGCTCGTCAGGTATATTGTGATACAGGCATTGCTTGACATCTTTAACCTTCGACAGGACTGTCACTGTCACCGCATTACTCATTGGCAGTATCGGGTCTTGGAGTTCACTCCAAACCACTCGAGCAGATATTATCCGCCATGGACCGATGACATTTGACAAAGTGTCAGAATGCCGGACAAGCCACTCACAGTTTTCACCTACGCAGCAAGCGCCTCCCTCGCTGCCATCGCCCTTGTCTACTTCTTCCACCCAGCGTATCTCATTGATGGTGATGGCACGAGCTCCTCGGCGAGCTCACGAAAGAAAGGCATTGTCGGCCTGTACAATCCAGCCAACGATTGCTTCATCAATTGTGTTCTGCAATCGCTAGCCGGACTGGGGGATCTGCGTGTCTATATGATTAGGGAGCTGCATCGTCGAAGACTGGAAGGCTCAGAAGTCTACGCCTCGGTACCCTCGAAAGACTCTACAGGCAAGGAGATCAATGCGCAAAAGCTGCTGAGCCTGCAGAATGGGGAGGTCACAGAAGGGCTAAAGGATATGCTCGACAAATTAAATGAGAAGCCCATTTATCGGAAGACCATATCCGCGAATGCATTTATCCGAGTTCTTGAACACGCATTTGGCACACCAGTCGCAAAGACGCAGCAAGACGCTCAAGAGCTCTTACAATTCGTGGCAGAGAGATTGCAAGAGGAATATCATGCTGGATGTCAGGCGCGTCATAGATTTCGAGAAGCGAACATACAGCAGGTCCGGGCTCAAGAATCCGAAGAGAGTGGAGCAGACCAAGGCGACGAACACACTGCGTCCGTAGGACTGCAGTCGTATGTAGGTTCGGTCATCAAGAGCGTAGCCAAGGGAGAGACGGAGGATGGTTTCCCACTTGAAGGGCAGACAGAGTCTCGTGTAGAATGTAAATTTTGTGGCTTCATTCCAAAAGCGAAACCGACGAGCTTCGTCATGCTCAATCTCATGGTTCCTCAGACGAGTTCATCAACGTTAAACGATTGCTTTGATTCTCATTTCAAGACGGAAATAATTGACGATTACAATTGCGACAAATGCCGATTGACTCATGCCCTCGAGGTGTACCAAAAACGATTGACTGAAGCCAAAGGCTCCGAGGGCAAGGCAAAGCTCGAAAAGGGCGTGTCTAAAATACAGCATGCTTTAGAAGAAGATCCTGAGAGGCCGCCTGAAGACGTGACTTTGCCAGAGTCCAGATTCGCGCCGAAGAGAAGGATCGCACGACATATTGAGATGAAACAATTTCCGAAGATACTAATCATACATCTCTCAAGGTCAATTTTCGATCCGTACAGTACATCAATGAAAAATCTTGCCAAAGTAACGTTCCCAGAAAGACTCCCAGTGGGCGGACTTGTGAATCGTCGAATCTACAGGCTTTCGGGGTTGATCATTCATAAAGGAACTCACAACAGTGGGCATTATGAAACAGTCAGAAGACAGGGCTCATACGCGCCTTACTCCAATCCAAATGCAAGTTCAGCTAGCGGACCGTTCAGTCGGAAAGCAAGTGCAAACCCAACACCTAGATCAAGCCCGAGCATACGCCCTACATCTGCAGAATCGGCATTGAAAGAGACCTTTGATTCGGCCAGCGATATCAACGGGCAGCCAGGTACTTCTTCGTCATCGTCACTTCCTTCGGCCACTGATTCTGCGCCATCTACTGACCCGTCTTCTGCATCTGACGCGCTAGAGGGACGACGTAACGACGCGGAAGAATCGATGCCTTTGTCATCTGAAATTGGTACCCCGACGTCTGTCCCTGCAGACAAATATCTCTCTCCCCCTTCTACTGCTATCCACAGCAGGACCTCATCGCTAGTAGAGGTATCGCGTTTGAAGCGGAAGAAGAAGCCGATCGATAGATGGTGGCGGATCAGCGATGACAAAATCAAGGAGTGCAAGCTCAGTGAGGTACTTGGTATGACCAAAGGAGTCTATATGCTTTTCTACGAGATGGAACGCTCTGGCACTGACGGCGGTTGAGTGAAGGCTCTCTCTTGTTGAATAGCGCACGCTCAATGTCGCTGGATGAGTGCAGTATAGCGCATTGTGCCTCGGATCCTATCGAAGACCTGATACAGCTACATTAGAAGGCAATGAGTAATCTCTCAACAACCACCAGCTTTACTCGACGGCTCGTGCGTGAGTCAATCGTCAAACTGCAACATATAAAAGTTGTTGCCACAGAGTGTTGATTATGATAACACACTCCGATGCTTCCGAACAAATGCTGCAGTAAGCCCAGAGAATGAATATCATTTGGAGTCGAAATATGGGAACATATTTCGTTGATAATATTTAGGGGCACAGCTCATAGCTACGTGAGACTTCCACCATATCTTAGTCTTGACTATTGCTAATTCCAACAAGAGCTTCTCGAACATATTCAAGCAGATATGACTGCCGGTGGCAAGGCTTGCTTATCTCTGTGCCGCTGTTCCGTCTTGGATCGCTTGTGTCGGCTCAAACTTCTCCGCCGCGCCCGCCAAGCATGCCAAGATCTCGGAGATCTTGGCGTGGAGCGGAGCCTTCCTTGATTGGTTGAAGCGGTCTAAGTACTGCCCCCGAGTGCCCCTTTTGTGGCAAAATTCCGCAGAGCGCTCTCGGAGCGCAGCGACCTTGAGCTGCAGAGAGCATGGAAGGAAAGCTTGGCCTTTGGTTGCCAAGCTGTCCGACGAGCCTGGATACGGTACTCCGCAGTTGGCATGTTTACGCCGTCTCTCGATGCTTGCGTCATTGCACTGTCGGATGTGTGATGTGGTCTTGGCAGGTGGAGTCGACATTCATGGACGTAATACTTAAGTAGGATTCAACCCCAGCACGTGGCTTGAGCTTGTTTTCCTCAAAGACGAACCACTGCCAAAGAGTCTCCGTTTCCTAATCTTCATTAAAATATTATCTTTCATTCTATCTTCAAGGCATACTCACATAACGCTTGATAAACCCTCAAAATATTGCCATGGGTAAAAATAATCTCGTCAAACAAGAATACTCTCGTCACCCCTTTCTCCTGCCTCTCACAGAAGTATACCAACAACTTGGCACCAACAAGGACACGGGACTGAACCAGCAAAAAGCTCTTGAGTCTCACCAAAAGTATGGCCCGAACAAATTGGAAGGTGAAGGGGGAGTGCAATGGTATCGAGTGCTCCTCAAACAGATCAGCAATGCCATGATACTGGTACTGGTGCTAGCCATGGCTCTCTCGTACGGAGTGACGGACTATATCGAGGGCGGGGTCATTACAGCCGTCATCGTCCTCAATGTTGCCATCGGTTTCTACCAAGAGTTCAAAGCTGAGCAGAAGATGGATTCACTACGTGCTCTATCATCACCTTCAGCTACAGTTGTACGTGACGGTAAAGTCGACACTATCCCCTCAGGTGAAGTCGCTCCTGGTGATATCGTGCATGTCAAGACCGGGGATACTGTGCCGGCCGATTTACGACTCTTCGAAGCTATGAATCTCGAATGCGATGAGAAGATTCTGACTGGCGAAGCGATGCCTGTCGCGAAAGACGTCAAGTTTGATCCCACAGGTCTTGATGAGGTGTCTACTGGTGCAGGCGATCGACTGAACATGGCATACTCGTCCTCGACTGTCACTCGCGGCCGTGGAAAGGGCATCGTCGTCTTTACTGGTATGTGCACTGAGATAGGCAGAATCGCAGCTTCGATGCAAGGAAAGCAGCGAAAGGCCAATCGATCTTTGTCGGGCAAAGAGAGCAAAATACAGCCTGCGAAAGGGCTTGCTCTCCGTATCTGGGACGGCATTGGCGCCTTTCTTGGCTTGACTGTCGGAACGCCGCTGCAGAAGAAGCTGTCCAAGCTGGCGTATGTGCTCTTTGGATGCGCGATTTTGCTTGCAATAATTGTATTTGGAGTGAACAAATTCAATGTGACTAATGAAGTCGCCATCTATGCTATCTCGACTGGTCAGTCGACAACATACATACACCCGACCCAGAGCTGACACTAAAATAGGCATTGCTATCATACCCGAGTCCTTAATCGCTGTCTTGACAATAACTATGGTCGTTGGCATGACCCAGATGCGAAAGAGGAAAGTAGTCATCCGTCAATTGAGTGCCTTGGAGGCCCTTGGAGGTGTCACAAATATATGCTCGGACAAGACGGGGACTCTGACACAAGGGCAAATGATCACTAGGAAGGTTTGGATTCCAGGTAGCGGTATCTACTCTGTTAAAGGTGCCGAAGCGGCGTTCAACCCTACATCGGGGAATGTAACCTTCTCGTCTGTGAAAGCAAACCAGGATGCGCCAAACACGCCATCAGACCACATCCGATTTGACGACAAAAGCTCAATCAGCGACAAGACATCAGAGCTTAATGACAGTGATGAGAAAGCACCAGAGATCACGCCAGAGCTCGAAAGCTTCCTCCACTCAACAGCTCTGTGCAACCTCGCCTCGGTTCGCCACGACGACCAAAAGAACGAATGGCAAGCAATGGGCGATCCAACCGAAATAGCCCTCCAAGTCTTCGCCCACCGCTTCTCCCAGGGCAAAAAGACTCTCGAAGAAGACCACGGCTGGACCCAACTCTCCGAGTACCCCTTCGACAGCTCCATCAAGCGCATGTCCGTCGTCTACACCTCCCCACCCCCCACGCCCTCTAACTGGGTTTTCACAAAAGGCGCCGTCGAGCGCGTCCTCGATCTCTGCACCACCATCGGCACCGGCCCCACCCAGACCCTCCTAACAGAAGAAACCAAATCCCTAGTCCTCAATCAAATGACACACCTGGCCTCCCAAGGCCTGCGCATCATAGCCATCGCCCGGCGCCCGATCTCCGACTTCCCCACAAAATCCACAATCGAGTATTCCCGGGAGCGTATCGAAGAGAACCTTACCCTCCTCGGCCTGGCAGGCTTATACGACCCGCCCCGCCTCGAGACAAAAGACAGCGTCGCCTCCTGCACGACCGCGGGCATAAAAGTGCACATGCTGACAGGCGACCACCCATCCACAGCCTCCGCCATCGCGCGCGAAGTCGGCATCCTCCCACCTGCTTCTTCTCTCGCCACATTACCGTCCTCCACAGCTTCCGCCCTCGTGAAGACTGCGGCAGAATTCGACGACATGACCGAAGATCAGATCGATGCGTTACCCACGCTGCCGCTGGTGATAGCGCGTTGTTCTCCACACACGAAGACGAGAATGATAGCCGCGCTGCACCGACGCCGCGGATTCGCCGCCATGACGGGCGATGGCGTTAACGACGCGCCTAGCCTACAAGCCGCAGACGTGGGCATAGCGATGGGAATGGCGGGATCGGACGTTGCGAAGGGCGCCGCAGACATTGTGCTCACGGACGACAATTTCGCCTCGATCGTGAACGCTATCGAAGAGGGGAGAAGGATGTTTGACAACATCCAGAAATTCGTGCTGCACCTCTTGACGAGCAATGTGGGGGAAGTGGTGCTCTTGATCATGGGGCTGGGCTTCCAAGATAGGCAGGGCCTGAGCGTGTTTCCGCTCTCCCCGCTACAGATCCTCTGGATCAATATGCTGACGAGTTCCTTCCCGGCGTTCGGGCTCGGGAGGGAGAGGGCGAGTAGGAGTGTTATGAGACGCCCGCCGCACGATAATCGCACGGGCGTGTTTACGTGCCAGATTGTGTGCGATATGGTCGTCTACGGTATCATCATGGGCGCGCTGACGCTGTTGACGTTCGTGATTATCGTGTATGGCCCTGGAGGCGGGGATTTGGGGGTTGATTGTAATCGGAAGTTTAGTGGAAGGTGCGATGTGGTGTTCAGAGCGCGCGCGGCCGTGTTTGCGGAACTCACTTGGTTGATACTTGTGAGTGCGTGGGAATTCAAGGATTTGAGGAGGAGTTTGTTTGCGTTGGACCCGGTTACTTCGGAGGAGAGCAGGTTTCCGTTCTTCAAAGATGTGTTTGCGAATAAGTTTCTGTTTTTCGCGGTGGTTATTGGGGCGATATCGGTGTTTCCCGCGGTGTATATTCCCGGCCTGAATACGGCGGTTTTCAAGCATAAGGGTATATCGTGGGAGTGGGCCTTGAGTGTTGGGGCTGTGGTTGTGTTTGTGTTAGGGATGGAAGCGTGGAAAGCGGTGAAGAGGTGCTTGGGACTCTTCACGGATGAGGAAACAGTAAAGAGTGATCCCCTGAGTCTGAAGCAGGGAGGATGGAGTTTCGCGAAGAGTTTCTCGAGGAGCAAGAGCGATAACAGCTATGTCGTTGGATTGGAAAAGGGTGGGAATGTCACAGCACGAGATGCGATGTGAAAGGACATTGCCGAGGAAGAAGTATACGAAATATGGACACTTATTATATCCAGTCTAAATGTTTGCTTTCCTTCTTAGGTGATTAGTGGTTGCTTCTATTGAAGTGAAATTACATAAAAGATAGTTATCAATATGATAACCCTACGGCTGCAATCAAGAGGTGATAGAGTTTTCCATGACGAATCCAAGTCTGGGGTTTGCATGGCATTTTGGCTCAACCCGTTGGAAACCCACTGTAATTCAGGTGGTCTCGTGTGACAGGATAGGGGCCGTGCCGGTTCCGCTGTAAACACAAAAGCATTGAGTGGTCCATCAGAAGAGTCTCGGTAGAATCTTGGTAGAACCGAGCCTACTTTTGCCTCTGAGTTATCCAGAGAAGTAGTAGCCAGAGATTCCCAGTTCATGTCGAAAGCGGGACTTTCTTGCTTTTGACATCCATGGATAATAATGTTGGATACCTTTGAAGGTTTCGGATCGCCTCAGAGTGAGACAATCTATGCGCGAACTCTGACTTGCTGTAGGAGAATGTGGGTGTGGCCGCGCGTGCCGTCCTCATGAGCAATATTCCGTTGCACCAGATCTAGGCTGACGCAAGATGCAGAGTCGTAGTGGGGCATGATGTCCCGCTTTGTATCTCGTATCATGAGTGGAGTTCATTCGTGTTGAGTCGTGGTAGTGCTTTAGATCAGCGCCTTGGGCATCATATCATGCTGTGAGGTCCAATCAGTCCCTTCACTGCATCCATGTCTCATTGATTATCAATGCAATCGTTTTGTATCCTGATACTTCTTGTTGTAAGTAGAAATGCATCTCTGATGGTGCAGGCAGCCAACTCTTCCTACCTTGCGGTCTCCTCGTCGGATTGGCCAAAGACCATCTCGGATGACTCAACTACCAATGACGGCACCTTTAAGGGAGATGCAACAACAATACTGTTGGGGATCAACAACTATAACTCTACCATTAAAGCACCAATATCGACGAGACCGGCCCTCACCAATGGCTCTATCACCAGCTTGCAGCCTTCGCAAAAGTGCAATAGTTCATTCGGGAGGAATTTGTTAGGTTATCAGTTTCCTTACAACATACCGTACAATAACTCACAAACATGTGACATATTTGGTGCGCTATGCCAAACAGGGTCCATTAGTGTCGAAGATTGTCAGTCATCCACAACAACTTTGCCATGCTCCTCATATCTTTCTTCACAATACACCTATCTAAGCGGATTTGAGGGCACCAGTTTCCATGAATATGGCGTTGTTTCCAATGTACCACTGGCTTGGAGAACAGGCTTTGGTCGAAGTCCAGAATGTACATCTTTCCTGAAAATCAGGGATGAGCCCAAGGGGTCATACAAGGGATGTCCACTTACTCAAGCTTCACCCTATAGCAAAAAAGATCCACCTGCACAAGCTCCTCCAGGTATTTGGTTCGCTCCTCCTGAATCCGGTGGAGCGTTGTGGGCATGTTGTAGCCCATGCCTGTTGAAGGTCCCTCAAGTCCGCATTTATTACTTTCTCGATGCGAATGCGACTTCTATCTGCCAGAACAGGTCTCGAAACGATAATGTAACAAGTGACGTTGATCCTCGTCCTTCGCTAGCTGGATCACCTTCATTGTCAGCAAACACGCAGCCTGCGAGGGGCAGCGAAGCTGTCGTTAGTGGCCACACACTGTAAAGTTTTCCATTCCGAATCTTTTCGAGCGACAACTGAATTGCATAGAACGTCACCCTCAGTCTA
Source organism: Bacidia gigantensis (assembly GCF_019456465.1). Taxonomy (NCBI): domain Eukaryota; kingdom Fungi; phylum Ascomycota; class Lecanoromycetes; order Lecanorales; family Ramalinaceae; genus Bacidia; species Bacidia gigantensis. Next base: position 1,247,223 of record NW_025408613.1, on the reverse strand, counting down.
CTTGGAGGTTCTTGGGGCAATGACTGTTAAGAACCATTGTGGAATCGTCGGTCAGACTATGACAGAATCATTTCTTCCCTTTACTCCAGGCCAAATCTCGACCTTCATCTTCGACGCTGATGAGCTGGGGTACGAGCAAGCGAGACTCCGGGGAGAGATCACAGCGGAAGCGCAAGAGCGGACGTTTCGAGCAGCGAGGACAGATGTTGGGACCAACGCCCAGAACGCGAATGGCGACTATCTATACCATCCACTAGATGTTGCGGACCTCGAATGTCCAACAACCGGCTACGGGAGGTCAACGCTGCCAGATGGCAACATCACAACGACAGTTGGACCGCCGTGGCTGCCGCTGATAGTCCCACCAAAGGAATTGATCTATCTCAATCCAGAATGGCGATCGGCCTGCAACAACACGATCGGTCAAGTCCTGACAGATAGTTTCGCTATATTCGATCCACCTCGAGCTTTGACTCCTGGGCAGGCGTTAGGTTCATCGCGATCTTCCGAGAATCAAGCGGCAGCGCAGACGACAGCGGAAAGCCCACAATCAGCTCCCACGATCCAGCCTGGACAGCCGGTGGCTACAGTCGCTGCGGCCACGGGTACGCCGCAGAGTCAACGCAATAATGATCCACCGCAACAAGGGAAGTCATTTGCCGATCAGTTTTTTGATACCAAAAACGGCGGCAATTCTGTAAATGGCGCCACAGACCCTGCATTGAAAGAAGATCCTATATCTAAAGCAGGCCCAGGGGCAAAAGGAGTTCCAGCTGGAAAAGAAGAAGACAAGGGGACACAAGATCCTCAAGAACCCGACCAAATGGCAAAGCAAGGCAATGTAGGCGCGGTAGACCCAAAACAAATGTCCAGCATCCCACAAAGTAGCGTAAGCCTTGCAAACAAAAGTACAGAAGATACAGGAAGCAAAAAACCCGATTCAGACCCACAGGGTATGACTCCTGTTGACAGCCCAAAGGATCCAACATCAAACGGAGAAGATGGGCAGGTCGAAGGACCACAAGACCCTCAGAAAATGGTTGGATATGGTGATGAAGGCGTGGCAGGATCGAAAGATATATCGAGCACTCCGCAGTTGAAGGCAAGCCCTCCAACGCAGACCACCGAATACCCCGGAAGTAATAGGCCCTATTCAGGCCAGCGAGTTTCTACGGGAAGTGAGGCAAACAGCGTTGATTCGCAAGACGGACCAGTGGGGCAGGTCCTGGAAAATGGAATAGCAATGGACTCGGCCATAAGTAGCTTGAGTCCGTCGGTAAAACCGAGCTCAGGGTCGCCTGAAGTTGGCGAAGCAGATCCTAAAGTCGACGAAGCAGGTTTATCAGGCTCTGATACGTCAAGAGGAAACAAGGGAGTGACACCTCAAGCTTCCAACATCTCAGCCTCAGTTACGGCCTCGCCTCCAGACTCTTCAGTATCTGCATGGTCCAAACTTCTAGACGAGATCCAAGTGCGTCCTACAGGAGAGACTCTAGCACAAGGTAGTGGTCGTCTGTTCTTCAATGGTACCAGCGCCCTTTCAATCACTTCGAGGACCGCGACATTGAACAGCACGGGGATATCGAGCTCAGAGGGTCGAGTGTCGTCTTCAACAAGCTTGGAGACAAGCAAAGCGTCTACTAGTGGTAGTGAAGCAGGTGGTGAAGGCACCGATGGTAATACTGAAACTGAAGGGGGTCTTCCTCTCCCACCCTCGGTGATCCCTGTGACTGCGACTGTGTCATCGGAAAGCGCTGGAGCGAAAAGGAAGATACCACGTCCATACTGCATTGCCAACGTTGTGACAGCGTGCTGTGTGGTCGGCCGACTCTGGGGATTTGGGTAGATGATTGAAAGACAGGTGTAATTCTTTTGCTCGAAGATGCTCCATCCCTTAATTTTATGAACATTTAATCTTGGATTGTATTATTTCTCAATGTTTCTGCGCATACCCCATTTTCAAGGCATCTATTATCAGCGCGAAGAAAATTCAACACCAGAGTCGAGCGATGGTCTTGGTGTCGTCGCAAAGAAGGGCGTTTAGTTTCTCTCGCGAAGGAGTATTGAAGGGGACTTTTCAAGTCGCCGTAAATTGAGTGCACATCAATCGTCTTCATCGTCCACCTTAAGCACTAAGTCCCTCAAACCACTGTCCTTTGACCAGTTGACACCACTTCCAGCTATCACGGCAGAAACCACACTTTTCATGATGACCCTTTGCTTTCTTGCAGTGTCGGCTTCTTCTTTTGCTTCTACAACCTTTGCTTCAAGATGTGGCTCTTTATTAACAACGGTTCTGCGTTCCTCTATCTTCTTGGCAAGTGGCACGAGATCTGCAGCTACTCCACGGTTCTTCTGTTTGATGGAATCGCACACTATTTCAATCCCTGTCTTCTTCTCAATTGTAGATTGTAGAAGGGAGGACAAATTTGTAGATGCCATCTCGAGTGTGTCGCGTCGCTCAATGAGCGGCTTCAATGTCCTCTCGGGGCCTGAGGCATTTTCACCCGCATGAATGGCATTGAGGATAGGCCCGGTAATTATGGTGTCTTCAATAACGCTCCCGCTTAGGACATATTCAGCGCGGGCGTCAAGACATTCTTTTTCGGCTTTTTTCAGCTCCTTTGAAACTTCGTCCTCAGACAAGGAGGAAGTGTCTGGACTTTGAGATTAGCACTGTGTGCTCCTGCTCAGCATTTGAGAATCGGCACACACCTTCAGTAGAGTCAGCTTTCTGAGCTTGTAAAACCGCAATTTCCAGTTGCAGCTCGTTAAGCTTGTCCCACAAGGCTAAGATTTGACCTTCAAGCTCGTAAAATTGTAACGTATCGCCATCTTGGTGAGCAGCAAGCTGTATGAGGGCGTCAAAGTCTATGTTTGTTGTAGAATCATCCACACTCAAGTCCTTGACACCACTTGATACGGCAGTCATGCTGTATTGACACATAGGCATGAGAAGTCAGAAGGTGTGGTACCTGCAGGTCCACCGCGGAAAGTTCCGCCGCTGGGATTGTCTCCCCTCCACAAGAGCTTGCAGTCTTCCATTACCGGCCCACTTGCGGTATCGTCCGTTGGGCGCGCAAGAGAGAAGAGCTCAGCATGGCCTTACAAGTCTTGCATGCTCATCTAGGGTCTGCATTCAGTACGAATCCGCAGTCTTTCTCATCGATCGACGAGTTCCGGGCATGGGTTTCTCGAAAGACAGGCATCCAACCACCCAGCCAGATCCTGCTGACTGAAGGAGGCAAGCCAGCGAAATTGCAAACACTCCATGTCGAAAACGAGATTTTCCTATACGATCGTGGTATCCTGACGTCCTCTACTTCTGCCTCTCGATTACTCCCTCCCAGAACCTCCTTTGAACCATATACCACACCAGATCCTCCTCAGTTTCGTGGAACTCATGAGCTGAAAACTATACAAGCGATATCGAAGGAGCGACGGGACTGGGCATCAAAAGCCTTGAGCGACACTACTAGCTCCGTCGAGAGAATAAAGCAATTCGATATCGAAACGACAACTATCGTGCGCGGTGTCACGATCGCTGTAGACAATGTGAGACGGCACATGACAAATATTCGGCCTCGATATGAAGGAACGAAGGCTTGGGCAGAAAAGGTCTTGAGGGACCAAAAACGTTTGTTGGAAACTTGGCGGCCGGATTACGAAGACTTGGGGAGTGTAATAGTGAATACAGAATTCAATCGCTGTCTAAGGGATGGGAAGCAGGCGCTCCAGAGACGTCAAGAGAGAGGCTCTTCAGACTTGCTGCTCCAAGACTATGTGGATGGGAAGACGCTCGAAGCCGCTGGGGGGGCTGCAGAAGATATCTTGGGACAATTTGCTGCTGACCTAAGCGATCTGGAGGCCATATACACATCAGTAGCGTCAGAATCGCGGCAGATAATAGATGCTTATGAGAATGTGTCGTCACTCTTGGACAGCGAATTGGCTGATCAGGCAGGCCGCCTGCAGGAGGAAGTCGAGGTTCTATCAAAGAAAATCGCTTCCGATTGTCGATACATTGGTGAAATGCCTGACGATGCAAAGAACACCAGCCAAGCGATTAAGACTTCGCATATGCATGAGAACAATTTCATCCCTTCAATTATCCAGACTGTGGATGAAATCGCCGACCTCGGCCGGCAAGTCGTTCAGCGCCAAGAGGAAACAATGCGTTCGTCTATTCTCTCGATGCAGAAGATATCAACCGTCGAATTCGAATTAGCCTCCATTAACGACAAATTTTCAAAGATGGACATGGATGACAAGGCGCAGGAGACCTTCGACCTCCTAGATTTCGTATGCAATTTACCCTCTATGTATGGCGCCTTTCTCATCGAGTATGTAAAGCGCTTTGAATGGGCACAGAAAATGCAGTCCGCGACCCTAGTATCCCGCGACGATTCATCACCACAAAGAAAGGAAGAGACAAGACGGCGAAAGCAGTGGCAAAAGGACAATGACTTCGCACTTCAATTCAACCAATTAGGGAACGTGGGCTTCACGAACGAAAATAGTGCCACATCAACAGATTCTGGCATGCCACTGGCTAGTCAGGCAGACATATCCAGCTTTCTTGAGCAGCTTGCTTCAGTCGAGAGCATGAAAGATGCTTTGACGAGTGTACGGGAAGCTGCAAAATCATTAGGCGCCCAGCAAAGATCGAGAAGCCAGAAGCTGAATACTTTTAAGAACGGCAGTCTGCATGAAGCGTCCCGTGGTCGAGGTTCCGAAATGCTTCTCAATGGCAAACAAGACTTCGACGAGCTTCAGAAGGAGAAAATGAGGGTCGATGATAAGCTGAAAAGCGCGGAAAGCCGCATTCGAAAATTAGAAGATTTGTTGCACCGACAAAGTCAGTTTCAAAGGCCCACAAGCTCAGGTGGTTTCGTACCTGGTAATTCACCGGCCTTTGAAAGGCAATTGAATTCGCCGCCCCCGAATTACACGTCTGCTCTTTCAAAAGCGCGCGAAACTGGATCTCGGAGGTCGTCAACTTCATCGCGAAGAGTATCGCAGAACCTAGATTCAGAAGAAAAGACCCTTGCACAGCGGATAGTAAGCTTAGAAACAGATCTCACGGCCCAAAAAGCGCAAGTGAGCAAAGATGCTTCTGCGCGGCTTAAAATTGAAGAAGATCTGAAAAGCCAGGTGAACGAGGCCATAGCTATTAAGGAGGACTTACTCAGCAATATGGAATCTCAGCAGCACGAATTTGAGAGCGAACGTCGCTATCTCGAGCAAGAAAATTCGAAGCTGACGATCAGGCTTGAGGAGTTCGAAGACGAACTTGAGAGAAACAATGATCACACTACAAACTTACAGGCCCTTCAAGAAGACATCGTGCGACTGCGACAAAGAAGCCACGAGCTTGAGGAAGCAAACCAATTGCAAGTGCAGCATCAATTGGGGCTTGAGAACACGGTCAATGAGCTTCACGAACATATCGACCAGCAGGAAAGGTCGCGATCTCAACACTATGAGGCTCTCCGTAGAGCTCTTATCCACCTTTCTACCGATTCATCAATTCCTACAGACCTCGACAAAATGGTGGAGACCATTGGAGGGATCGCTCTAAAATCAACAGAGCAACAAACTCAGCTTCGCAATGCCATTGAACGGCTTCAGGCAGATAATGCTTCTTTCGAAAAGCATCTTCAATCGCGTGGTAGCGAAAATGATGATCTCACGGCGCGGCTCTCCCGCAAGCAGGCCGAGTTGGCGACATTGACAGATGAAGTTGCAACGAAGACTACGGAAAATACCTCACTAGGACAACAACTTGATTCCACTATTGCGCAACGCAACGCGTCGAAATCGAGGGCTAGCGCGTCTGAGAAGGAGAACGAGAGTATAAAGCAGCAGCTAGCTGAGGAGAGAAATGCTCATGAAGACCTACGAAACAGATTTGCCAACTTACAAGGCTACCATGGTGATTTGGACGATCAATTGCAGGACAAGGCCAGTGAATTAGCACAAGTAAAGCAGAAATACCAAACCGCTACCACTCATAGCCAAGTACAAGCGGACAGAGCTGGTGAAGTGTCGAGACGTCTCCAATTGCAGGTCGAGACGCAGAAAAAGTTGCTTGAGATGGTCGGCTTGATGATCACTCGGCAGGACGATAGTATGGCTATTCAAAGAATGCCAAAAATAGCAAATTCCGCCAGCACTACGATCACCGACCCCACGATGTCGATGAGACGAAGTTTGTCAGGGAATCTGCCTACTAGAGCCGATCTTGAAAGCACGCTTGACTCTGGTGCTCTATACTGGGCCGAGGCAGAGTCTCCTGAGCAGGCTGCTACCCGCTATGAGGAATTCACAACGCTCATCTCCGCATTCGATGTCGATGTCTTCAATGAGGCAATCTACAAGCGGATCAAGGACATTGAACACATTGCACGTAAGTGGCAGAGGGAAGCCAAGTCTCATAGAGACAAAGCCCAACGAGCTCAAAGTGATGCGCATGACAAGATAGCCCTTCGATCTTTCAAAGAAGGAGATCTGGCACTATTCCTTCCCACCAGAGACCAGGCGACGAAGCCATGGGCCGCTTTTAATGTTGGCGCTCCGCACTACTTTTTGCGGGAACAGGACTCCCACAAGCTCGGAAAGAGGGAATGGCTCATCGCTCGGATATCCAAGATCGAGGAGCGCGTAGTAGATCTGTCCAAGTCCATGAGTGGGCTGAAAGTCCCGGGCGAACGCTTATCATCCGCCAGCGGGGTTTCCATTGACAATGAAAACCCATACGAGCTTTCTGATGGTCTACGGTGGTACCTGGTCGATGCAGCTGAGGAAAAGCCAGGAGCTCCGATCAGTATTGGAATGGGAAAGGCCACCGTTGCAGTGTCCAAAGACGAGGAGCCGATGAAAGCCAGCATCGGTATCAAAAAGCCATCGGATCGCAATGAAGTTAGCAAAAGCCTTGCTCGCAGCCTCGATAGTCGACGCAGTAGCACCAATTCCCGGAAAAGCGTTGTGGCAAACACGTCGGCGCCAGGGGGCTTGAGACGATGCTTAAGCGGACTGACTCGAATATCTCTCGAAACACGACCGAGAGGAGATCTTTCGAGGTCCCTGACTCGGCGACTACGGAAGCGTCTCGGATGCAGGAGATTCAACCTGCTGAAATCGCTTCACCAGATGGAGTACGGAGTCTTCGTCGTCCAGAAATACCAATGATGGCTGACAGCAGCTAGGGACGGAAGAGCGCCGCTTCACCCGTCAAGCGCTCACAAGTCAGGTCGCCATCACCTCGCAAGGCGTCCCCTGAGAAGCGCAAGTCAAAATGGGACTCACTACTCTCGTTAGATCTGAGTTTGGAGAGCGGGAAAGCTATGAAGTGAGCATCAATGTTGGCTCACGGCACGCGTTGTGTGTATATAACCCCATGTACACGTGCTATACATGCCTGTAAATATGAGTAAGATAATGTATGGTTTCCCATACTTCCCAATAGCAGGATCCTTATGTGGACAGAGGGAGGAGAGGTGTTGATGTTGATGTTGACGGTGTTTGTCCGTTGGTCGGTAACACCTTCCGCGCATGAACGAGTTAGCGTCGTTGCTAGCACGAGTTGCCCCTCACATTGCGTGTTGTGCTGGCCGTGCTTCCCCCCCCAATTTCCCCCCTACAAAATCCCCAGCCAAATCTCTCTCATACAAATTCTCTCACCCAATTTCCTCACCGCAGAATCCTCATACAAATTCTGCCCCATACAAAATCTGCACGGCGATAAATCCCATACAAATTTCGTTAGGACCAGAAACTACTCGCATCACAGTAAGTATCATCACATCTTCTGATTCTTTTTCCTCGCTTTTTTCGCGTCTTTTCTGCCTTGTTTATGAGCTGTTTGGTGATGGTTTGCGCTCACCGGGTTGCGCACCTCGCTGTCGCCGCGATGGCTGTCTCTCTTGGCTGTTTAGGAATGTGGCCGGGTGACGCGACCAGCATTACCGCCGCCATAACAGCCTCATCAACACACCCTGTTTTCCAACACCAATTGAAGTTCTGAGTGTTGTCGCAATTCGTCATCTGCTAGTTCTTCGACTGAGGATTTCATCGCTTCATCCACCACGTCTCTTCTCAACCAATTCATCTCGCTTTCTCATCACCTTTGTCTTCACACGCGTTCGTCAAACAGACTATACTGACGCGCCTCCTCTAAGCTCTCATAATGCCTAAGGAAACCAAACCCCGCAAGTCCAAGAAGGCCGCGCCTGAGAAGAAGAAGAAGGGTATGTCCATCCACTCACTCGCCAACACTGGAACTCCTTGGCCTAATGTTCATCACAGACCCCAACGCGCCCAAGCGTGGTCTCTCAGCTTACATGTTCTTTGCGAACGAGAATCGTGATTCAGTGAGGGAGGAAAACCCGGGTATCTCCTTTGGTCAGTGTCCTTACCAACCAGGCCCGCGAAGCACGTACTGACGCGTTTTCTAGGCCAAGTCGGCAAGGTGTTGGGCGAGAGATGGAAGGCCCTCAGTGACAAGCAGCGCGTCCCCTACGAAGACAAGGCCAAAGCGGACAAGGCGCGTTATGAGAATGAGAAAGCGTCCTACAACGTGAGCAACCCCAACTCGATGGCACGATTGCCTTACTGGAATGATACTGATGCGTCTCTTACAGGCTGGTGACGATGATGATGAAGAGTAGAGCACTCAATTGACGCAAATGGAGCTGTGAAACTACACTCCAGCATGATATTCAATGACGCGTCATCATGAGCATACATTTGGCTGTTGGAACTGGTGGCGGCTGGCGGAAGCATCACTATCCTGCATATGGAAGATTGCAAGATATTGACATGATTACTTGCTGCAGGTGGAGGCTAGAACAAAAGCATGTGTACACTAGCTAGCCTACAGACAATACCTGGGAAGATTTGACTGCTTGAATTGTACAACCTGCGTCTCGGTTTGCGTCTTGCTCTTGCTTGTCCGTTCTCACGTAAACACTACATGATTGATGATGACTAGTGCGCCCTTGAGGATCTCACGCGTCCTGTGTGTGAAAGTACGTACATCATTAACGCGCTACGACAGCTATATCCGGCTTCCAGAGCCGCAAAATCATCCAGACTCACCGCTAATGTTCCCTTATTTCTAATCCAGCAAATCCACCCACTCACGTCTTTTCGGCTCTACCACGCCATGCGCGTTTCAGGGCTGGTATACTGCCATAGGGCTCTCGTGATCGCCGAAAATCCAGATATGGGTGGGTCCCTTGTGCTGGCTGGACTAGTAAACATCCGCCACGTCAATCTGCGTCTGCAGAAGCACCACCCGTTATGCTACTGCTACCATTCACCACCACTAGATAGACCGAAAGCCAAATCTGAGATTACCGACCATACAAACGGGGCGTCGAGCCTGCGAATAATTCACTTTCCCCCCAAAAAGAAAATATTCTTGCCCCTCTTCCCTCCATTCGCTCTGAAAATCGCGGCTTCGTTTTCGTTGTACGACACTGACAAATTCACTTCATTTTCCAGTCTATTTCTATCCTATTGACCTACGATTTGCAGTCATTGAAAGCCGCTTCAACGATCAGAATATGAATACTCCGTCAGCAACCGTCCATCGCTTCGTCCTCTACCACCACTACCAGCAATTGCAGCAGCAATGGACCTCCCCAACCTGCCTCACACGCTCATCACGCTCGCCGAATCCGCCGAATCCATAGCCAGTGGCCTGCATGAATTTCTACCGCACCATACTTCCAACGCCTCCGCCCAGATCACCAGCGTGATCGCCCAGCTCTTCTCCCTCTCCTCCGGCCTCCAAATCCTCACACAGCCGATCCGCGCGCTTTCACCTCCGCCGCCCTATCATCCCTCCCCTCAAGATCTAGACCATTATGAAGAGCATGAGGAGGAGATTGCGGACCTGTGCTACAGCCTTGATTACACGTTCAAAGATTTTCAGAGAATCATAGGAGATGGGCTGCTGGAGGGCAGGGAGGAGGGGTGGGGGAAGGGCGAGACGTTCCGCGCAACTTGGAGGAGCGTAAGTGCTTTCTTTGAGGGAGAGAGCGGGAATAATCTTGGGAGACGGATGAAGATCTACCAGGACGCGCTGCATGGCATACTTGAAGGATTACGGGCAGGGTAGGTCGAGCTCTCTGTTTCAATTGGAATTTTCATGCGGTGGACAGCCATGAGGTGTGAGGACGATGGATCCCACACAAGAATACCCCAACTGGGTGGCTTTCATCAACTTAAGGGGAAGATTACGACGCAATTGGCCATGCGGAAAGACTGCTGACGCTTTCATCGCACTGTAGGGCACCCCGCGACGCAGAACTCTTCGACGAGCTCGCAGACAAAATCCACGATCTATATCTAGCGCAGCGACAACGGTTCTCGCCGGCAGCATCTCAGCCTGATCCGTTTCTGCACCCCCGGGCTCAAGGGGGACAGATCGTAGGCGCTCTGCAAGTAAGCAATATCTCATCCAATCACATCCCGTCTTTCCCCTGTGCCCTGCCCCGCGATCTTACCTTCTCGTCGAATCTTGCTGAACTTATTCCTTCTTCTTGCCTCAGGCATATCAAGACCTGCATCATTCGAACGCCAACGTCCCTCCCATTCGCAAACCTCACCGGAAGCGCCAAGACGTCGTCGACCCTCCAATCCCCAGCCATTTTCCCCGCCCAGACGTCCACAGCCTGATCGACATAGATCCTCACCTCTTCACAGCCCAAGATCTCCCATGGAGCACGGATGGCACCCATGGGTAGGCAGGGGGCCACCACCTGCCCCTGAAGTGCCACTGAGTCCTACGAGCAGCAGAACATATTCAAGTGACTCGGGCAGCGGGAGTAGTTGGAGTGACCTTGGCGCTGGAAGTCACGTTGGTGCGGGCAGCGTTGGAGGCGGTGTAGGTACCACAGCTACGAGGCAGCATTGGATCAAGAAGGTGTTTGACAGGCCACCACCTGCTACAGAACTGACTGCAACCGGAAGATCGTACGTACGCCCTCAACGTGGATTTAGCACATTAATGAGCTTTACTGACGCCGATCAAATGAGCAGACAATGCTTCGCAGCCCACAAACCAAATACACTTGAACGGCTCGAAGATGAAGGATTTACAAAGTTGCAAGAGCTGTGCGTTTTCTCCCTCACCAATTCGACTTCCCTCGCCCCTGAGATGCAAAGGCTTACATATGTGGTAGCAAATTCGAGAACGGCGAAGTCGTAGTCGCATTCTTCCAACACCGCCCCAGCACACACACCAAGATGCTCTGCGAATGGCGTGACTCGCGGACAAGGCAATGGAAAGCGTCTGCTCTTCCTTTGGCGGATCTCACCATCCACCGAAGTGGCCCTTATCTCAAGTTCTCGGATGAGAGGGATGGGTATTGGGCTGCACTGCGATTTCAGACTATCGAGCGTGAGTCTCCTTTACAGCATTTGTGGTCGTGGTGCATCGTGCCAAACGACTGATGACATGGCTCAGAACTTGTGATTTTTCATTCCATCTTCTTGGCTCTCCGGTCACACGATATGGAGACTCCAATACATGATTTTCCGGACTATAAATTGAGGAGTGAGGAGAAAGTGCATGGATTTGATGCGTACGTTGTAATTGTCTGATTCGGGTCTCAAAGATAGGCTGACCCACAGGTGGACAGTGTCATCCTTGACGATCACTTTCACCACCTATTGAAGCTGCTCAAAGATGAAAGCGGATGCCTTCGATTGCAAGCTACTGTCCTCAGTGCGGACAGTAAATCTGATATCCCTATGAGGTCAGTTCGTCACTATCGCTCCAACTTGCCCAGTGCACTTTTGCCGGATTGGGCCTCCAACACGATCTATCTTATCTGACCTGACTCACATCCCAGCAGGACACCAGTCTGGACAGCCTTTATAACACACACTCACCACTCTCCCTCTTGGCTTGAACGCGTGAGCCCTAAGGTGATCCATGTTGCCGACTTATATCGCTATGTATTCTCGGAGGACTACACACCGCAGACCTCACCAGGAGGAAAAGCAGAACTGGTGTTCGACAAAGTAAAAGGTCATATGGAACGTGAGTATCTAAATTGAACGTTTTCTGACTGGCTGGCAGATGCGGATCGCTTCGAGGACGTAATTGGCCTTCTTGTTAACCCTCCAAAACCGAAGAAGAAAGACAAGAAGGAAAAGGGGCGCTGGTAATGAAGACATTATTGAAGACTACGAGTTACGACTTTGAAGAACGAATGACTACATGAAATCCTAACGACGGTCGATGCCATGGACGAAAGCGAAAAGCAAAAGCAAGCGAGGCGTATGGGAGGAATACCACGGTTTGCACTGCTCTTGATACTCTACTTACAGCTGCTTGCATACATGAGCAACGGACAGGCTTTCTCTTCTCAAAAAGATAATACACAACTCTAATCAATTGCAAGTCTCTGGTTCTTTTTATTTACATTTCGTACCTTCTTCATTGGTAATAGTACTCTATGAGCGTTCGGAATACCATGCCGAAGAGCAAGCTTATCCTGCACCTAATCGTCATCGTTCGCCGACCTATCGGGCTCCGACCAGCCGCCCAAACGCACAGAACAATATCTCCCCTCCCCACTACATCACCATGCTTTCTATTTTCCGAAAACCCCATTCGATTTTGAACCATACATTTTCCAAATTGAGAAGCAGTGTCTATTTGTGGACGAACTGGCATGATCTGATACAACAAGCCCCCATCACACCAGCCCTATCTACGTTCGAACGCCCACCACTTGTCGGCACCGCACCACACCCACAACGCAATGTCTACGAACCACCCACCTACAGCTCCAGCCACCAACCACGACAGACACCCCTCCCCTTCCACCGACGCAAAATCGTCACCCTCGCCCGCTCAGGTCTCCGCTTCCGGTTCCACGTCTCCCACACAATCTTCCTCCACCCCGTCCACCCCATCTACCTCATCTAGCACCAAACCTCCCCTACCCACTTCCAGCCCCAACCCCTCTCCTCCCCCTCCCCCTCACCCTTCCCCACCGCACCCAAAGCCCCCGCACCCAAAACCCTCTGGGCCCGCCTCCCCCATCCCCCTCTAACGCCCAAACACCTCCGGCACGACCCCTCCCGCCCCCCGCGCTTCTCTCTGGCTTTAAACCTCCTCTTCGCCTTCGCGGCGACCTTCACCGCCGCCAACCTGTATTATTCGCATCCGATCCTGGATGTGCTGGCACGCGACTTTGGGGTTACTGGCGAGAGGGCCAGTGTGGTGCCCACGGTCAGTCAGGCTGGGTATGCGGCGGGCTTGGTGCTGGTGTGTCCGTTGGGAGATCTGCTCGAGAGACGGGGGTTGGTTGTGGGAGCTGTGGGGTTTACTGCTGTGGTTTGGTGAGTTTGGTTTGTTTTTCTTTTGTGTTTCTGGGGGGGAGGGAAGGGGAGGGGTGTGATTGTTGAATTCGGCGGTTTTGGGTAGCGATGGTTTTCTCTTGTTGTCCATGGATGCACGACTGGTGTCTTGGCTGTCTTTCATGGTAAAGGGCACAGGGTTATATCTCACTCTCAAGGAGGACGTACTATCCGGAACAGCTTATCGAGAGCGCACAAGACACTATATTTGAGGTTTCTATTCTTTGGATGCTAACGCGTGCGGTGACGGATAGGATCGGGCTCTGTCTCACGCACAACTTCTCTACCTTCTGCGCTCTCAGCTTCCTCACGTCTTTCACGACCGTGACGCCTCAAATAAGTACGTTCCCCTCCCCCTCCTCCTTTTCTTTCCCCCTTTCCCTTTCCCCCTTTCCCGGCCAGAAGACCCCCCTTCATCCCCACCCATAGCAAAACTAACCCACCTATCCATCCACTTAACACCCACGCAGTGCTCCCTCTGGTAGGCGACCTCGCGCCCCCAAACCGCCGCGCAACAGCCCTCTCCCTCGTCGTCTCCGGCCTCCTCCTCGGCGTCCTCCTCGCCCGTCTCCTCTCCGGCGTAGTGACCCAATACACCTCCTGGCGCAACATCTACTGGCTAGCCCTAGGCCTCCAATTCTCCATCTTCACCCTCTTATACTGCTTCCTCCCCGCCTACCCTTCGAAAAACCCCCGCAAGGGCAAGGGGGAGGGGAAGGGGAACTGGGTAAAGGGAATTGCAAAAGATTATGGAAAGCTGCTTTGGAGTATGCTGCCATTGCTCACGGAAGAGCCATTGTTGGTGCAGACGTGTATTGTGGGAGGTTGTGCTGCGACGACGTTCACGTCTTTTTGGACGACGCTGACGTTTTTGTTGAGTGATGAGCATGGACCGTATCGGTATTCGAGTCTGGTGATTGGGTTGTTTGCGCTCATTGGTATTGCGGGGCTGAGTCTTGGCCCGCTGTGGTCAAGGTACGTGATCGATGCATTTCGGACGCACTTCTCCGTCCTCATAGGGCTTATCATCATCTTCATTGGTACGTTGATCGGTACGCTCGTTGGTGCTCCCAGTTCCGGGCTCGGCGGCAAGGGGGTAGCTGGACCAATCATCCAGGCTTTTTTCCTGGATTTCGGGTTGCAGAGTAGTCAGATTGCGAACAGAGCGGCGATCTATGCCTTGCAGCCGAAGAAGAGGAATAGGGTGAATACGGTGTTTATGGTGAGTGTTTTTTGTGGGCAGATTGTGGGAACCTCGGTGGGGAATAGTGTGTATGCGAGAAGTGGGTGGAGAGGGAGTGGGGGGGTCAGTCTAGGATTTATTGGGGCGGCGGCGATAGCGTGGGGAATGCGGGCGCCCGGGGTGGAGAAGGAGGGGGAGAAGAAGAGGTGGGTTGGTTGGAAGGGGGATTGGGGCGTTAGGAAGGTTGTGGAGGAGGGAGACGGAGAGGTGGGGCGGGGAGAGGGTGAAAAGTCGGGGGAGGAAGGGGAGGAGAAGGCTGGGAAGGAGGAGGGGGAAGTCAAGACATTTGGAGATAAAGATATTGATTTGGAGAAGGGTGAGTGAGGTGGAGGGTATTGCACACAAAGATGTCAGGGGTACTCTACCTGTGGAGTGCCGCGGGCTTGAACAACCTTTGGTTTGTGCTCATGATGTTTTGCATTCCACTTCGGCATTTGTTATACTCTCAACATCTCACATCTGCAGTTCCAGGTCCACGAGTCACTCACGATATTACCGTTTGGGGTCTATCCTCCACTTTGTGATCTTTCGGATAGTGTACCTTTTTTGGTGTACTTCTGTTACGTTGTTCCGATGTGACTTTTGCTTTCTTCAACTGTTTTGGCACGAGGCTTATCATCTTTGGGAATTGATTCTTGCTATCTTCATGAAGTACCACTACGACAGCGACTTCGTGCAGCTAATAGGTCTCAGACATTTAAGCTCGTTATCCGGAGTCTCTATCATCGACCTACTTCCAATGTTTCGTCGAGGCATGTGATTACTCACCACAGTTTCCATAAATAGTGATTCTTTGTCTTGAATCCTGCATAAGACTTGCGCGATAGCCGCAGTCCTCAAGCAAGCATCCAAACAACGGCTTATGTGAGTCTATTTCGATTCAAGCGTGCTGTCGTAGATTTTGCTGAGCAGGAATCCAGGCCACGTCCGTCATGAAGTCGTGCATCTTCCCGATCGCTATTCTGCTTGGTTTGGTCTATACGGCTCCAGCACCCCAATTACTAGGAACGTCAGCGACGTCACCGACCACGCAGAACACATATACATCAAGCGGGGGCTCACCTTCTCAAGATCAACCAGTACAAGAAGCCGCATCAGGCTTCAAGACTTGCGCACCTCCCGCTGATGCCAATGAGTGGATGTAAGCTGCTCCAGCTTTGGCTCAATGACTTTTCCAGCATCTGTCACATCTGAATTTTCTTTGGACCCTACTATCGCCTTTGCTCTTTCCCTAACTTAAATCATCGACTGATGATCCCTTCTACTCTCCAGCCAAATCCCCCCTAACACCACCCCTAACAACAACGACCGCTTCCGATACTTTGCCACCCATATCGACGACGAACTCTTGCGGCGTCAAATTCCTGCCTCTATAAATGCTGTCAACGAAGGCATCTACCCAGCCTCCCACGGCCGTCTCACTGACCCAATCCCTAACAACTACTGGGAGTTCCCAACATTCGCGAATTTTACTATCGAAGGGTTTGAAGGACAGCCATCACTTATTTGGACAAATGCGCAGAGTGCCGTGGGTGCAATGAAGGAGTTCGTCAGAAGGTATAGTTATGTAAAGGGAGGGATTGAGGTCGCTATTAATATCAATTGGTGTCCCATTGGGGTTGCGAAGTTGAAGTATAGAACACCACCGGTACCGCCGGTGGAGGGGATGGATGTGAGTGAGGCTGTGGAAACGTTGGGGGGAGGAGTGGCGAGTGCCTAAGCCAATAAGGGTAATGGAATGAGGGCAATCTTCGTTCACTCAATGGAGTTTGCGGGGTGAACGTTCATAGAAATGTCAATCTCTAGTTGATCATTTGTCGTACTTCCGGCTTTTGCTCTGTCGGCATCATTTGACAGAGGCGGTCAATGGGTCTCTCGAACAAATCTTGCCATAAGACTCTGCTTTGCGCTGCGCAGGGTGAAAAATTACAGTGATCACTGGACACGCGTGTGATAAGCGAAGTGATTTTTCCTGAGGCATCTGTAAAATTGGGATTTTGACGACATCGGGCCATCTTGCCGGATGCGACGGAGCTTATAAATCTGGTTATATATTGTCAGCCGTTTCTCTTTTGAACCTTGTGATGTATGGCTACACATCCGCATCTTATATTAAATCAAACGGGATTGAAAAGCGTACTTGCCGTACTTTATTCAGGGGTTCCGGTCCTCCAATATCAAAAGATTTTCTTTTCCATTGGGGCTCCAATTCCCGCCTTTGTGATAGCTCAAATTGATAAGAGGCAGGCTCAAGGCTTAATCTCGAGGGTCCTTGAAGCCTAAAAAGATTTCTCTCCGCAATACGATATTTGTTTAATGCGTGGGCGACAACACGTAACAGCAGGACGTATCGCTCTAGATCGATTGCTCCCTGATCCTGAACTAAACCAACATCTAAGATCCAACAACCAGAATCTGCGAGGTTGCCCTCACCCGAGATAGTAGCACGCTGGTATTCCTTGATTTTTGAGGATTTGAAAAGCATCTAATGTGACTTTGAGATAGTCTTGATTGTCCACCTGTCCAGTTGGGGCCAACAAAAGCTGGGTTTGAAAACCTGTAATTTTTCCGCTGGCCCAAATTTTGAAGGCCGGTGGTCTTTCGCCCCATCGTGGACCTAATTGGTCATACTCCAAATTCAGAGGAAACGTACATGCACGTCAGTCAAGTCCAGGTGATATCGATAGCAGTGCCTAAGCATTACTTGCTTGTGGTCACAGTAAGCGGCATCCTTTCTTGCATTACTATTCGATATAGGATCTACATTCATAAAGATCCCACCTTATAGAGGTATAATGTCAATCCTGTCGTCAATGCGACCTCGTCCAAGCTTGCATCCAAACAAACACATCAATTCACGTGGCAAGAGGGTATCCTGAAGGATTCAGTATCGCTAGATCCATGTGCATTCCTCCCTCAATCGTAATCTAATCAGCCGCTGTAGTCTACCTAGAAGAATGACATAAAAAGCAAACTTTTTGGACAATTCGGTCATCCGCTAAGTCTGCCACATTTTGTCTTCGTGGTCGCTTTGTTGGATACAGACACAATCAAGCCACAAGAATCTTGTACCTCTAGTCAACAACAGATCACAGGCATCATGGAGTATTTCCATGTTTACAGGTTCGGCATCTAAACAAAGAGTTTCATCAATTTATTCTGGACATTTTGGAGCTCAAACAGCCACGAGTAGTCATGGCTCGTTGGAAGGACAAGAATAAAAGTGGAACTATTCCCGTATTTCAGTCCGAAGGTGTCAGATCTCACCCAACTCTATTTTCTACAAGTATTGGGCACAAGCCAACGGTACTGATAAAGTCATTTCACCCAGGAAAAGCTGTAAATCGTAACCCCCTTACCGTCAAGTGCCGGTACCTTTTGATCCGTCATTACCTCTTGGCGTTTGCCTTTTTGGATGGACCGGTGAACATATACGACTGGATGGCTTCAATAACCCAGGTGGGCCAAAAATCCGCTAGGTGAGAACGAATATCAAGCTAGAGTCCGCTTGTTGATAGCTTTGTAGATCGGGCCATCCAAGGGAAAAGTACTTCTCAAAGGATGTGGCCCTCTCCGCCATCAATCGAAATTTTCATGACTACAACCAGACCGTAATTGCTGGCTTTGGAGTAACCACTATATCTTGCCGTTGGAAATCAATAGAATGACCCTCTCATGGGGAGAATTGAAACGCAAGGCAAGACAATACATTACGAGATTTCATCTTCTTTTTTCGGCACAAGTCAATAACACCGGTCGCCATATCCAAAGAGCTCGTTCGTTGAGTATGCCCACTTGACCGGTAATTTGCCTCTTTCTTGATTGCATTCATCCACGAATAGGACAATTCTGATTCTGTATGTGATCTGTACGCGCTGAACTACCGTCGGACAGATGGAACAGCGCAACAGTCTCATTACTCGGTGACGCGTCTCAGCTATCTACTCGGCGTGTTCTTTGTTCGCTGCCACCAGATCGAGATCTTGCCTTACCAAGAACACATCGCAATAACTCCATTTGGTTTAAAGGATTATGATCCACCCTCTTTCGCAAAAGCTCGGCAAGTCCGAACAAGGACATCCAATCATGTGGGTGAAAGCGCCCGCCTGAGAAGCCACATGATGACCCCACAATCGTAGTAGATTCAGGAAGAAGTTGGAGCATCGTAAAAAGTGGTCATGAATCGCGCCTTGTGTGACGGTGGCTATCACGTTGTCAATCTATACTGTAAACTACTGAGTTCCTTGTAGATCAGTACCGGACCAAGGAAGTCCGAATTCGTGGCTGAGAGACGCCCCTTGCAGTCAGGTTGGACTCTGTTACACCCTTGAGGATTCACACATAGAATAGGTGCAGTGGACAAGATCTAGCTGCAGATAATAGACTTTGGGCTATATGAGTAGACCGCTGCACGTCGATTCAGCCGATAGGGAATGAAATTCTCCATTCTCAGTGCCACGCACGTGGAAAAGATGATGGTGGCTGTCTTAGAGTGCACTGCGGAGGTTTTGCTGCCGTATACATCCTGTGCAAATCCTCACATTGTCATTGTAATAGCAGTCGGACACTGGAGCAAGAGCGACACAAGGTCTTCATCAATTTCTCTTATTCATAGTAACAGCATGTAGATCTACACTAGTCAGTAGTGAATATCTTCAGCCGAGGAAATCCAAGCATTGAAGCGGGCGAGCAATTGCAACTGCAGCCACACCTCACGTACTCAGGAGTTCAAAGAGTGACTTTGGAGATCATGGACAAGACACCATGATCTTGATATAAAGACTAAGCTGGTTTGTAAGTCAGAACCTAACAAGCTAGCACAGACTACGGCTAATGCTTTTGGCTCCACGAATACCGACAAGGTGGGTTCAAGTACTTGATAGGCTGGTGTGATCATGTGGCAATGCTGTTCAGCAGAGGATCTTGGCCAAAATAAAAGACCGCACGATCCCCCTCGAAATTGCTGCAGACATCAAACCTTCCATTCTCCACCGTCTTTGTTGGTCCTCCCAAAGTCACTAACTGCACTGAAATTTCAATACACCCTAAAGTGATCAATCACTAGCATCAATCACCATGAAGGTACATTCCTCCCACCTTGCAATCGATGAAACCCCTTCTAACACCCCTTCCAGACTACCATCGTAGCCTCCGTCTTCGCCCTCGCGGCTTTGACAACAACAACGCCCGTCGAGCTCGAATCCCGCGATGATTCACTCCCCGATAATACATTCGGGCGGCTCGACGTCTACTCCACTCCAGAGTGCACCAACTCAGAACTACTCGGAGATCAAGGGAAAGATATCTTCGTCCCCCGCAACATATGCACTCCCACCCTAATCACCGAGGTCGATGCACTTGGAGTCAAGGTGGAAGTCGCAACCATGTCCTACAGAGCACATCTCTTTTTCGGTGATGACCAAGGGCACTTGGGGGGAGGATGCGCCTTTTTTCTTTTACAAGGATAATTGCGAAGCCCAGGGTGAAGATGACGCGGAACGTTATATTCCTGATGTATATCGAAATAGCCTGACTGAGTGCAATGGAGTGAAGCCATCGTCCTCAAGTCTTGGTTTCAGGAGTACCCTGCTTTTTTGCCAAGAGGACGACTTTTAGGAGCAAAGAGTGTAATTAGCAAGCAAATATGGTGGATAAGAGGAGCGCATAAGTCATTGGAGTGCCTTCCCCGAATACAATATTTCTTCTCCAGTAATGATGCTTCTTGCATATCACGTTCCTTGAATCCACTTCTACCAAGTTTAAGTTCCCTCTTTTCACACCTGCTCCAGACATTCAATCGTATTTGGAATACTTGGCCCACCCCACCTGCCCCTTACTCTTGCCCAAGCCAAACGGCTTTGACTTGACATTACCACCCGAATGACGGTGAGAGGATCCTAAGTCACCGGGTACAGTACTCTCAGCTAGAGAAACCACGCTGGTCTTCTTTTCTCTGCTATAAAAGGGTGATCTCCGTGCAGAAGAGTGTAGACTTCAACAAAGACAGCCAGAGACGGTATCTCTAAGCCATCGGCGAGTATTAAGCCACACGCCCAGTATATGCTCAGGCTAGATTCAGTACGAAGTTAGATCATCATAATACCATGTTAGACCTTACTTTCCATCACCTTGACGGTCTCGTTGTCAAATTCAATTGAATTTTTACCACCTTCCTCAGCGATCAGTGGCGACCTTTTACGACCGAGAAACTCCGAAGATAGTGCTCCCCTTGCATGCACTTTAGCCCGAATGAACTCCCGTCCAACTACTTCGATGATGTTCGAGCAGCTAATAGAGTTCAGATGCTTAGCATCTGTTCAAGTGGATGCACACCTCCACTTGCCACCATAGAGATAGAGCGAATCGTATCCAGCTTTTCCTGTCTCATGCACACCAAGGAGATTTCTGTGGCCGGCTCAGAGTAAAGTTAGTCAACGACCGTACAACACCGAATTTACACTGGATTAGCCAAATGACCTTCTCAATTGCGCAAATTTGATCATCTGGCATTTTTGGCTCAACAGAGCACATTGACCCGTCCGACGGAATCCCTTAAAAGACGACAAAAGTCCCTTTCAAATCGCACAAATCATCAACCTTCTTGCTCTTCACATCCACCATTACTTGATTCCAGGCCACGTTCTCCGTCACTTACAACCCACATCAGCTCTTATCCACCACCAACAACGTCCAATATGAAGGTCCATTCAATGCACCTCTCAGGAAGCCTTCGCTGACCTCATCACCAGACCACCATCATAACCTCTATCCTCGCCATAGCCACTCTCGCAGCAACAACCCCTGTCCAGCTCGAAGAACGCGCTGCCGTCGCCGGCCAGCTCGTCGGCTTCACGACCATTAGTTGCGCCAACACAAATATAGCAGGTGTACAAGAAAAGAAAACATTTTCGCTCCCTCTGAATGTCTGCGTCCCCACGGTGATCGCCCAGGGAGTTGCGGGCGTGTTTTTCGGGGAAGCTCCAATTTTGTCCTATAAAGGGGGTTTTGCACCGGGCACGGCGGCACCGAAGGGTAAGGTCTGTAGCTTCACGTTCTTTCGAGGGGATGGGTGTGGAGGTACTGGTGTGGAGGTTTCGGTTCCAGGAAATGCTGAGCAATGTCTGGATGTGCCAGTTGCTGCTTCTCCTGCTGAGAGAGTTGTTTTGCGGTGTAAGTAGCCTGTGGCGACCTGAGGATTTTGAATTCAATCTGGGGGGAAGGGGGATGGTAGAGATTACTTGACAGATAAATATGGAGGACAGAAGAATGCGAATGAGTCAATGAAATTGTATTACTGATCTGTCATTGATTAAGTGCTTGCCCAACTTTGACACGTCCTACTTCTTGGTAGTGTTGTACCAGCATCCCGCTCCTCTTTTGAATCAACAACAAATTAAAACTAAGGACGTCTGGTCCTGGACTACTGGATAAAAGTCGTTGACTATACTTCTGGGTAATCACGTGTAATATTGATTATTTAGTCCTTGTGACCATAGTGTTATCCGGACGTTAGAAGAAGGATGTCAAAAGACTTCATCCTCATGTCTACTCATAGATCTTGCGGTCTAGATCTGCGTGATCCGTGGTCTACATCTCCGTCCGAGAAGTTCCGAAAAGGTTATCGGAGGGTTACCACACCTCATTCACGCGGCTTCCAATGGATTCGCTCCTGAGCGATCTGGCTAGCACTGCGTGATCACAAGACATGAGTTGAAACTTAATATTTTACAGCTCATCGATTGCTTAGATAGTATTGGGTAAACAGTTAGGGTCTCTGAACGGGAGATAAGGGGTGGGTGGAGCTTACTTAGTCAAAGACCGTACATCACCGAGTCTCGACTCCTGAAGACTGTATAGACCTCCACACAGGTGGTCTACATACGAACATGTGGCGTTTCAATTCACGACAGTATCTCGGCCGGAGAATCTCGGGCTAATCCGACGAGAAGATACATAAAGACTCCGCATTTCCACTTAATTTTCAGATCCTATCGGTCTCTTCGCTTCAGTAAATTGGTTTCTTCTTTTTTGGGAACGGACATATCACTTTACTTAGCTAACTTTGGATTGGTCACTACCACGCAGTCATCGTTCAACGATATCATTAGCTATGAAGGTCAGCCCATCTTCCCCAACGTTGAAGCCTTCGTTAACTTTTCAGACCACCATCGTAACCTCTATCCTCGCCATGGCTGCTCTAGCATCGTCAACTCCCCTCCAGCTCGAGGACCGCACTGCCGCTCCGGTCGGATATATCATTGGGTACACAGAACCAAAATGCCTCGACACGTCCGCAGTTTCAGAACAATCGAGGACGTTCCAGCTTCCCCTCAATCAGTGCATACCAACAACTATCCGTGAGGTCAATGGAGGCGTCGTGGAGTCGAGGCTTGGGATCATGTCCTATACAGGGTACTTGACTGGCAAAGCACCCACGGGCAAGAAATGCCATTTCAATCTCTATAGAGCAGACGGTTGCCTGAATGAATTTGTAGTGGCGCAAATTCCGGTCGACCGTACGACGTGCGAGGCTTTTGGACTTCCTTCTTCTGCTTTTAGGAGCGTTAGGCTCGTGTGTGAATGAGGGGGGCGTGCATGTTGGAAGAATAGACTGGCACCGTCAGACTAGGGTTTTGGAGGAGAAGAGTGTTTAGTTAGTAAGGTATGACAACTACATGTTGTGGGCAGGTATGATTCAGCGCATAAGTCAATGGCATACTTAACCTGAGCGCTATATATGTCCAATCAATCTTTCTCATGGCGTTTAGCCTTAGCAGTCTTATTGCCCACTTCTTTACCAACAATACTGCATCATGAACCTGAAATGTCAAAGTGCTGAGTACTTCTCTAATCCTCTATCTTGTTGCACCTAGGTTACTATGCTGGAAAGCAATACACATATCGCTTACTCCGCAGACATATCATACCTTCATATATCTAGTCCCTCCCATTCATCCACAACCTTAGCCCTCGCAAATGCAGTAGCACATAATACAATCTCGTTCGTGTCCTTCATATATTTCATTTCAACAGCCTGCGGATCAGCAGCCTTCAATATACCCAGAAAGGTAGCCTCGGCGCCGCCTTGCGTTTCTCGCGGCAAGCCCTCAGGATAGTGACATGGATAATGTTCCAAGGTGAGTTGCACCCACCGAGATCCGCGAGTGAGGAGCTCGAAGCAATAGGGGCTTTTTGGCACTGTCTTTCGAATGATCCAGCGACGTATCTGTGGCGGTTGCACTTCCATGAGACGGGTGACATAGACATAGAGGGACGCAATTTTATTCAGCTCATGGTAGTTGGAAATGTAGCTGCGATGCCACGGAGGCATAAACATAACAGACAGATATGTCTTTTCGAGGACCGTGATGAGTCTGGTGAGCGCGGGTGTTGCGACGGAGTGCCAGTGACGGTCTGCAAGCGAGAGATTGAGTAGGTCGGAAGCTGTTGTTAACACGTCTGCGATAATCCCCGATAGTTTGGCCTTATATTCTTTATCCGTGGTTTCTGATGCCTGAGCAAGGCTTTTCACAACTAGTCGATGTAATTCTGAGGGTAGCCGATCCATTTTGTTGAGAACTGCGAAAGATTAGGATTTTCTGAAAGAAAACTAAATCTATAGGAGATCGGCGGGAATGTTGTGCAGGAGTGTTGTACAAGCACTTGAAAACCTCCTAGTTGCTTGCGTAGTGAACAAAGACCGCGACCATACATACCTCAAATCTGTGTAGGCTGCTTCAAAGTTGAATCCTTTACGCGCCTGGATTCCGAAAGGCATCGTTTCTCGCAATTAACAGACTGGAGCTGCAAGCAACGTCATGTATAGAGATTAAAGGCTTACAGTTGTTCTTAGTCATTCTATGAGGTGAGTGCTGGACTGTATCCCACATGCATGTGCAAATTGCAAAAACCTCATATAAGAAATTGGTGATGCTGAGATATTTGCCTTTTCGACGACTTTTCCGGACTCAATGGGGCGGCTCATCATATTATCCACGCGTCTGAGATTGGTAATAGTCGTCATTTAAATGTTCGTAAAGGAAAGGTCGAGGGGGTTGTGCTTTCGTGGGCCCTGCTTTCTTCTGATAATCTTTCCTCGTCTAACATCCATCCTCGATATGTCACTGCCTTGAGCGTCACGACTGCAGGCACTTTGAAAGCTACGCAAACCTCTTCATACCTGGCAATTACCACTCGTACTCTACGCCCCCTTTAACAAGTCTCACCCTCGTTCCTCAGTCTTAGTCGCACTTATCTCAATCTCCCCTGTCATTCTGTACCATTTCAACTGCACCACCTCCTCATTCATTCCCTTCAACATGCCCAGCAACGGTGCGGCTTCTTTCCTCTCAAAACGCACTGGCAAGTCCTCTGGCAGAATACAGGGCGCCTTCTCAAAGTAGCGCTTGAACATTCTCGTAATCAGCGACCCTTTTCGATCAATCTTGAAGCAGTACGGAGAATGCGGCGCCGTCTGTCTTACAGCCCAGCCGCGAAATCTAGGCTCTAAGCTCATGATCTGGCTAAAATAGATTTCGAGAACTGCTTGCTTTATGAGCTCATCGTCTTCGCAGAGGCTTTGTTGGTGCCAAGGAGGAACGCTGATGCCGTCTAATATTACAAATTTCAGGAGTTCTTTGAGTTCGGGTGTTGTGCGACTATGGTTGTAACGGTTTGTGAGTGAGAGATTATACATGTCTGAGCATGTCTTGAAGGACGTTGTTTGGTGCCCAAATATCTCGTAGCCTGTTTGCACAAGGTTGTCAATGACCAGGCTTTGCAATTCTGGGGGAAGTCGCTCCATCATTGTGGAAGATCTGGTGGGTTCGCACGAGTAGAGGAACACTTCGTTCAGATGAAGATTTAAAGAACTTTTCGAGATTGTTGTACAGACATAATCAAGTATCACAATCGGCGATGACGCAAATCAACGCTGTCACACAAAACACAAAGCATGACTCATAACTGAATGTGATGTTGATTATGGTGTTAATGTTGAAGGAGACTTTACATCCCAAGAATCTTAAAAGCATTGTGTAAAGTATTCCAAATTTATATGGAAAATGCTTGTCATGACCAGAATATTGTGCACCTGACTTCCATAAAGGCATTGTCCCGTACCTGACATCCTCCTCGGTCTTTCACTGCTTTGAACCCGATGACCGCAGGAAATCCGATTTCGATTACATCACCTTCAGGAGGGTAAAACAGGATAGGATAGTCGTGATCAAGACTTCGAAGCATCGCCACCAATTTGACGATGTGCGTCATAGACGATGGCGGCCTGCTTAGCCGGAAGCTGGGATGAATACTCCAATCAATAGGTATCTCTACTTGAAAGCGTCCGCCATCCAACCATATGAATCGATATGGGAGCTTCGGGATGATCTTGCTTGCAATCCACTTACTGATGGCGCGCTTGTGCCTTACAATGCCAGAAAGGTAAATTCGAAGGAGGGAGAATTGCTTGTGTGAGTCGGTGATTCCATGGAACGGATTTTGGCTCCAGATTTTACATGCAGCACTGAATATTGGGTCTAGAAACGTTTGCTCTAGTAGCGTGGCGAGGGTTGGTGCGATGAGGGTGTTGTAGAAACCATTCGTGAGTGAAAAATTGTAGAGTGTCAATAATGATGTTGGGACTGTCATATAGCCTTGGAAAATGTTTTGAAGGTGGCTAGCATCAGTGTCTTGCACGATATGACGGATGATCTGATCGTGTAGCCCGACAGGTAGTCGGTCCATTTTGTCTGAAGTCGTCGAAGACTAATAGCTATATTCCCTCGAGATGAATTGAACAGTGGATAAAGTCCTTGTTTTGCGATGTGTTGCGATGTGTCTTGAGGTTCAAACGAGACAAAAGTTGTCACACTTTTTTAGACTAGAAAATCTCCATTGTACAACACTGATGTTCTTTGATCGTCACAGCCCGAGTTGTACAAACACATCTTGCCGCAAGTGAAGTCGCTAGGCATACGCATCAACTGACAGTCTGTCCTCCTTCAACAATATGTGGCTGACCAATGATGGCAGGCGCCATCATTACATGTCACAGAGTAGAGGGATCTCAGAGTCCGGACTATGCTTCTAGCTCACGAATGAAGCACATCTCTATTGCTTCTGTGTTGTCGCCTTGTATTTCACAAATTTCGAACTCAGATTTTGGAATGATCCCTAAAGTCTTCAAATTTGGCTGATCTGGAAGTAATGCTGTAACATTTGGTTTTCTCTTCCCTTGCTTACGGGTCCTCCGACCCAAGATCTCAAAGGCTACAACGCCGAAAAGCGCTACCCCGATGACTCCACCTGTCACAGCCCCAGCTATGATGACTGTTCGATTTCTTGAGTGTGTTGCAGGGTGGGTGGTTCCTTCAGGCGCTGAAGTTGGCGTCCCGAATGATGTCGAGCGATCATTCGATGTGATTCTACCGAATAGTCCAGTGTCTACTCGTGGTTGCCACGCAGCAGCGTCTCTCGCGCCCCCGTCTGGACCACCGCCGATAATGTTGATGACCTGCTGAGGGACCTCATACGTAGTATTGGGTATGGGATACTCCGAGTACCATTCGAAAGTTGTCATGTCCAACAACTTGATGCCTGGAAGAGAGTCGATGCAATGGGAGGTATCCCAGCTGCCGTTAGGAGTGGCGATTTTTCCACCAAGAACAAACATCTGCCTATCATTATATGCTAGACAGGAATGTAGCACCCGACCAACGGGGTTGCCTACTTCGGTGTTGCTATTTTCTGTTTCGCTGATTTTGACCCACTGGAAGGAGGGCATCGATAGAACGTAAAGCTCGTCCGTTGTATTGCCATATATCTCTATTAATCCGCCGTAAATGGTCAGCTGAAAGCTACTTTGATCGGAAGCTGCACTCAGGGCTGAGCAGAAGTTGGATCTGGGCTCGGGGACGTCGCCAATTGCAAGTACGGCTGACCAAATTTGAGTAGCAATGTCGAAAACTTGGATCAGAGACATGTCCCTCTGTTGAGTGCTGCGATGATCTATGAAACCGCCGATGGAAATTAGGACGCCTCTTTCACCAAAAGGGACAAATTGTGTGGCTGGTCCATTGAAGTAAGGGATATGGGTAGTAAGGTTAGTCCAGGCAGGATGTACCTCATCGGTAGTGTCAAATACGGCCAAGCTATTCTCTTTCCTTTCAAACATCCCTCCTGCGATGAAGTATTGGCTTTGATTTTCATTTGCGATATTGGCAAGCATTGCATTGTATGTGTCGAGTGTCCCATAAGCACCGCCTGAGATTGTTTGAGATGACCAAAAATCATTCTGAACATCGTATGTTATGATCTGATTTCGACTGCTGACGTTATACTTGGGAAAGCTTTCAAGAGAATACAAGGTCTTCTGGTCGTTAGAAGCCCATAACGCACCAATACCCACATCTCTTCTCGTTGGAAGAGATGTCGAACGAACACTTTCAATGGCTGATATGGACCTTCCAACGGAGAATGGCGTACTAAGATTGAGCCACTGAAGCTTCTGCACTATATAATGTCAGTGAATCGGAGATGGAGGCCTGCTAATGCTGACCAGGCACCAAGTCAGGCGACTCATTGTTCGAAGGTATCGCAACAGGACAATAGATACGGTTTCCAACAAGAATAGCTAGAATATCAGCATTTTTGCTTCTAGTATGTTCTCTAGAAGCTCACGTCGACCAGTAAGAGACCAACACTGGTCACTTGCGAACGTCAATGTATGGAGAAAGAAAAAAATGGTTGCCGTTACTGAGATCATGTTTGGTGCACCAGATTTATTTGTGAAGATCTGAAAGTGAGATCCAAGAGAAGAGCAGGCATGGCTGCCGTCGTTGAGTCGAAATGTGTATGAAGTGGAGAGCGGAGCATATGCCTTTGTAGGATTTTGGTTGCATATTGTTTAAGGCTGATGATCTATTGGTGAATAGCTTGTGTAAATCATTGAGGCGCTTCTTAAGAAACATGCATAGTATGCCCGAGCGGGCATCTAAGCAGCGATCGAGTCAATTGGAAACTCCCATGTAATCATGCAGGTAGAGATTGTCTGGCCAAGTATGCAGCTAGGGTTGCTCATCATCACGACCATGCGTAAGAAGGCGCTGTTAGTCCAGGATGTTACAGAGACGGTAAGACAATATCAGCTTCGCCATAGGAGGCGCAGAGCTTTCTGTTCTTCCGTCAGGTAACGTTGCATTTCCTTACTGCAGGCAAACAAGAACACGCCGTTTGCATCGGTGAACAGCCATGAACTGGGGCATATAGTACTCAACCCTAAGCCTTCCAAACAAGATGTATTTCAAAAATGGTGGCAAAGATACCCGTACCGGCATTGCCTCCTTTGATTATTAATATCGTTATGTTCCTATCTTTATACCGGCCGTAACCACTCCTTACGCCGCCAGTCGACAGCGCTGTGCTAGTTCATGAATCACGAAGAATAGAATATGCGAATAGGTCCCGATGCTGTTCATCATAGGCATTAAGAGTCCAGACTGCCAATTGCTGTCTCGACGTCTCTGACTACCTCTTCATCCACAACATCAACCTTCTGCGCGTCCCTACCCCCGCCAAAATCGAACCACTCCGTTCCCCCTTCGTTGTCAGCTCTCCGACCTTGGAATGCCCGATGCAGCCCCATTTCCACACGCCGCATATCGCCCACCCTCCATGTCCGAACAAGGCGGAGCGGGTATGGATTTCCCGTCTGCAGCGTGCGCAGACGCACGTCAGGATCAAGGCTCATACCTATCTTAAGGAAAGGATGACTGGACATTCGAATCAGGTAGACAAAGCCCTCAGCATGTGGATTCGCCTGCTCACGCCGGACATTTTCCAGATCCTTCTCAATCGGCGGGTCTAAAGGAGCAGACGGAGCAACCACATTTGTTGCAACCGTGCCATGGTTCTCCACGTCGTCGATCAAATCCTCAAATATTTGGTATGATGGATGTTCTGCACTGACATGGCGCAGCGTGGGTATATAAGGCGGTCGGGGAACTTCCAGCCTGCGTACTCGATTGCGAAACGCTGCGCTAGGATTGACAGGCCTCCAATCGAACCAGTGATCGAAGCCTGTCTGCAGACGTACTACCACCTCCATTGGAATAGGTAGTTGTCCATTAATTACGGGACCGTGGCCGAGATGCCGCCTACCAACTCCCACGGTGACGAAATGACCTGGACCGCCGTGCCCGTTGCAGAGAAACCAGATGTACGCTGTGACGCGCGGGTTGTCAACGTCGGCTTCAAATTGCGCGCGGACCTTGACGTGGGGCATGTTCTTTGGGAAACCCCATATGTACTGAGGGGATAGGTAGTGCCAGTGATTAGGTGCTCTGTCGCTTGTTCTGGCTGCGAAGCCTTCATTTCCGACCCTGACGATGTAGTGAGCCCTCGCCATGATCTGGCGCGAGATGTGTCAGAGCACGGCAGGCCTCAACGTCTGAGAAGACTTTTGTAGCTGAAGAGGCCATCTTAAGCGGGCTGATGGGACCGCAAGGCTGTAATGATTAGATATTGGTCATGACAAAGCGAAATGTCAAAGCCCGAATTAGGCAGCAATCGCTAACGAAAGAAAACAGCAAGCGATCTTGAGATCTCGCGGGCGAATATGATGGTGTGATGCCACCAAGTGTGGCTGAAGGTACTCTGTAGGCACCCGCTTTTGGGGGCCATCATGGGCCTCTCTGCCAATGACCTGATCACGAAATGCTATTTAAGGGATACTCGAAAATACCTGGAGAAGCGCTTTGCTAGACTTGGTAACCCTGCTATTGATAAGTGATGAGGTACATCAAAAGCCAACACCCTGGGAGCAGAAGCTGGGTTCATCCGCTCCTCTCTGCTGCAGAGTTTTTCTCACCGTCGACTTTCGACAGTAGCAATTGAGATATAGAACAAAAATGCAAATTTGAACTGATGTCCAACAAGGATCTGTTGAAAGTTGTAGTTCGCAAGGCCTTGTGATTGCACATCGGTCTTACGGCCGCGTTCGCAGCGAAATCTTGGTAAATCTCACTCATTCCTCACTCCCCAATTGATGTGCAGAGAAACCTCCAGGTACTCTTCTTTATGGTGTCCACCTCTTTCAATGCTCTGACAGCTTCAAATCCATACTAGCTCGAGCCCAAGAACCCTCCCTCTCCGACTCTTTCCATGGCCTTCACACTGAGTACTCTCTTGATCATGTCACCACCTTTGACAGAAATTACGACCTCGAATTCCCCGATGGCTTTCACCCTGTCCACTTCCACACCGCCTCCTCCCTTCGCTGGTAATATCTCGACATTCTCAGCCCCTAGAATAATCTTTTTGCCCTCTTCATGCTCTATGAGTAATGCCTTGACAGATTGTGCTACGTCGCCCGGGGAGACAGAGCCGAAGATCGGCTGCAGAGCTGGTTTTATGGGCGACTGCGAAGCCACCCCAGAAGCAGGGCTGACTGCTGTCTCGGATGATTCGCTTGTTTGTGGCTCGGAAGCAGACGCTTTAGGGGCATTGATCGAAAGTGGTGATGAGGGACTTGAGGGTGCTTTTATCGGCGCGCGATGGAATACAAGCTGGGGTGGGAGGAAGGCGGAGAGAATCTCTGTAGCTCGTTGCGGCTAAACGTAGCACATATCAGCAAGCCAACATTACCATAGTAACAAGACATCGGAGACATACGTCAATAGGCGGTGGTTTAGGAATAGCAATCTTTTGGGCTTGCTTTTTGACGGCTTCGACCACAACTTCTTTCTGAAAGCCAAAATCGCGCTCCGCCACAACATCGCGAGGCTTGAGCTCGCTGCACTGGGTAGTAGCGTACTGGGCGATTTGACGTGGGAGCCATTTGCTTCGGAATAGCCCAGGCGCTACAGGGACAATCGTACCTATTTTATCAAGGAGGTCAGCGGCTGTTCGCTGAAACATGAAACTGAATAACCTTTGCGTCCGTAGCTGTCAACATCCTTAAGGAGCCGCACATTTATCGTAGTCCGTTTTTTGACTATTTTCTTCTTTCCGCGCCATTGGCCTTGTATCGGACCCGCGAAAAGTGCGTAATGGTCCTCTAGGGAACGACTGAGGCACGAGAGGCATAATGGTCTTCTAGAAAGTATAGACAGACTTGTCATTGTTTGTGAGCACATGTGAGAAACTTTTGAGTCTTCTCAAGCTTTCATTCTTAGTTTACTCCCGTCGCGTCCGAAAGCAGAGCGATATGCCAAGCAATTTAGGGCTGAATACAGAGCTCTCTCAACCTTACCTCCTCCTCATGTTATGGATTGTCACCTGATGCATGGGTACTTGATCTTGCCTCAGCTCCATGGTCTGCACCTCCAATTTCCAATTTGTGGTAGTACATCCCGACTCTCTGACTCTATTTCCTAATTGAACCCGAAGTTGCAAAGCAAAGGGTTTGTAAGGCAGACCACAGAGTTGCCTGCCCACCGTCTTGCCGCTTCGTTTTAAGCATGCATCTCAGACAAGAGCTGTCAACACAAGAGGCACCCCGCTGTGTAGTATCGTACCTTTGACGGCTCTGCATGCTTCTTTATCAAGTTCTTGAAGCACGGGAAGCAAGGCCTGTCAGCCTATGAAGCCCAGCTAGCATTGTTCAGGCTCGACATCGGTTTCTCCAGCCGCCTTGATGGATAGGCTTACCTTCAAAGTCTCCGTTGGACTGCAAGTAATTCTCTCAATTTCACCGGCAAAACTCGATGTCTGAACTCGAAAGACGACGCGCACACTAGACTCTAAGGTTGCGTTGATTCAATCTGGCTAATCTGCGAAAGAAACCGAACGTGTGGGTGAAGATGTCTAGATAAAAATGTCCCTCATCATTACCTCGTGATTTGAATTTGAGCCAACACCAGCCGATACTTGCACTCCAGCTCAACCCCATTACACCTGCATCCCTATTCAACTCTGAAAATGAGTGTTTCCTCCCCTTCTATACAATTACACCGCCCAAACAACCCCACACTCCCATGTTCCCAATTCCATTACTCCCTCCACCACCCTCTCAACAAGAATCCCCAAACCCCTTCTGGCAATTCGGCGCACAATGCTGTGGCGTACTTCCACTACAACCCCAATCAGCTTCCTATGACTCAAAAAAAGAATGATCGTTGAAGTTCAATACGTACCACCAACCTATACTACTGCAGCAATTTCCCGCTGAGCAACGTTGCCCTGTGGTCCCACCGCACCTTCCATCTTGCGAGATGACGAGTGGCGGGGTGGGGGGACAATATCCGAAGGCGGAATTGCAGCCGGGACCGCAGTAATCGTTGGTGGAGCCGCTGTAAGGTAGATATCAGTAAGTCAGGTGCAACGATGAGAGGTGAGGACAGAAGGCGGCGACGGCGAGAGGTGGAGAGGGGAAAATGGAAAGCAACAGGACAAGAAAACTGAAGAAATGAACGGCTTACCAGTAACCATACTGGCTACAGCACAGACCGCCGCCACAGGCCTTGTTAGGGCCACAGGAACCCTGGTTGGGCTGGTTGGTGCAGGTGCCATAATTTGGCTGGCAGCCATTGGCGTCGCAGTGTTCAGCGGTTGTGCCACTGTAGAGGCTTTGGTCAGCATGCTCGACAATACTCAACGATTTCTCATCTTTAAAAAGTCATGAAACGATGGGAAAGAGGGCAGCGGATAGAGAAAAGGTAATGCAAGGGACGGGGTGGTGTGGTGTACCAGTAACCCCATTTGCTGCAACATGTGCCCGCAGGGCAAGTCAAGCCATTATGAGTGGGTCCGCAATCTCCATTCGTGCTGACTTCGCGGGTGTCCAATGTGCCATTTGCGGTACCATTGGAGGGTGGTAGGGGGGTAGGCGACGGCCGCAAGGCCTAGAGCTGGGAAAAGGAGGAAATTTGTGATATGCATTTTGTTTTTGAAAGGAGATAGCGTTGAAGATGAAAAGTCTATTTGTTGATTGTGAAATTTGCTGATCTGTGAGTATCTAGGTGTGTTTTTGCTTTGAGGAATTTGGGGATTATTCTAGGGTTTTTAATAGTCGTAGTGGTTTTCCAGCTGGTGGGCATATCGTCAGGCCACGCGAAATGGCTTGCGCTGCGCCAGGAACCCACGAGGCTGGGCGGTGCACGATACGAGAACATACGACAAAATGTCACGATTTGGAGTGAGTGTAGTGGACAGCAGATATACATGATCTAAATACGTGCGCCGAGTGGATTGGGCTACTTGAAGACTGTTTGGCGTTGCCCCAGATCATGTATGTTGCAGCCCTACCCAGACTTGTCGTTGTCACGTTCATTCTGAAAATAGCAGCAAAAACGAAGCAAGATTTCTACGCAAGACTGCGAGCGTAGTGTTTAATTGTATGCAAGTGTGAGTTAATGGTGCATTCGCACACTATGACTGCTCTAACAATAATGCTCGTTGCGCAAGGTCGTAAAAGCGTTCTCTGTTCGGTCTAAAGAGACCAGATCAAAAGTATCCAATGAGCAATTTGTATATATAACCTCACTAGTACGACAGAATTCATGAAAGCAGAACACGCAGCCTTTCATTCTGGCATGGAGGATGTTAGCATGTCTACCGTCGTCAGAGCCAGCTTCATTCGTGTGCCAGATATATGTTGTCAGAATCTATCCTTGGTTAATACTGTGCGATCTCTCCATTCGAGACCCAGCAGCCCACACCTTACACAGACGATCCGTAGATCAGCCACCAAGTGATCCATGCGAGTGACAACAAGCCTGTTCTGGCAGTAAGATGCATTTCGTCTGGTCCTTACCACCACCAGGCCCCTCGCATCATTCCTCAGTCTCACAACATACGGAGCAATCCGGTCATCTCATTCGTAGGCCACTCCTAAATCATCCTGCATACATGAAACAAGCTGAAATGGAACAAGGTGAATCCCATGGGGTAGATCTGACAGCGAACCCTCCACATTCGAGCTTTAGGATCGGATGCCCATGGGTACGGACTCAGCCTTTTTGAATCCGACTAGTAGTGGCCTGATCAGAGATCAGCGCACGTGGCATCCAGATACGTACCGCTCACAAGCAGATGGTAAGGCTTGCACCACCTTATGGGATACGAGGTTTTCATGTTATGCATTTCTTATGTGTGTGACTAGAGGATACTGATATAGTGTGCTAATTTGTAACAAACACAGAATGTTCATAACCATATGCTCTGACTTATAATCACCCGTCAATTTGGTTTTGATAGGGACAGAATAGGGCACGATTATTGATGTGAAGATTACGGAGCTTTCGTCTCAAGGGGAGAGGAATGACACAAGGGTGAATTTGACCTTGGGTGGCAGTGGTAGTATTTCGTCGTTAACTCAACGATGTGACGCTTCGGCACTTCTTGGCTGAATGGTACAATCATTAGAAGAACCTGAGATAGACGTTCCCCATCTATTCCTGGGCTAAGTATTTCGACCGACTATCCAGCAGGGAGGACTCACGATCCGAGCAATCATCGAACCCCTGGATGTCCTCCCTACTCTCACCTAGACGTCCCATCAGGCATCTCGACGCTCTCATTCTTTCCGTCCACAATTGGCGGACCTTCTGGAACTATGAAATCAAAACGACTTCCAGTCGCCCAGAAGAACAGCCCAATACTACTAGCCTGCCCTACGATACAACTC
This sequence comes from Bacidia gigantensis, assembly GCF_019456465.1. NCBI lineage: Eukaryota > Fungi > Ascomycota > Lecanoromycetes > Lecanorales > Ramalinaceae > Bacidia > Bacidia gigantensis. The sequence continues at coordinate 1,211,971 of NW_025408613.1, read as the reverse complement.
AAATTAGCACACATACCCACTACTAATAACCTACCACTCAACTCGGGTTCCCATCCTTTCTCGCCCACTCTACCCCTCCCAAAGCCTTCAGAACAAACTACAATTCAACAAAGAATAACAATCAAACTCACCAACAGCACCCCACCCCCCGAACCCCTGGCTCTCCACACACCCAAAACTAAGCAACTGCCCGGCCCTCCAGATATCCTCATAACTAACCACATCCCTTGGCGGATAAATCAGCTCCGGATCCGCGCCCGGCAGGCCCGCGCCGCCTTCTCCACCTCCTCCCCCCAGAAGAACTCCAGCATCACCAGCGCAAAGGTGCAAGATCCCGAAACCCACCTCCTGGGGCTAAACTGATTAGGCCAGCGTCCACCGGGTGTAGGATACGTTTCAGGCGCGAGGAACTCGAAGAGCGTGGGTCCGTAGTGGGCTTGCTCTGCGTCGCGGAGGTCGAGGAGGGCGGCGGCGCAGTTGGAGGGGTTGAATTGCAGGGTGCGTGGGATCCAGAGGGGGGAGGAGGTGCAGTGGTAAGGTGGGTAGGAGAGGGGGGTGGGGGTGGTGGTGGTGTTTAAGTTGGAGGAGGGGGGCTGTGTAGGGGAAGAAGGGAGGGGGGAGAGGAGGGTGGTGGTGGCGAGGGTGAGAAAGAGGGGAAGGAGGATGAGGAAGTAGGAGGTAGGGAGGGTGGGGAGTAGTGACATGATATTGACTGCTGGGGGTGGTTTTGAAGAGAAGAACGTGTAAGTATCGATGATATCCTGGGATTGTGTAGTCAGAAGATCATTGTTTCTCCCTCATCGCGTGTCGCTAGCGCTGGAGTACGTGCGCTTCGATGGCGCAAAAGGGGAACTGCATGTCTCTTCCTGATTAAAGTGCCGGGAGAGGTCAGAGCTTCTGGACGGACCGTCTTTTCCGTTCTTCCCGAGTGGCTTCTCTTGTTGGACGGCATCGAGAATGATCAATGTGATCCAGATTCTCCAACAAGGAATCGATAAGGCAAGTTATGCCACAGTCGGGGAATTTGATGGAAAACCGTTAGCAGTAGGTGAAATACCAGCCAAAATTGATCCGTAGCCAATACAGGCAAACATGGGTAGACAGGCGTAAACACAGCCACGATTTGAAGCTGCAGTGAACATCGTGATAATTACCTGAAGCTCGTGACAGTATGTGTTGTACTATGTGCTTCCAAGGCGTAGAAATGGGAGAAAAGAACATCTTGTCAAGCTTCTAATTCTCTGTCAACGAAAGTACGTAAGTAGGAAGGAATAGATATATTATTTTCTCTAGCCTTCCTAGCGCCAAGTAACAAAATCAGCCTCCCATTTTTAGTCCCGTCTTTGTACGTTATTCTTCAAGCTATCGGCTTCTGGCTTGCTACTCAAATGCTTTGGGCACAAGTCCATCACTTGGGGATGGCCTCGTTCCCCACTTGCTCCTTACTCTCAAGCACCGCTGTTGGGTTATCCTGGTCGTCAGTGCTGAGTTTGATCGCATCTTCCTGATCAAGGCGTCCAGGAACTTCAGGCTTGCTTGTAGGCTGCTCGTCGATGATGCTCTTTTCGGTCTTTGTCTCGACAGCTTCAGGACTCTGAGCCTTGCCGATCGTTGGTGACGAGACAATCGGGGTGTTAGGTTCTATACTTAGTGGATTGCGCTCAGCTTCAACTATCGGGGTTGGCAGATCCGAAGTTGGTACTTCAGGGGACATTGGCTTGCCACTAAGCTGACCACGATCAACCGGTGGGGCAGCTTTCGATCCTGTCATTGACTGGGCCAATTGTATCCTGCCGTCCTCATCGGTCTGCCAGATCGTGACTGGCTGACATATGCTCCACGTTGGTGCAGCCTGCTTCGTTTGTGCCGCAGCCTCACCTACTGGAGCGGCAGGTTTCCGCTTTGCTGGCCCCTTAGCGCGACCTTTCCTTGCATCCTCAAGGGGTGCTTTCTCCTCTTCCAATTGAGGCTCTTTCTCCTGTATCTTGGGAGCTGATGGACCGATCTTCAACCTAGAATTTAAATCTGCGAGGAAGCCACCTTGGAGTGCGCCGAACTTTCCAGCGGCCTTAGCAGGAACGGCAGGCTTTGGTTTGGGAGCACTAGAAGCTCCCAAGCCCTTATCGCTGCCTTCACTGCCTATTGAAGAGGCTGAGGTGACTTTCGACAATGGGGTCGTGTCTGTTGTGTCTGAAGTTTTTGCAGGTCTAGCTGGCACCTGCGGCTTTGCGCTCTCTATAGGCGCGGGCTTGCGGTCGTCTGTTGGTGAGGTAGATTGTGATAGCTTAGATGGAGCGATTGGAACCTTCGCGTCTGCCGGTGGTACCTGATGAAGCCGTTTTGGCGGACGAGCGGGAATAGCAGGCTGTTGATTGGACGCCGAGGTAGGTGCAGCACCATCATCCTTTTTGGGTCTGGGAGGGATTGTTGGTTTCTCCGCTGCAATCGCGCCGGTTGCGGGCATTTCACGGCTTTGCTCTCCGGCAAGAATGCCTTCATTAGGGTTGCCGGATGTCTGCACGACAGCACCAGCCTCGAGCCCTTCGTCTGTTGGACTCTTGATGTCATTGACTGAGTTTCCCACAGTAGTTGTGAGCTCTGCGCTGTCCGGCGAGTCCTCCCAAATGTCTTTGCTCGGAAACCTCTGTGCCATCCCAGGTCTGTTCATCTCGTGACGAAGGTGCGGCTTGAATGACGACTTTGCCAAGCGCTCTTCCTTGGGCACGAGCTTAGCCTTCTCATCCTCACCGACCTCTCCTTTGCGGGCAGCTTCTTGCTGTGGGGTTTCGAATGCCACTCCCGCCGCTTTTGGTACCGAACCTATCGCTGTCACGGCAGGCTCTGGGGTATCAACGGTAGCGTGCAGTTGTAAGCTGTTCGGTGTATCTTCCCAAATATCTTTACTGGGAAAGCGTTTCATCTGTTCCCTCAGCTTGAGCCGTTGCGCGGCCGTGACATGTTTCTTTTTGCCGTCTTCCTCCGGAAATAGAGGCTCATATTCGTCTACGTCTTCTAGGGGTGTGTGCATATTTTCGCGCTCATCGTCATGCATGGTGAATTTATGAACACTGCCCGGTCGGCTTGTTGGCCGACTATTAGCAGCGCTCTCCGATCTGCTTGCAGGTTTGAACAGCGGATGGTTCTCGTACTCTGCGCCTACGTAATAGCTGCTGCCCCGACGTGATGCAGCAGGTGAGACTGCGGGCTGCATGAATTCCGCCCCTGGTGTTCTTGCCACCTCGTCTGCGGCTAGGATCGGTACATCGTAGCCACCGTCGTCTGCAAATTCGCCTGTTCCATCGACGTTACTTGCACGTAGTTCAAGATCTACACTAGAAGTACCATTTCCGTTACTTGTGTACTTACCATTTCGTACAGCAGACGGGGCGTCATGGGTGTCATCGTCCTCGGTCTCGCTATCCAAAGCATCCTCCGTCGAACCAGCTAGCGATTTATGACTTCGAATCTCCTGGATGGGTGACGCTGCGTCGGTGTCTACTGGAAAGCTTGATTTGCGCAGCGGGGACTCAGCATGAGCCTGCGAGCTCGCAGAGCGTATACGACCGAACGTCGCGGAATGGGGGGTGTTGATCCGAGATGAGTACTCTTCAGAAGTCTGATACCCGAAACGTTCATCCGTTGGTCCACTGTTTGCTAAAGTGGTTCCTAGCACAAACGTAAGCATGAACACTAGAAAGGTTGCAGACTATGAGGGGTTACGCGATGTGTTTCTGACCAGCTTGTTCAGGTCATCGCTACTCAAAGCCCATCCTCCTCGTCCTCCTCCAATACCAGGACCATACTCGCCATGTTCTTCTCGATCTAGAGCTTCCGGATGTTTGGAGTACCAATCCCGCTCGAATTGATCCGCAGACGGGACGCCATGACCATGTAAGCCGTAGCTGTCGGGCGGGAGAACTTCTCGGCCACTTGGTGTTCGGCGATGGTGTCTACCAGGTTTTGCTTGTCCTGAATTATGAAAGCCGATGCCCGCCGGCGACTGTTGAGGAAAAGGTGATGTGGACGGTGCTTGCACGTCCCCTGCGTCAGGTAACATCGGGACTCGCTGCCCAATCTCCGGAATCCCACGCTCTTCATCTTCCTCCACTTGCGCGGACCCGGGGCGTTCTGTGTCTGCGGAAGACGCCGTCTCCGTCCTGAAGCTAACTTTGGGTCTAAGCGAAGAATCTTGGGCCTCTTTCTCTCCTTTTGCGCTTCCAGACCGGCTAGGTACTTTCCCCAAACCAAGAGCGGCCACTTGACCCGAGTCAGTGCGAGTTACAGCAGCAACTCTTTGCTTCGCGTTGTCTTTTGAGAAGGAGGGTTTAGGAGCATGGAGCGGCAGATCCCCGGCGACGTTTCGTGTCTCTTGTGCTTCACTGGCGGTTTGTTCTTGTAGATTTGAAGTGGACTGAACACGCTCTATGATGTCTGCATACTCGTTTCCTTCCTCGCCAATCGAGGGTATTGACACACTTGGGGGTCTTTGTGGCAATTCAGCTTCTGAGGTGTTTCTACTAGAATTTTTGTAAAAGCTGCTCTTTTCTCTGGGAACTCTGCTTGGGGGCGGTTCGTTGAAAGGAGACCTAGGGAAGTTGTCTCGATCTGGTGACACAGAGCGCTCTGACGTTCGCCTGTTTGGCCTTGGAGGCACCTTTGGAATCTCCATGCTCGTGATGTCCGGGTGTTGATGGTGGGATCGAGCAGGTCGCGGAGGTACTTGAGGTATCGACATGCTTGGAGCAGAGGTGGGTTGCTTTGCAGAGCAAAATCAGGAAGTTCTATATTGTTGGATTAGCATTGGGTCAAATACGGAGAAGATTGATGTTGAATGCAGGCAATTGTTGAGCTGCGCTTCCTAGTTCTTTCTATGATCATAGCAGCGATATACACGCTTGTCCACAGTGATCTTACCCAAGAAGATCATTTGATCCATGGACCTAGGCATATGTGCCTTAGGGTAATTGTTCTGCAAACGGCATGGGAAATGAAATCCAAGTACTTACTTCGAGCAAGCAAGACAAATGGAATGTCTTGCAATGAGCAGCTGTAGCGCAGTGAACCGAGTATTTAGCTGCTCGGACTATTCAATTGGCGTGTGGGGGGCATATGCATGGACAAAATACCCTGCTTGCTGCGTGACCATCAATCGGCGATCGTCTAGAACTTGCGTCTTATTTTGATACGGCGACGACACCAATCGGCCAGTGTGTGGCACAGGCTTCGGGCTTAATAAGAGTGCTTGGATTGGTGTCCTCAGCGAATCAAATGGCTCAACCTTAAATCTGGTCCTTCGGAGTCTTGGCATTGCTACTGCTAGGAAAACGTCACAGGACGAGGGGAGCGTCGGCGCATGCACAAGAGGAGGAGGGCATTCCTTGTGTCTGGCCGTATACTGTGATCATCTAGGAGCTTCTCATTAGAATACCATCCTTTGGTGTAAGCGATGCCGAGTATTGGGCAATTCCTATGTACGGATGGAATATATTCATGACTGTTCTGTCGGAGTATTTAAGAAATCGACATATTGTTTCAAGGGTTGAAGGCTGGACTGACAGCATCCTCACATATTCTTAACCTTAATGCTTTGCTGTAAGCCCCACACACTCTCCAAGACCTTGGCGGAGGATCGATGCTTGGCTTGGATGCGGGATTGGTGATCGCTGGCATTGGAAGCTGACGCTCGTGGGGCATTATCTGCTATCAAGGCTACTGGTTTGACTTGCGTAAGGACCAGACCACGGATCGTAAGAAGTCATCTTTATTGTAAGCCATTTCGTCCAAGGAAACTATTCACGGACGCCAATTGACCCGCGGTCGGGCCCAGCAAAAGGTAAAGCTGTCGCTTGCAAGCATATACCCATAATCTATTAGTACAAAAAACCAGACTTTCAGGGGTTCCCCTAGGGTGTGGCCCTCCCTTATGACCTGTACGCCTGGGCGGCCAATTCCGTACGGAATAGCACCCGTCATTCGCCATCCCTCTTTCGTGTACTTGACGTGCCAGCTTCTTCTTTGCTTAGACAATCATTTGAGCAACTCCTTGTCCACCTAGCGTCTTGCTTCCTACAAAGCCTTGCCCCTTCAACCCAGCAATGAGGTAGCATATCGCTGCCAGTAGCAGCACCACCGCAGCTGCGATCAAACTTGTAGCATCTTTGATAAGGCTGAGCCATTGGACCAAGCTCATACCACCATAGATGGCGGCTCGCATGTAATTCGTAGTGAACATTCGGATGAAGCTATCGAATTTTGGTGAGGTCGGACAGATGCGCAGGAGTAAGGGGACTTCAACGAAGATTAATGTGAGGCCAGAGAGCCTGTGTTCCAATTTAGTTTGGTATTTTTGAAGATTCTTGGTGGAGGGAGTTATCTCACAAGCATATCAGGCCAAATATGAAGAGCACATTCACGTGTAGCAGATGTGATATCCCGAGGGCTATACAGAGAAGGATGCAGAGAACTCCGATCCTATTACTGCGAGTCAGCCGTTGTCTCGGTCTACATTCCATGCTTTCCAAGGCTAAGAAGTTCTTGCGGCTGACTTGTAGCAAGTAGAGATGGAACACAAACCATTGTCCGTAGATACCTGATAGGTGAAAGATTTAGCAAAAGATTGAACCACGCATTGAAAGATGACCTACTGAAGTTTCGCGATCTCAGCTCCTCTGCGACCGTCATATCTTCTCTCAGACTTCAAATATTTGAACGATCTTCTTTTTCAGATGTATGAAGACACTTTTCTGGCGCTGCGAGGTGCTTATGTGCTGTTGAGGCTCTCCTTTCTGCTGCTCTCAGAAGTTCATTATAAGGGATCACAAAGCTGCAGACGGCAGGCAATCGGTACTTGAGGCGTGAGGAGCGTGTCGAAAATGCTCAAAGAACCGTCTTAATTGTTGAGATTGGCTTCGCAAAGATGTCTGGAATTTGGGTAAAAAGCTGACAGCAAAACGCTCAGATTACGCTAACCTCAATAGTACATATTAGTCATCATTGAATGTCTTTTTACGTCCAGCATCTATCATTGCGTACTTTATCATATACAGTGGAAAAGCAGTTATCAATACTGATTTCTACTGTTGCCTGAGTGGCACTCTTCATGTAGCCTAACTGCCGCGTCATCAATTCGTCTCTATTTGTACACTCGACCAACGGAAGAGCCGCTTATTTTGGTGCCTGATTCGTTCTAGAAAGAACGCATGATGATGGGTGCTCGGCTCGCGTCTACAACGATCGACTAGGCATAGTTGCTATGTATTTTCGGCTTCTTGCGTCCTGCTGGATCTCCACTTCATGTACAATGTTTCGCCGCATGCTACCATGACCAACGCCATCACGCCACCCTCTATCAGGAGCCCTGCTCATTTCTTCTCCTCCGAGTCGCACACATCTTTCCTAGCCATAAAGCAATCTAAAAACATCATTGAAGACATAGTAGCTGCCACTGCCATCGGGCAAAATCTGGAAGGTCTGCGCGTAGTTCTGAGGATGTTCGCTGTCGTCGATCTGTGTTGATGAATCCAATATCAGCCATACTCAGTAGCATGATGTCTTTGATAGTAATTACCACTAGCTGCCCTGTGACCATCACTAAGATCCCTCCGGAGTCATTTGAAGGTTGTGCATCACTCGTGACAATTTTGTGCTGTGTCGATTTAAAAGGCAGTGACTGCAGGCGATTAGCTTCGTTTTTCGATGTGAGGGCCTTCCGCTGGACTGACTGTGAGCTTGTCGATGATGCTGGCGACCCCTTGAACTTGGTTCGTCTCAAATGTGAGCATGGAATTTTCGCGCTGTAACAATGGTACAATGCATTAGCTATGCCTAACACTCTTGAATTGCCCATGTTACAGCCACATACATAGAGCCCAGCTAGATTTTGTCGACCCGCATCGAATGTTTGGTAGTAGAATTGAGTGAATTGAGCTGCAGGTAGCCGCTTAGCAATGTTTCAAGGATTTCCAAAGCTCATAGGGCATGGGCATCGAATGCGATTCGCAGGCTTAGAAATGGAACATACTGGCGACTGAGTTGAAGTCTGCACGGCTGTCAGCAAAGAGTCATCAGGATTGGTCTGCAGAGGCACGTATGAGGGCTTCATGCAGACAAAGCAGCTGACATACCTGCCATACTTGGCAATACGAGTCCGTTCCAGCGATAAAAGTGTGCAAAAGGTGGTCAGTGTAGGTAAGGAAGGAACGTAGCGGGGCTCTGCGTGACGAAAAGGCAAAGACGGTCTCTTTCCGCACTTTCGCCTAGGCCAAAATTATCTCTCGTGGACTTTACTTTGATGTCACTCGCAGTCAGAGAACACATGAATAACGCGACCACCTGGTAAGCGAGTCCCTTCTCACATGTTGCTCCTCTGATGAGTGCTCAATGCTTCAATCTTTCATGATGACTAGAATATAAACAATAACTCCTGATCGTAAATGATGTATCAAATCAATTATCAAGCTCAACAGTCTGAAACATTCTCTTTCTGCATCTACATCTATACAACAAGATAAATTGAGATCAAGCTGACTTGAGCACAGAAACGCCCATCAGGGGTCCGATAAGCAAGTCGAACCGGTTTGATGCCATAGAATCTCATCCGAGCAGGTTAGTCTTGTTGTCGATCATACGACGTATTCTATCAAATTCACTCGGCTCGATCTATTAGAATGCTCTTGAGACCCTTTTGATAATGAGGGGAATCCAATGTGCAACAAATATTCGAAGTAGACGATCATGAACGCGCATTGGCCTCGACATAAATTGAATTGATGCGGAAATCAGCTGAGTCCTACACGCTGTCTACCTTATGGTCTGCTACCTCTCTTATACTCAATCACTTGCGTCTTTCATCTAATCGTGCCTTGTTCTTCTTACATTTGGTGGAAATTATGTCTAATTGATTGCATTAGATATGAGTCTCTGTGTTTCATTAGTCTGCTTGTAAACCCGGCATTGAGTCGATGCCTCCAACGCCTTCCCAAAACTCTTCAAAATCTATCTTCTGATCGCTGAATTCTTCGCGAATCTTATCAATAGCTTTCTGCCGTCTGTCCACTGTAAAATCACCGGCCTGGCTAGTCTCGCTTTGTAAAACCTCAATAACTCTAAAGAACAAATTCTCTTTGCCCAAGGCAGTCAATGTATCCTTCACGCCTTGTAAATACTTCGAGTTCTGAGTCTCCAGCCCATCTTCATGCTCCCTCCATACCTCCCAGATCAACCATCCACACCGTTCCGTGAAAACAAACACGCCAGTCTTGAAATCCTCAAACTTATTAGTCCCCTCCTCCACAAGCGCATGCGCCTCAATCATGCCAGAAAAGTAGAGATCCCAGCTCTTATCCAGCATCTGATACGCCGTTTTCTCCTTAACACACCGCTGCTCCACAGCCGGCAGCACTCTCTCGTTCACCAACTTCCCCTCCAAACCTTCTGCCAAAACTTCCTCTATAGCGTTCACCGTCTCCTCACCTCCGACCTTTTCCCGGTAATACACCTCCCGATCCCACTTCCTACTCCTCCGAACCACAAGCTCAACATCAGCAAACGTGACCGCCCTCCGCCACGCCACCGGAGATGCATTCACCTCTCTTCCGAACAGCCCACTACCCAGGAAGAAATCCAAGGGCCACATCCCAATGAATCTCAGCAGTATGAAATCCCCCAAGAACATCATCGTCCGCTCGAATCCGACGCCCAGCAAGCCCAAGGCGGGGATGCGGTGCACATCAAGTTTATGAGGGGAATCATAGCCGGCTGCGGCAGTCAGGATGGAGAGGTAGGTCGGTAGGGCGACGTAGATGCGGTAGAGGACTACGATGCTGAGGAAGATGTTGAGAAGGAGGGGAACGGAGAAGAGACGGCGTTTGAATGCGCGGGGGTGGTTGTCGAGGGAGGTGATGTAGATGTGGTCGGAGGGGAGATTGGTGAGGAAGGGTTGGAGATGATCAGGGGCTTTGGTGAAGGGGCGGGGGATGTCATTTGAGGACGAGGTGGAGGTTGGAGAGGTAGATGGCTTGGTGTTGGATTTGCGTTTGGAGGGTTTGGGCATTTTGCCCAACTTCAAGGTCTAGAGCCTTATGAAGGATGCATTTAAATATTTATAGTGGACTGATAGGTGTGGGTTCACGTCATTCGTTGACGCCCTGAATCGGCGCGAGTCGCGTCAAATTTCAGCCCTACGACATGAAGAAGACATCACCCTCGTGATGTAATCTCTTCGCTTCATAGAACGAAGTCTTCTTCATTCGCCTCGTCCTGAATCTCACTCATTTCTAGGAACCTAGCCAGATCGCCCATTTGCTCACAATGGCCGCTGTCGATCTTCCTGCAAAGGTCGATAATACTCCTGGTGCCATAATTTTCATAGGCTACATCCTAGCTGCACTGATTCTGACCGCTCTCTTATGCCGTGATTTGATACATGAATATCTCTATCTTCCCAAGAAGCTCAGAAACAATGAAAAGTTCCACCGAAATTTCCAAGCATTTGCCGCCTTGGCTATGCTGAGCTTTGCCCTCTTATCGTACAATATGCTAGATTTTCTGCTCGAATCATATGAAGCATGGGCAAAAGTGCACGGCGTGGAGGTTCCAAGTCAATTTTATGGGTCGGGAGGGTTATTGGGCCACAGTCAACAACGGGTTTCTTTACACATTTGGAATTGGTTGACGGGCTCCACGCTGTTCACCGACTTTGCCAGGGGATTTTGCGAGTCTAATGAGCATTTCTGGTGGACTCAACAGGTGATGCTAGTGGTAGCGGCTTTCAATCTCTATCTGAGCGCTGAAGGTACATTTTTCCTAACAAACTTACTGGGTGTACTGACTTGGTGACATCAGGTCCAAAAAGGCACATCAAGAATCTTTGGGCATTTGCTATCATCTCACAGATTCTGCCGGTCTCATTTGCGCAGAACCTCTTCTTCCTCGCTCTTCTAATGAAGCCTAAGAATGCTGGCAAAACCCTTATTTGGACCCCAAACTTTGCCCTTCAAGTAGGGCCATTGCTCGCTTTTTTCGTGATACTGTCCATGGCTCCGTACACCATCGGAACACAATACTTCACAACCGTCAGAGTAGCCATTCGGCTATCTTTGTTTTGGCCAATCCTCTTGGGTACCATGCTGCCGAAGAGCTATGGCCATCGGCTATCAGAGCAAAGGATCCGGCCATACAACATCAATCTGGCAGCCATACTAGGCGCCTGCTCGGTCTGTCTAGTTATTGTCCAATCCTTGATCACTTTGACTTTCAGCGGGTTCGATGTTCACAGATTAGTTACATCGATCAACGATAACCCAGCTATCAGGGCCCTTGGATATGATTACCCATTGAGTCTCTTGAGCGCTTTTACCTGGTACTCTCTGCAAGAGAATGTGTCAAAGTAGTGTCTTTCAACTATTGGACTCTTATGATTCCCCGTCATAGGTGCCAGAGTAAACTCACAAATTATCTCTCGTCAGTTTAGATAATCATTGACGGGAAAGCTATTCTGGAAAGCTATTCTGGAAAGGAACATTTGACGGTGGCCTTCAGTGTTCGAATCCAATGTTAGGTATATGATCTCGAACAGGCAAAGCGTGTGGAATCCCGCCAGTGAAATCCCGCCATCATAGGATGACGGTGGTGGTGAAATTGCCTTTGGAGGACAGCGAAAAAAGGATCATACGATTCAATTACGTGGGACAAGTGTTTTCAAGTGATGCCTCAAAAGATGTGCTTGTTGGTGTGGCCGTAAAGCATCTTCACGATCGATTTGTCACTGTTCGTTGCCCTAGGTTCATTTTACAGCATTTCCATTCGGTTGCAATGAAAACGCAAGGTTTGAATCGTGATAAAGGGATGGAATGGCTCCACGTCCGAGTCAGACAGACAGCTCTCACAAAGAAGATGACTTGTCATGGAATCTAGTCTTTCAACAGCTGTGGCTTGTGACCTGGTTGTACAACATTTCAATCACTTTAGGGGC